>NW_006439757.1:581269-593520 GCF_000325575.1 Pteropus alecto
CCCTGTCACATCTTGTCCTTATATTTTAGTTTTTTCCTAAAGAGAGGTCATTGATTTTTTTCCTCTCAAATTCACATACACTGCCCAGAAGCTCTTGACCTTCCTGAAATCTTTGGTAAACAGTTATAGTGAGTGCACAATGACTGCAGCCCACAAATAAGACACATCCTATGATTAGATGACAAGGTCAGGAAGAGTCAGTCTTATAGGAGTAGGAATTCTTACAAGACACAGCATTAGCTTTTTGTGTGAATATTTCTAGTGTGTCAACCTCTTTACATGATATGTTGCAAATGTGACTCTGGAAAGCACAGTGTCTCCCACAGATCTTCAAAATACCAAGGGTTCCTGCCACAGGTCTTGTCAAGAAGACACTTTTTTAATCCATAAATTAATATTCTTGGTTTACAAATTTCTTAGAACTATGATTAGTGGAAATGCATTTCCCAGAGTTGGAGATTCCTCTGCTCCCACACCCAGGTAAATTATAAAAATGTAATTGCTGGAACTGGCAAAGCCAAGTTAAATGCCAGACAGAGTGCCCCTCCCCGGTAAGTGACTGTCCTGGGAGGAGTGGATGACAATGGCCTGTTAGAACTCTCTCTCCAGCTTACCACAAGGCAACATTTTGATAACATGCCCTGGCCTAAGACCATTTTAGCTCTTTCTGGAAAATCTCCTAAGAGATCTCAATGGTTAAGTAAATATTTGTCTAAAGGAAAACTTATTCAATTTAATAGATTGAACAAATATGTGCATTAGTACTATATTATTTTAACTTATACGATTTTGATCCTTAAGTTGTGACAAAGTACCCTAACAAAGAATCATTCTCAATTTTTCTGAAACCTGCAAGCCTAAAACTGGGAGAGATTCTCTGCTCTTTTGTTTGGGAAAGGTCTGGGAGTCGGTTTGAAGGGCCTTTTAATTAAGAAGTAAAGTCCCTCTCTTGCTCAGGAATGAAGAGTTTGGGAAAGCACAGCTCAAGGGCTCTGTCTCCCTGTGTGAAGATGTGCATTTCTGCAGATGATTATCAGGCTAGCTGGGAGGAGGCCCTGAAATAGGGAGAGTTTGTTTCCTTCTCTTTAGGCCATAGAAAGAAAATAAACCTGAAGAGATAGACATGGTCAAAGCAATCCCATTGGGAAGGGTGGGCTGGCCACAGCACATGACACATAGCACCTGGCCAAGGGCTATCGACAGAGCTGGTCAGGAGAAGCCCCCAGAAGATGCACATGGCCTGAAAACTCTGTCAGCGATGATGTCCATTTTAGGTTGTTTTGGTTTAGGGTTTGGTTTGGTTTTGGTCTTTCCAGTTTAGTTATTCCCTTAGCTGTCCTTTTGTAAAATTTTCATAAGCATTTTGGAGGAGAGAATTGAATCTGCAGAGACTAGCTACAATCAGAAAGAAAATGCTGAGATGGAGCCTGAGGTGAGAGCCGGTCAGATGGCTGCAGAAAGCCCCTCCTATTCATTAACTGGAGCAGGCAGCCAACAGGTCGCAGAGAATATTAAAGCGAAAGGAAGACTATTGTAAAAAAATAATAATAATAATAATGGCTAAGGGCTGGCTACTTACAACAAGGTGACAGCACATAAACTGGAAGAGTAGTGAGGATCACAGAACAAGAAGTTTAACTTCTGCCTGGAAGATGACACAGGACAAGGACAGTGTGACACCACAGAGAGGATCCACCTGCATGACCCCTAAAATGGACTTTAAATCTGCCTTTACCTGCTAGTGGCTCTGTAGCTTGGAAGAGTCCTTGAAAACTCTCTGAGCCTGTTTCCTCATCTAATAAAACAATTTACTTATTCCTGCTTCATGGGGTTCCTGCAAAGACTAAGTAAGATTACTTATGTGTGGTTTTTATGAAATACCTCATATATTATTATTTTTTAATATAGTATATTAACATGATATACTAACATAATATGTAATGTGATATTATTATTAAATTATTATTGTTATTTACACATTAATTAAGGTTTATGAGCAGTTTCTTCAGCAAGAGAAGATTCGGAATTGCTATATCCTTTCGAGTTTATTACATGTAAATCTCTTTGTGAATGATGTAATTCTCATACGGAATATGGAGTCAGTATTTCAAAATAATTCTGTGCAGTCCTCATGAAGACTCAGGAAAAAGAATATTTAAAAAACCCTTCAGAGTACCAAAAATGTACCAGTCTGAACAGCCAAGTATTCGTGGCGATGTAACTATGGGGTGACTCCCTCACACTGGGTTTGGCAGTGACATGAGGAACAGTCACAGGGGAAAGTTATTCAGCAGCACGACCCAGCATTTCTACCATGAGATACATATCTTCTAGGAACGCTCATTCAGGCAACAAAGAGACATGTTTGAGAATCCTTACTGCAGTAGTTTCAAATAGGGAAAAAAATTGTGAAAATAATAAAATGTCCATTGATGGAAGAATGAATAAATAAATTGATTTGTATATAAACAACAGAATATTATTCAGAAGTTAAAAAGAATAAACCACAGGAAAGCAAGTTGCAGGAGGATATGTACAGTAAAATGCTACTTATAAAGAGTTTGTAGACATCCAAGGTAATAATACATCACTTAAGAAAAATTAAATATTTAGTTACATTTGTGGTAATTATAACTACCTATGTCACAGTTGTAGCTACCGATTGGTGAGGGCTACACAAGAGGTTTCAAATATATCTGTAGCGTTCTCTTTCTATTAAAAGAAAAAACAATGTGAAGCAAATATAGAAAAAAGAAATTAAGATTTGACAAAAATCTTTGTATTGGCTTTATTGCTGTTTGTGATATTTTCAGTAATTTTCTGAATTTTTGATGTAGTTTACATTTTGAAAAGAAATCAGACTTCTAGGTTACTATAGGAAAATGGGGGGCACTTAAAACTAAATTTATTCACAAACTCTTTAAAAACTTTGTGAGTGCGCGAAGCGAGAGATAAAGCTACCCATAATCAATGCCTTCAGTAAAACTAGGAGACAAAAAAAATATTAAAAATCTGATATATGTGGGGAAATAAATATCCCAAACCAACAATCAGCTGCAGAGCCCACACCAAAGAAAAGAATCAAGGAAAAGAAGAGGATACAAATGATATAATGCCCCTGGAAAGCCAATGAAAATCAATGACGGAACTAGTATAAACTATAAGAGGACTCAATAAGATAGTAAGATATATAATAACTTTCGTATATGCGATCTATAACCAATTAGAAGGTGTAGTAAAAAAGAAAACATCATTTTTGATAGCAATGAACTAAAAACAAAATTCTTAGAAAGAAATTGAATAAAAAATTTGCAAAAGCTATAGGAGGAAAACATTCAAAACATGGCTAAAAGACCTAAAAGTAGACATTGAATGGTTCTTGGTTAGGATGAAAACATCAAAAAGATGCCAACTCACCACCAATTAATACATAAATTTAAAGTGACTCCAATAAAAATAACATTTTTTTCTCTAGAGCTAAACAAATTGATTCTAAAGTACTTATGAAAAGTTATAAAATAAATAAATCTCGGCCATGTAATTACAACACAACGACTATAATTAATCATCTTGTGTTATATATTTGAAAGTTGTTAAGAGTAAATCTTAAAAGTTCTCATCACAAGAAAAAAAATTCTAACTATGTGTGGTGATGGATGTCAACTAGATTTCCTGTGGTGATCATTTTGCAATGTATACAAATATTAAATCATTATGTTATACACTTAAAACATAGAGTGTTATATGTCAGTTGTATCTCAGTTTTTTAGAAAGATTCTAATTTTTTAGAAAATTATACAAGATGATCCTTAGGAGAAAAATAAATTGAAATGAGAAAAAAAATAAGCATGCAAAAAAGCCAGGAACAGGTCAAAAATGAAAAGCAATGGGGGAGCTTGCCCTCCAAGACAGTAACATACAGCAGAAGACTTTTGTAATTAAGGCAGTGTGTTACTGGCACACAAATAGATGATCCAATGGAACAGAACAAATAATCTAGAAACTGTCTCAAGTGCATGTGAATTTGGTATACTATGATGGTGTCATCTCAAATTCTTGGAAAGAAGATGGACTTTTTTACTACATAGTGTTAGGACAATGGGATAACCATTTGAAAAAGAAGATAAAATTGGATCCTACTTAATGCATTGAACCAGAGATCTAAATGTTTTTAAAAAGAAAAGTACAGAAACTATAAGAAATATGGATGAGTTCTTTTATAACTTATTTGTAGAGAAAATTATTCCATGAATGAGTCAAAATTTAGTAGCAATTAAGAGAAGACTGATAAATTTGATCATATAATATTAAACTCAATTTTTTCTACATGGGGAAACCATAATCAAAGTAAAAACAAATGACAAACTGATAAATACTTGAAACTTAATCTTCTTAATACAGGAGTTCTTAAAAATCAAAAGGGGAAAAAAACCATAAAGATGCATAAAATATATAGATATTTTACAGAAAAGGGAAAATGGTCCTTAAGCACATGAATTGAGATTCTACTTAGCTCATTAAAATTAAAACTACAGGAAGCTACAATATCACACCCATTAGACTGGAAAAGTTTCAACAGCTCGACAACACACTTGGCGAGACTATGGGGAAACAGGCACTCCCACGCAAAATGGTATACCTATGGTACGCATGATGGCGTGGAAGGGAGTTGGGAACAGACAACAAAATTACATATGTGCCTATCCTCTGACTCATCCAAGTTCTAGGAATCCACCCTGAAAATACACTTTCATAAATTCTAAACAATATACGCACTAGTGTATTCACTCTCTGTTACTTGTAATGGCAAGATATTGGAAACCACGCAAATGCCCAGTTAAAAAAAAAACATGGTACAATTATACAATAGGATAATCTGCCACTACAAAAAATAAAAATGAATCTTTATGAACTGATATGTAGTCACCCAGAAGCAGAATAGCAACCAAAATTCCTAAGATGACAAATAAAGCCCCAGCCCCAGCCTACCCCCGACCTTATTTCCTATTGCTTTCTCTCTGGTTTAGTCTTCTACAGCTACTGATTGTAGTGTCGAGTCAATGCAGGCACACTCCTACCTTCAGTCATTTGCACTTGATAACCTTTCTCAAAGGTCTACAGGCTTCTCCTTAATTTCCTTCAGGGTTTACTAAACTGTCATCTTCTCAGTGAGACATTCACTGGTTCTCCTATCCGAAATTACAAGCTCTTCTGACACTTTCTTCCTTACTTGCTAGATATTTTTTTTTAGCATCTATCAACAATATACTCTATATTTTTACCTATTTATATAATTTTAATATCTCTCTCACCTATTAGAATGTAAATTTCACAAGGGCAGAGATTTTTTTTATCTGATCATTATAGTATATATTTAAGAGAATGTCTGGCACTCAACAAATACATGTTCGATGGATGGATGGATGGAAGGATGGATGGACGGATGGACGAACAGATGGATGAATACTTCTGTTCTTCTGCCACTATTTCTTTGATAATTTCTCCCCTACATTTTCTTCAGTTTATCTTTCTGAAATTCCAGCAGAATTTCAGAAAGATAAAGTCCAAAATTAGATATTCTGAATAGATTTTCTAAGTTTATATTTCTCTATTATTTTTTAATTTCCATGTCTTTGTTCCTTACTATCTACTGATTTTTTAATTAAAGTAGCATATTTTAAACATATAACAGTACCTTATTTTCTGTTTTTCATAGCACATTTTTTTTCCTTTGAGGATATTAATTAGAAGTTTTTATACTTTCTCTCATTTTCTGCATTATATCTGATCTCTCAGGATGCTTTCCTCTGTTAACTTTGATCTCTATTTTTCATTTTGGAGGTGATCCTCAGTGAACTATTCTGAGCAAAACACTGAAAATGATTGAAAACTGCCTGGGCAGGCCTTGTTGACGCCTAGGTTTCATTGTCAGGTGATTAGGAAAGGAATCAGCCATTACATTGAAAGATCCCCAAATGTTATGTCTTCTCTCTGGAGGCTGTTCTCTTTCTCTGGAGAAGAATCCATACATTCCCATCTTCCTGAATTATTGAAGGATATGGGAAGAAAATCTGGGAAGGGTATCTCACCCTCTGTTATCAGACTTGAACTTAATCTACTTATTTATGGCTCTTTTTAATTCTACCCCTGTGTCGCTGATCCCCAAATATCTATTAGCCAATTTTCCTAGAGACTAAGCTTACTCCCTCTTGCCTGATGGTGTGCCCAGATGACTGTGAGCATGAGGCTGAGGGCTTCAATGTCTTGCCTCCCTATTCAGACTTTCAGCCAAGTCTCTTGTTTGCATCCCCTCCACTTTCCCCTTACTCCTGCCTTCTCTGATAAAGCCTCAGGGATTCTCTGGAACAAATGAGCTCTTTAAGCTCTTTGATCAGCTAAATCAATTGCTACTCATTCATCTTTCTTTCTTTCAAAGCCTGTTACAGACGCTTTCTTCTCTGCAGTTTTCTGCTCTTTTCTCATAGTGAGCATTTACCTTTTTATTCCTTATCTATCATTTTAGATGAATTTTAGGAAAAAGAGATCACAAATGCTTGCTGTCAACTTAAACTAAATGCTGTCTAAACAAGATTGAAAATCTGGATACCATGCATTCAAAAATCAAAAAAATTAAGTCCTGGCCCTTTCATAAATCCACTCCAGGGGAGGAGAGTGAAAAATTGCTGTAACCATTAGTCAAGGAGCCCAATCACTGGATTGTAGTGCTTTATTTCTATTACTAAAATGTTTCCATGGCTTGTTTTTTTACTCTAGAAATGGTTGGGATACACATACAATGAAATACTATTCAATCTTAAAAAGGGAGGAAGCTCTGACACATGCTACAACATGGATGAACCTTGAAGACATTATGTTAAATGAAATAAGCCAGCCACAAAAAGATAAAAACTGTAGAATTCCACTTACGTGAGGTACCCAGAGGAGTCAAATTTATAAAGACAAAAAGTAGAATGGTGGTTGCATGGAGCGGAGCTGGAGGTGGGTGGAGGATCGAGAGCTATTTTTTAATGGGTACAGATGTCCCGGTTTGGGTAGATAAAAAAGTTCTGGAGATGGATGGTGGCGATGGTTGCACAAGGTAAATTTGCATAATGCCACTCAATTCTACACTTAAAAATGGCTAAAATGGTAAATTTTATGTTGTATCTATCTTACCACAATTTAAAAAAAAAGTGGTTGGAAGATTTATGGTAGGACACATTGAACATTTTGAAGGAAATTCTCAGTATTATTATTGTGAATTGGTCACTGATATTTCTCTTCTATTAAGAGGTGCAGAATGAATTGGCCTAGTTTAATCACCCCTGCCACACACGATTTTCCTAATGCAGAAAAATAGAGACGGCGAAAGGAATACAAGCATCTGGAGCTGCAATGACAGCCAGGCCGTCTCCAAGTTGTCAGAAGGAAATGGAGATAGAGTGACAAGCGGTGGCAATAGGGGACTTCCAGAACATGGCTTGCTTAATGCAATCTTCTAGACCATGATGCATGGGCCTGGATTAAATATTTAGGCAAAACAGGCCACTGCAAAGGAAAAAGTTGACATATTCATTTCAAATGCACTCACTGCTTACCTTTCCTTCTTTATCCTAAAATCATAACATTACAAGAATCAGACTTCACCCAGTCACAGTGAGTTTTCAAAGTTAGAGCTAAAGAGACCAGGTGAGCTTGTCACAGCAAATGAACTTCTGAACTTGCTGTACAGTTGCGTGACACTGCTCAGAGGGTATGGACCAAGGGCTTCTGGGCAAAGTCACTTTGGTTGTGCACTACACAAGAGGCATTTGTCAAAAGACCTCGATGTGAACGGCAATTCTTGGAACTGTGCAATACAAAGTCCTGATGAGGATATGTTTGTATTAGCAAAAACACATCCTTCCTGCTCAGAGAAGAACTAGAAATAGCATATGCTTTCCTATAGCATTATCTTTGGGTAGAACAGGCACCATTCTGACTTCTGTTCATCCTGCTCGGTCCTGGTAATCATCCGCCAAACTCAGGCCTCCTCTAGTTAAACCTTTAATATCTTAGGAATATTTGCTTTAAAAATTCTTTAGGTGGCAGAGAAAAGGGAGCACTTTCCCTAACTTAGCTATTTCTGTCTCTGTGCTTAGAAGGATGATATTTTTACATTCACTAAAGTGTCATTTAATGAGATTAGCAAGCTGGGCTCCAGAAAATAAATTATTAATGAGAACTTCTTCTTCTCGAAGGAAATTAAATGAATAGCAAGTAGTCCTGTTATTAGATTTTAATGACTTTAATTTCTTAACACCAACTGGAAAGAAAATAACCAGTGTTATGTGTAATTTTTGATAATGGTAATAATATAGATTTTATTTGCAATCTTATTATTCAGTGAGAAGGTTATTAAGCAATTTACCAGAGTGTGGGCTGAGGATTGTAAAATCCCATTTACGTACAAATGATATAATGTGTTGCCATGGTGAAGAATGGGTCAAAACAGGATAATGTTCTGACTCATTTGATTATCTGATATAAAAGAAGCAACTTCATTTTCATAGTCCAGGAACTTTATGGAAAAAACACAAAGAATATCCAAAAATTGAAAATTCTAAAGCCCTGTTCCTCAACTTGGCTGCATGTTGTTGTCATCTGGAAAGTTTTAAAATATAATGAAACCTGAGTCCCATCCCCAGAGATTTTGATTTAATGAGTGTGAGGTGCAGGTTGGAACTGAGAGTCTTAAAGTTCTCCAGGTGATTCAAATGGGCAGCCAAGTTGGAAAAACTTACTCTAGATGGTGTCACATCCTTCCATCCAAAAAGTACAGTAAAAGTGAAGCTTATTTATTACATATTTGTGATTCAACATTAATGAAGCTTTGTGTTAGAGGTAGTTATATTGATGTGTCTAAAGACAAGTGAAGAAATAAAAATATAGAAGTAAAATAGAAATAGAAAATTTAATAAAATAATAAATAATATAACATTGCCTATTAACATATAGTATTAGAGTATGTTTTCTATATTATATATCTACTACTATGATACATGCATGCCATAATAGAAATATAGAAACACATACAATCCTAGAGATTATAAAGGTTTACATTTAAATAAACTTCATCAGAACGATACCAGTTTGGAGTGAAAAATGAATTTTGTTTCCAGAGACTATCTGGTACCTATGCGTTTTGAAGAAAACCATTGGCCCTCACCTGTAAAATCAGGCTGCGGCCAGGTAGTGCATGTGGTCTTGATACCAGTAGAGGCAACTAATTTGACTTCTATTCAAGTCCCCTGTGGATCCTCAGCATCCAGCTGGCATCCTGTCATACCAGTAGAGGCAACTAATTTGGCTTCTATTCAAGTCCCCCGTGGATCCTCAGCATCCAGCTGGCATCCTGGGGAACAGAGCGGAAAATTGCATGGTGGGTATTTGTGAGCCAGACTTTGAACTGGCTCACCATTTCTGCCCACATTCTATTGTCTGGAACCCAGTCACATGGCCAGTCCTCAGTAAGACAGGGAAATGTAGTCTGGCTCTTTGTTCAGGAAGAACAGGAAAAGGAATTGGTGAGCATCTGCACAAAAAGGCGGGAAGGTAGAAAATATGTTCCATGCGAGGAATGGAGAACAAAAATGGAAGGGTAGAGCATAGGTAGGCTGTCTGATATTCTGCTGGCATATACGGAAAGGATACGCAAGCTGCTAAAACAATGATATACTTTTAAACTAGTCGTAAAGGGCCCCCAGTCCCAGGCTCCCAGTGTCCACACTGCCAGCCCAGCTGCTGCCTGGGCTACCTGGACCTCCCTGACACAGCAGGGCTCCTGGGACCCTCCTCCAGCACTGTAGTCCGATCAGTTCTGACTGACTGGTGCCCAGACTTTCCTGGCTATTAAACAATTAGAGCATCACCTCTGCACATAGGGTTCTGAGAGGGGCTAACAGCAGGGTTTGGAGAGGTGGGCTGGAGTCTGTTCACAGATGTCCTCAAATGCCACACCGAGTTTGGATTTTATTCATTAAGAGGGAGGAGAGTGTTCATCGCAAATTTTTTATTTTTTGAGTAGGCAAGTAATATGATCAGGGCTCTGTTTAGAAAGATGACTCTGACAGCAGCTAATTTAGGATGATATAAAGAGAGAAGAACTAGAAGCGGGGATTAAATCGTCTTCGTAAATGAATGACACAACGTTATTAAAACAGCAGGGAGGCCACATCTAATTGGTATTATTCTTGTCAAGGTAAGGAAAATATCACCAGCAAACTAGATCAGACCGGATGTTCTCACTCCATTCTAATTATCAGTGTTTATAGCTGCAATTGCTGTTGCACTGTGGTTCCATCAGTTTGCGCGGTAATGTTATTCTGGTATATGTCCGAGGGCTCTAGGGCCGGGGCTAGCAGGGCACCACTGGATCACCAGCCTCCATGCGCTGCCTCAGTTATCTCAGTTATCTCTGTTGCTTGAGGGCAATATCTGGGATCTCCTCGTGCCCATCTTTTAAATATACACACAAACACACACACACACACACACACGAGCTGACAGAAACAGCCTGTGGACAGCATCCTCCAGAATGGCTTGCTCAGTGTTCGACACCTAGATTCTCGCTAAGAACGCTAGTTGGAGAAAATGATGCACAGGAAAAACAGTGGACTGAAAATGCAGACTCCAGGGGCCCGTCCTGGAGCCCCTCCCCGACAGTTCAAGTTCCTTGCCCTCGGTGTCTCTCTCTGTCAGACAGGGGAGCTGAACCAGAAAAGGGTTTCCACAAACTCTGTCCTGTGGAACATGGGTCTGCAGGGAAATCATAGGTTATTGGAGGCAGAGACACAGGGAACAGGGGGATCTCTTGTCAATACGTTGATTTAAGAGACAAACTAAACAAAATTAGGCTTCTTTGCAGGAAATTTCAGAGCCTATAATATGTGAAGAAGTTCTGTAACAATCTAAAGAAAGATATGGTACATAACATTAACCCAAATTATTTGGCATGAAGTCCTTTGGTCTTAGGGTGTTCTGACAGACTAATATTCTGAAGAACCCAGCAGGTCACTCTGATTAATCTAGGGTCCCCCTCCCTCCATGCTTTAAGAGCCTCCTCAGATGACATGGCCTTCAGAAAACCTGATGCTTGTCGTCTTGCCCATTTCTGTATCGTGTTATCTCTAGCATCTATGGCATTTCCTGGCATTCATCTTGAACTTGTGTGTGAATCTGACTTTGTGGTGTGTGTGGGTCTGAAGTATCTGTGCACCTGCATCTCTAAGCCCATTGCTTTACAGAGTCAGAGCAACACTCCACTCATCAGTCTTAGACCCCAGCACTTAGCTCTCTGACCCTTGTTTCCTCAAAGCTTGCCAGCTGTCACATCTTCCCCCACACTTCTCTGTCACTGCTCTAATTCTCACTGTATTTTCCTAACTGTCACAAAGTGATCTGATGAAATACAATGCTTATTGTGACATTCCCCAGCTTAAATTTCTTCCACAGCTCCCTCTTATCTACAGAATGAAGTCCAGACCTGCCCTGGGAAAGAGAACTCTGTCTTCTGGCCCCTACTTGCCTCTCTAGTCTCATCCTACATCAGCATTAGTCTCTCTCTCTCTCTCTCTCTCTCTCTCTCTCCTTCTCTCATCTCTATCTCTATCTCTCTGTCACCTTTACTTTCTTTCCTTTTTAAGGGCACACACACACACACACACACACACTCATAGGGCTGCTGCCTGTCTGTAAGGATCGCCCCTTTGCCTGGAATGTCACTTCTCCTTTTCTCCAGGATAAATGTTCTTACTCATTTTTGGAATCAGCACGTGTTCTCCACCCCATCCAAGAAGGCTCCTCCACTGCTCTCTTCAACTCAGTGTGGGTTGTTCCATAGCACTCCACACACAGGTGTGTTATCACATTATATTGCAATTATTCGTTTCCATTTCTGTCTCCCCCATAGACTATGAGCCCCTTCACGGCCCTACTATGTTTGTATCTAAAGTACTAGCACAGTAGCTGGCACATAGGAAGTTCTTTTTTTAAACAGTTGTTGATTGAACTCATGACTGATTGTTTTCACTCTGTTAAAGAATTTATGGTTGAAAGACTCTAATGTCTGATCGACTTCTCATTTCCTATGTAAACCTTGATCTCTTCAATGCTGATTGTCTCTCTTATCTCATGTACTAGCTGCAACCTCAGGGGCCTGTTGGCTGCCCCTCTAACACTTCCATCTTGCCCCATCCTGGCTCTTTGCAGGA
>NW_006439757.1:593568-596651 GCF_000325575.1 Pteropus alecto
TAGTAGTTCGCTGTTATCTGTCTGTTATCTGCTTCCTGCCCTACCATTAGAAGGGCAAAGATTTTGTTTTATTCACTGTCGTACCCCAGTACCTAGAAGGGTATCTAGCACTTAATAAATACTTGTTGAATAAAGATTTCCTCCTCTATTATATGATCTGGCCTAACTGCAAATTGTTCTCCCATTACCCTTTCTCTTATTTTTTTACTTAGAGAATCCCAGATTTTTCAGCGAGGTTCCTGAATACCTGGATTAGAAACTACATACAGCTTCTTTTTCAGCTGAGTATGACCACTTGACTAAATTCTGGCAAACGAGATGTAAGAGGAAACGAAGTGCTTAAGCTCTAGGATGTGTCCTTAAAGAGAGCTGCCACAGTCTTTCTTCCCTCCTTTCTCCAATCTTCTACTCAGAACAGAGACATGATGACTGAGGCTCCATCTTCAATAATGTGCACACGAGGTTCTTAGAAGAGCTATAAACATACGGTATTATGTTTACACCGCCGTAATGTTCTTGCTTGACCATTTAAACCAGTGGTCGATGAAAGTCAGTGGGTTTCTTTGAATAAGGTTCTAAGATCATTTTAAAATCTAGTCTTCACTGCCACCAGTGCCAGATTGTTCTAGAAGCCAAATTTTCAGTTACCAGTCGAAACCCTGTGTTCTTTATTGTATTGATTCCTTACTCTCCTAACTTATCAATTAGTACAGGAAAATTCTTTCTCCTTTATTGTTTGTAAACATGTACTGAATCATAACTGTATTTGGATATAATAATTACACACTTGTCAGAGTCCAGTCAGAAAATCAGAAACTATGCTAGGGATTTAATACAGGGAACTGGATACACAGATGTTGGAGGTTGAGACATTCATAACTGCAGGATGCAGTACCACCTCTCACAGTAAGGGAAGAAAAGTGAAGAGGAGTGATACCTAACTTAGAAGCTCAGAAGATGATTGTTTAGATTTCTCATTAGATTGGCTAGTGTTTAAGTTTCTGAGTGGGTCCTGCACAGCTCCTGCAAAGACCTCTGAAGGGCGAGCATAATGCAGCAGTTTCCAGAAGTCCTGAAAAAGCTGAGGGGCTGTTTTGTGCTGCTGGGGATATGCTAACGGCAGCTAGGAACAGGAAGGAAATCTCCCCTCCACCTGCTTTCTCATCTCCCACTGGAGCTCCACGTGGTGACATGTCATCATCCAACAGGATGCCAGAACATAATGGAGTCTAGGGCATCTAGTTTGCACAGTCCCAGCCCTAACATGAGAGTGGAGCACCATAGGGTGGGCTTGGGGCAAAGAACCTATGAGTGAACAACCAGCACAAACACTTCAAGCCATATGAATATGCAGTAGAGTCATCATATATATCAGGGCTCAACTCAAGGTGATGGATTTGAATATTCATATTGTAATTATTCAAAGGGAAGATCCACAAAGGAAAATGGCCAACACACCTTTTAACATTTACAATTAGGCCTCCCAGCCTTAGTCTGTAGTTTTAGTATTAAGATTTTCTTTACCTTAAAGTGGTAGCCAATTCGTATATAATCTATGTTTGGACTCACTTTTCCTATGTCCTTATTAGTGATGATAATCTAAAATTATTTCAGGCTATGAAACTAAATATGCAATTTTTGCAACACTGAATATATTCATGAAAAATATGTAATTTCAGTTACTATATTAGAATATCAGACATAATGCTATTTCTGGTCCAACCCTTTGTTTTATGTATGCGCAAACCTTTCTACAGCAACTCTTTGTTTCAAAGACAATTCTGGTACAAAGATTTCAGGCATGGAAAAACCCATAATAAATCTACATTGATTCTTTCAAAAGAGCTCATTTCTGCGACTAAAAAATGAAAAACAGATGGTAAATATTTGCCTGAATTGGGAAGAAAAAAAAAAGAACCTGAGTCCAAGAGTCTTAAGTTCAGTTCTTTTTACTTTTAATCACCAAATGCTGCCTCTCCAAAGTGTTCTTATTTCAATGCCTCGATTCCACAGAAAGAAAGTGACTTCAGCCTTAACATTTCAGATCTTTGGATTTGATAAGAAAAGAGATGCCTCTGGGCCTGGATCCACCCAGCTGCTCTTTGTATTAGTTCAAGAATTTACAGTTAGTTCCTAGACACCAAGAGGTCATGGTATAGAGAAAAGATGGTAAATTTTGCTCAGCATAAAAGCCTTATATAAATCATGGCATCTTTTTTTGGAAACCAGTATTAACAGCCATCCTGACAGGTATGCATTTTAAAAGCGTTCTTGACAGCTGTTAATAAGGAGCATGAGTACATAAAAGGAAGAACACCCTAAAACGGTCAGAGCATGCTCAGGAGAATGACAGTAAAATGACTGCAAACGTGTGTTGTAGTTCGAGACAGTCGCTATAGGAGAGAAGGCACATATTTCGGTGGCGGTGCCATTTGCAAGTGTTTGGGTGACTAATCTGAATCTTTTTGGGCCACTTTAAGAGACTTATAAAAAAATCAATTTAATCATTTTCTTCCCAGTCTTTGTTCTTTGTGACCAAAAAGCATTTATATAGCTCAGTGTATCATCATCAGATTTGGTTCCAAGTGATTTTTAGGTGTTTCCCATTTTTGATAGCTATCTTAGACAGACAGTTGACCCTGAACAACACACGTTGGAACTGCACGAGTCCACTTATACATAGATTTTTTCCAGTAAATATACAGTCAGCCCTTTCCACCCCCAGGTTTCATACTGATGGTTGAGAATCCACAGATGCAGAGGGCCGGCTGTGCGCATTGTTCTACACTATCTTATATAAGGGACTTGAGCACCTGTGGATTTTGGTATCCATGGGGGTCCTGACACCGAGGGATGACCGTAAAGTGATATGTGTCTGCGGCCATGCCACCCTGAACGTGCCCGATCTTGTCTGATCTCGGAAGCTAAGCAGGGTCAGGCCTGGTTAGTACTTGGATGGGAGACCACCTAGGAAGACCAGATGCTGTAGGTGTTAAAAAAAAAAAAATAAGGGATTATAAAATGACAAGGTCCTTGCAATCTGTGAGGTCAACCAGGGTTGCCTTTCCTAAAAAAAAAAAATG
>NW_006439757.1:598168-605756 GCF_000325575.1 Pteropus alecto
CACCGCGGAAAGCCAGGTTCTGGAGGGTGTAAAAAAAAAAAAAAAAAAGTTATATGTGATTTTCGACTGTGCCGAAGGTTGGTGCCTCCATCCCCCAAGTTGTTCAATGGTCAACTGTATATCTATTGAGACAGCTTCTAAAAATGGGTTTCTTTACTGAAACAATTCCAAAACAAAAGTTCCAAGGTATTTTGCATCTTGAATGTAAGCCATGTGTTGGCTCCCAGTGTTCCTACCCTGAACAAAAAAGCCACTGGAAGCTTCAGATTCTGGGATTTTGTTAAAGAATTGGTTGCAGCATCTTACAGACCATATACTTTAGCTGTGCTTTTAAGAGTGGAATAACGTCACCAATCTTCTCCAGAATTTTGCTTTCATTACTTAATTACAATTTTCATTTAAATGAGCTATTTCTCCAGGATGTTTTCCAATAATAGTGTCACATCCAGTTACACTCCAGGTTCGTAATAAATAAAGGCTTACTAACTTAGGAAGGCTGTTGTTATTGTTAAACGGACACTGGAATGTAACCAAAGAGTGCAGGGGAATAATCTCTCAAGAAGTCAAGTGACCACAAGAAAACCAACAGGCCAACAGAGGAAAAATGCTTCCTAAAAGTAAATATATGATAGCGATGGCATCCGTGCTATCCTTTTGTATTGGTCTGTTCGGGCTGTCACAACGACATACCACTGACTGCGTGGCTTAATAAAGTCATTCATTTTTTTTCAGTACTGGAGGCTGGAAAGTCCAAGATCAAGGTTCTAGCAGGGTTTGGTTTCTGGTGAGGGCTCTCTTCCTGGCTTGCAGAGGACAACTTTGTCCTCACGTGGCCTTTCTTCTAAGTGTACATGGAGGGAGCGAGTCCTGGTGTCGTCCTCTTCTTCAAGGACACCAGCCCTATCTGATTAGGCCCTACCCCTACAACCCCATTTAACTTTTATCACCTCCTCACAGATCCTGTATGCGGATACCGTCACATTGGGGGTTAGGGCTTCAAGATATAAATTTGGTGGGAACACAGGCATTCAGTCCATAACACCCTTCCTTCTGAACAGTAAAGTCATTTGGGGGGGGGCGGGTCAAGACATAGGTTAGAGTAAAGAACAGTGAGGCTAAACTGTCAAGTGAAGGGATCTACTAAAAGTGATGTCCAAGTTAGTGCAATGAAGGTCAGAACAAAAGTCAGAATCTGAGAAAGAATCAGAAGCAGCACACAGATGTTGAGCAGGAGAAACGAAGCAACTAAGTTCAATTTCATTCCCTGTTTGAAAACTGATAAAGTGAAAGAAAAAAAATCCACCAGGACTGAGAAGAGTGAGGCTTAAATATCTACCACCACTGTACACCACTGCTCCCGAGAAGGCCTGGCAAGGACTTGCCATAATTGTAGAGCTCTGTGCCTCCAGCTCCCTGGTTGTTGTCTTCTTGGCAGCCAAATTGGGTCTCTACCTCCCTTGTCTCAATGAGTGACTCTCAACCTGGTCCAACTTTATGTCTTCCTGGTGTTCCTTCTGTTATCTTCCAAAATACAAGTCCATTCTGGGAATAATTTACAAGGTTAATGTTCTGAGTTACCTGGATCCTCTAGGTCAGCAGCCTCCAACATTTTTTGGCACCAGAGACCAGTGTTCCTATGAGAATCTAATGCCTGATGACCTAATGAGGAGCTGAGGCGGTGATGCTAGCGCTGGGGAGCGGCTGCAAATACAGACGAAGCTTCGTTGGCTCACCCACCACTCACCTCCTGCTGTGTGGCCTGGTTCCTAACAGGCCACGGACTGGTACCAGTCCATGGCCTGAGGGTGGAGATCCCTGCTCTAGGTCCTCTGTCAGAACCGAAGACCTAGCTTCAATCTCACTGTCATTCCACCTCCCCCGTTGCCCATAGAGACGCCCTTTCTATAGTTGAAGAATCTGCCATTGTGTAACCCTTGGTGGTAGCTAAGAGGTCATCCACCATGGAAGCCACGAATTTGGACAATTGTGTTCTTGGGCTCTGGCAGCTACAGCCTGCATGTAGGAGTAGGCCTCAGCCACTTAGATGATCCCGCAAAATTAGGCTCCAGAGTGATGCAAGGAATCAGGGTACCCCTAAGGGAGCCTCCCTGGTGGTGGCGTCAGTAGCAACCTGGCTATAGCCTCAACCTGGGCACGCTCTAGGTCTCGGCCTCCCTGTTCTCCTTTCTCTGATGCATCGTTTCTATTTCCTTCAGCTTCCCTGTCCTTTCTGTGAGTTTTCTGATACCCTTATAATTAAGTCTATTTCTGTTTAAACTACCCAGAGGTGATCTGTTTGCAATTAAGAAGTGCACACCTATCGTTTTGAGGTTGGAATGGAAGTGGAATTCTAAGCCAGAAGAATTATCAAAAATTAAGTATAACAGCAAACATTGAGTGAAAAAGCCAGGTGTGAACTTGATTGGGAACCAATTAAAATATAAATGAAAAATAATCCCCAAGCAATTTTTTTTTTCTGTTGCCCCAAAGGCTTTCTAAAGGTCAGGTAGACTTTTTAACAATTTTTTTTTTTTTTTTTAACGCAGACTTAAAACAGTCCCTGAATCTGAATCTCCTCGTTTAAGAAAGGCATCCCTTTTTGATTTGCTTGGCTAGTTCCTGAAGCCAACTCTCTGCAGTGTCTCACAGAGGCCAAACAACTTTAAAATGAATACAGATCACTTCTAGAGTGCAAAGCTCAGCCAAGTTTTGAGAAGTAATTTATTCACAAACTCATGTGTTCCATCAAGTGGATGCCCAAGGGTCTCTTTTATACCATGTGTGTCAGGAACAAATAGGCTTCAGTGGATTCCAGAAAACAAAGACATTTTTGGGAACAATTATAGGGAAACATTCCAAACTTTCTAGCACCACAGGGCCTAATTTGCTACTATATAGAATTTCAGCGATCCCAATCTTAGAGTTTTACAACACCTGCTGGTACAGCATCCAACTTTCTCTGAGCTGATAAGTAGGGAAGCGAGATGTTGTACTGAGAGCTGGGTCATTAGGAAACGTGGGAAAAAAAAGATGTTTTGGTCTTTCTCTCAGAAATGAGCCCACACAAAACAGCATGAAATGTCTACATTTTCACACGAACTAATTAAAACTACTTGAGTCTTACCTCATTAGACCGATTTCATCTGAGCTAAACATATGCAGAGACTCTTATAGTCAACACGATTAAAATAATACTGGATATGAGGCTAGTGTAATTGCCAGCTTTGTAGATGGGCCTCTCTTTATCTAATAAACACTTGTGTTTCCTACCTAACTTGACCACTGATTAGATGAAGGGCTTAGACCCAAAGGTAAATATAAAAAGAATTGCATTGCAGGTCATGAGTGGACCAAGTGGATCAATAGATGCTGACTAATTTGATTATAAAATTAAACGATTAAGCCAGTTTCTGTTTCCACTTCTCTCATCATGATTTTCATTTTCATTTATGTTGAAAAATAGCAATTAAAAATTACCAAGTTCCTCGTGAAGATTTCTGGATGCCATTAGCAGACTGGGCATATGACATTGGTATTTGGCATTGTGTGCTCTCTCTCTGCTCCCCCAACCCCCATTGTGAGGACACAGCTAGAAGGCAGCTACTGGTAAACCAGGCACTAAATCTGCTGGCACCTTGATAATGAACTTCGCAACCTCTAGATCTGTGAGAAGTATATGTCTGTCATTTAAGCCAGAGAGGACTAAAACAAATTGGAATGGAGCTAAACCCTTATAAGGACAATGCTGGGCCTTTCGCCCCGACTTACTTTGCCTCACGGCTCTGGCTTCACAGTTCTCCTCCTGGCTGACTGCCTACCAGGGCTTCTCACTGTCAGTGTCTTCCTCGTTCTTGTCTGCTCCCTCCCCAGTTCGACCGAGTACTCCACTCTGGCATCTGGCATCTGGCTCTGGCATCTGGCTTTCCTAGTTGCTTGGAACATTTCTCATTCTCAAATTCTGGCCTCTCATGCTGTCTGATGTTCCTGCCACTGCAGATGATTCTGACGCCATTTCTGAGTGATGATCACACAGTCTGTAGTAATAAACTATTCTACTGTATCTTAGAATCATTGCTGTACAGTCATATTATAATAAGGCCCTATAGGTAACTGAATCCCTGTGGATGAGGCTGTGATATATGTGACTCATGCTAAATATTGTGCATCTCAATGGATTGTGTTAAGTTAGCCTTAACACAAGTATCTCTTAAATGATACATTTAAGAGACATTTTTGCTGACTTGCAATAACAGGCTCCCCAACCAATCATCCTCCTAGAGCATATCTGAATTTTCAATAAATAAGTTAAAATACTACTTTAAAATACTTGTCTCTTGAGCACTCTTTTATAACTGCCATAAATCTGACAAGAAGTTTGCAGGAAGAGAAAGTGGTCACCTCAGCAGCTCTACAATACATACCTTGTATGGCTCCTTATTTGCCATATCTGTGGGCATATTCTTAGCCACCCTAAGGCTAAATTTCTTCAACTGTGAAGTATTCTAAAAATCCTAATGACACACCTCATAACACTGTTAAAAGAGATCACACAGGACAGTTTGAAAAGCATTTTTACAAAATGAAATGCTGGAAAGCAAAATACCGTTCAGAAGGGAAATAGACAAAGGAGCAATAATTGCATTAGGATAAGTCATGTTCTTTCCATACAAGATCAAATACAAGATCTGACTTTCTCATTCCAGAGTCTCAGAGTTGAGCAAGGAGTTGGATTCCTGGGAAGCAAGACTATGGAATGAACCCAGCACGGGAGAGAGATCTGGCCTCTGCTCAGAACTTACTGATAAAACATCTCCAGGGGAGTTTTACGTAGCGGTCTTCTGTATCCACCCTGACTGCAAGAAAGCTGTTGTTCACTGTGAACTTGGACTTGTGAGTCTGTCTCCTCACGTGCTGACCTTTCTATGTTGCTGTCTCTGATGCTGTTGGGCCACAGCCACAATGAGACTGAAAAAATCTGTTCGATGTGGTCCACTGTATTCACAAGTACTTTGCAGTTGGCAAAACACTCACATCCATTCTTTCCTCTAAATCTCAGGGCAGCTCAGCAGTTAAGCAGAGAGATAAAGTCACAGGGACTCAAAGGACAGGCACAGTGGCCCCCACCTTGCCCAGGATGCCACAGAGAGTCAGCAGTGATGGATCTAGGTCCCCTGATTCCCACTTCACTGCCATTTACCCCATGCCTCCCTCCTTTTAAGTTGAGCATGTTCTCTCTTCCTAGGGGTCCAGAAAAGGGACTTTCCCCTTTATTTTTCAAAGAGACATGGGCTGTTTTTACTTTCTCAGCTTCTCTTCTTTTAGTGGGGAAATACCCTTTCTCTATTTTTGTTGGTTCTGATGTCATCAAAAGGTGAGCTCAAATTCTCCACAGCTGGGACAGAGCCTGAATAGGTGACTTGCCTATGGAAACTGAGAGATGACAGGATTTCTACTATTCACCCAAAAAAGAGAGCTGACCCATTACTACTATTGAGATCCCCAAACATCTCTGGTGCTGTCCTTTTTCAGGCCAAGAATTCATATTTTGCTTAAATTAGCCAGACTACACTAACCTAACTGTAACAACTCCATTAATGCCATTAGTCAACATCACTAGGGGAGAAAAAAGCCTTGAATTTTAAGTCCTAGCAAAGCAAAACAAACGAACTCTAGTTTCTGGGAAACATGTCAAAAAATATTTTCCTTGTAGGCAGGAAGATCTTTTTCAAGATTTGCCTATGTGTGCAAACATGGCCTGGCATCAGTAACCGAAGCTTATGTAGGTCCTACAGTGTCGGCAGAAAAGTCCTCACCAATCTTTAGGGGCATAGTAACACTTTTCAAATAAATGGTCACTTGTGGAAGTGCAAATACTTATTAAACATCTTCATTGTCTCGATTAGATGGATCTAAACAGGCTTCTGAGCCTAGATTGACTAGCATCTCAGGGGATCTTAAATTACTACCTTGCCAAGCATTTTCAAAAACACATTATGTTCTCCGAATTCTATTTGGCCCAAATGGTTGGCATAGGTTCAGTTTTTCTTCCTTTGCTCTTGGAAATCTTCCCCTTCCTCCCAGTGCTAGTCTTAAGCAAAAATGAGAACCCAAGAAAATGTACATTTTTTTTTCCTTCCAATTCAACCCCTCACTGGGGCCATCACCACTTCCCAGCACACCCCCGGCCCTCATATCACAGCTTGCTTCCAGCAAAGAAGACAATATCCATTATTTATTTTACAGGGCACATTTATATTAGGGTTACCTATCCAGGGTATTAGCATGCTCACTTTCAGCTATCGGCTGGCAAGTGAAGAAAACATTGTGAGGGATGGTGCTGGCACGAAGAAATCATACTTCTTTATTTACGGCCAAAGCTGATGTCACCTTCAGAACTAGCCTGAGAATACGGCATCTGAGTGAAATCATCATGATCTCTTTACATACAAAGATCCTTACCCCTACCCTCCAAAAAGAGAAAAAGCCAGAAGCATATTAAATTAGGTTTCCTCTAGACCTACTCTAGGTTTTTTTTTTTTTGCAAAAGGACAAAGTTGTTTTCATGGCAAGAGCAGAGAGGCTCAACTAACAAATAGAAGAATGAGGCAGACGACTTGAGTTCGAGTCCTCTCTCCTGTCCCTGCGAGCAAACCACTTATGCCTTTGAGAACCACGGGACTCAGAAACATTTACTTACTCAATCACAGGTATATTATAAAAGGCTAGAACTCAGGATTGGCTGGATGGAAGACATGCATAGGGCCAGGTGGAGGATGGGCATGGAGCTTCCATGCTCTGTCCCAGTGAATCGCCTCATGTTCACCAACCAAAAAGCTCTCCAGTGCCGTCCTTCTGTTTTTTATACAGAGCTTCATTACATAGGCATGATTGATTAAATCATTGGCTCTTAGTGATTGATCTCAATCTCCAGACCCTCTCTCCTCTCCAGAGATTGGGGTGGGGAAGGGGAATGAACTTTCAACCCTCTAATTACCTGGTTGGTTCTCCTGGCAACCAGCATCCTTCCAGTTTAGCTTTCTAAAAGTCACCTCATTAACAAATTCCAAGGGTTTTAAGAGCTCTGTGCCACAATCTGGACAAAAGCCACACAAAAACTTCTCATTATAAATTACAATATCACAAGGACTGACTCATCAAAAATACCACATTGAGGCAAAATTTTAAAGATGAATATTTTGACTTTGGGTCCCCTGCGATAGTCTTAGAGCCTCTTAAGTCACGTTGTCCTGCTGCCCTGGTGGGGGCATGATAATAACATGGGTGGGAGGGGAAGCAGTGGGGTTAACTGTCCTGTGGATGACAAGAGCAGGCCCCCATTGCATTTCAGCCTCTAGTTCCCATGACACTGGCCAGGCCACTTGACTTTTCTGGACTTTAGTTCTGCATCTCCAAGTTAGAGACTAGAGATGCTGAAAGCTGAGATCTGCAGTGGCACACTTATATTTTTCCCCTTGCCACCATTCAGGCCTCTCTCAAGAGAGCAGTCAGGAAGTCCTATCTAAATGTAAATCAGATCATGGCATTCTTCTGCTCAAGATCTCCAGGGCCTTTAATCACATTTGGGGAA
>NW_006439757.1:605767-633981 GCF_000325575.1 Pteropus alecto
CAATACTTATGAATCTGTATTGGCCTGTGGTCTCTGAGAAGCAGATGCCAAAATGGTATTAAAAGTGCAAAAGTAACCCAGAATGACATGAGCAAGACCGCAGATGAGGAAGCTCAATAGCATTATTTCCTCACGGAAATAGTAAATAAACAACTAGAAATTGAATAACTTTATAGGGATTCTGAAAATTAGTCAAAGATCTACGGCAGCCAAGAAATGTCAAATCAAGAAAATAAGCCATATTCAAAATGGTAGGAAATGCGGCGTGTTTACCTACCCCTTCCCTCGTGTAGTGCAGTGTGGAGGACACTGCAGCCCAATCCCCAGTCCCTGTCCACAAAACAAATTTGCACCTTTTTAACCTGTCCGTGGGCTACCTGTAGGCTTGGTCTCAGTACTGACTAACTCAGAGCTCACGTAGCCAAAAGCGGCTTGGATCTTAGGCGAGGACAAGCCTCAGGAAGCAGTAGGCACGACTTGAAAATTACAAGAGCACTTGCAGACCCGCAAATGCCCAGGGCAAAGATCGCTGATTGAGGACATCAAGAAAACAGCTAAGGCCCCAAGAAAAATCAGGGGTATGCGGATGAGAGCTACAGGTGCAGACAGCACGGGCCTAAGGAAAAGGCATGGCCAAAAAAGGGTGAAGACCTTGAACTTCACAAGGGACTGATCGGTGAAAGTCTTCTGCCAAACAGAGCCAGTCTGCAAAGCCTGGTAAAGACAGCTATTTCTTCAAAAGCTCAATTTTCAACAAAAGACTACAAGGCATACAAAGAACAAGAAAATATCTCCCATTCAAAGAAACAAAATTAAATCTCCAGAAACTGTCCCTGAAGAAACACAGGCATTGGACTTACTTGACCATGTTTACCATGTATGGGATTTCAATTTGGGAAGATAGAAGAGTTCTAAATACAGATGGTGGTGATGGCTGCCCAACAATGCTAATGTACTTAATGCAAATAATGTAGGGAGGAGGCGAGAGAATTAAAAATGTTAATCAAGCCACATTCAGAGACTGCAATGTGCCAGGCCAGGAGTACACCTTCAGAACAAAGGAAGATTTCTGCTGGGATTGCTAACAACCCATTTCCCACACCTGTGAAGGGGAAACAGGCGCCAACAGTCAGTCATTCCCTATGACTAAAACCGTGGGGAACCTAAGGATTAAAGGCTGGGAAGTGCCAGCCAGGGGATTTTTGGCACTCAATACTCTTCCCCTTCCTCTTCCTCACTGTATGTCCATATTAAAGGACATGGGTGGTAAAGAATGACATGTAAACTGAATTCCCTGAACACTCCGGGCCCCTCTTAGTGCCTCGACTCTGTCCCTCTCACTCTCTGTCTCTGAGAGGAGACCACACTCTGTCTGTGGAGTGTTATCCCTTTTCTAATAAACTTTCCTTTTGACTCTAACTTTGGTGTGTGTGTTGAATCCTTTCCTCCCTCTCTGCCAAAGGAACCTCTTCTTCTCTCAGTGCAGGGCTTGGTCTTAGCACCCCCACACCCCCCGTCCGCCCCGGGAAATTTGCCCTATCCTACATCACTACTGAATTATACACTTAAAAATGGTTGAAATGGTATATTTTGTGATGTGTGCAGTTTTTCACAATAAAAAATTATCTTGAAAAAAAAAAGTGCAAGGATTTTACCAAAGGAAATGTCTATGAGGCAGAATGGGTAGGAACTGGGGGAATTTGAGAGACTCATAAGACCACGAAGCAAGGCTGACCCTAAGGAAAGGAGAAAGAGAAGGAAGATTGAGTGGAAGTATCCTATACATCCGTTCAGCTTAAGTAAGGTTTGGGGAGTCCATCAGCCAACGTCACACATCAGAGGAGTCCCATTTTCTCCCAGAAACGAGCCTGCTTTAGTGTCATTGCCACCCTTGATATTGGCTGTCTAAGGAAGCTGCCCCAGTGGGTTTCAGAATGCAGCAGCTAGAGTCCTTGGTCAACTACACTCTCTACTGTAGGTCAGTGAGACATATTCTCATTGCCACCCAAAGGCCTTACATGATCTGCCCCCACCATTGCCTCTTGACCTCCAAGCCTCCTTCCCCTTTCATCATGTGTTCCTGCCACACTGGCCTTGCCAGTCCTTAAAACCACTGGGCATATTCCCACTGTAGCACATCTGCACATGTTACTATGACTAAGTGCGCTTCTCCCAGATATCCAAGTGGTCTGCTCCCTCACTTCCTTCAGCTCTTTACTCAAATGTCTCTTTTCCAATGAAGCCTACCCTGGCTACCGTATCTAAAATTTCAACACCCCTCCACTAACCATCATACACATATACATACTTTCTCTCTGCTCTGCTTTATTTTTTGTTAGCACTTGTCACTAGAAGACATACTATACTCATTTATTTATCTTGTTTATTTCCTGTCTCCCCTACTAGGATATAAATTTCAAGTCAACGGGAACACTGATTTGTTGGTTATCATTATTTATTCAGCAAGTAGAATAGTGCATTGAATATGTTAAGCATTCAATAAATATTTCCTGAATAAAACATCGAACACATAGAAGAAAAAAGATTGAAAAATATTAATACATTTATTGCTGTTGTGCAAATGAGTCACCACAAGAAATCCAGAGGGACATCTTGGCAACATTCTATTCACAGCCCAAATTTCCATGTGTACTTGGAAGGAAGAAACATCATGAAAAATTTGTAATCCAAACATTTCTAAAATTTAGAATGGTTCTTCATGTCAAAGACCAATGAAACTTTAAAAGATAAAATGATAAGACAAAAGGGTCATCATCAAAGGGCACCGAACCCAGCATTAAGTGACTCCATTTGGTCAACAATAGAACCTGCACTTCAAAAAATTAATGATAGCAATTGATTTAAACACATTGAATTTATTTTTTAAATATCCATAGTTTTAAATGATTAAAAAACAAAAGAAAAGAAAAAGTCAAACAAGGACGATGTCATAAACAAAAACCTGACCCTTGGGACACAAGTAGCAAAACCAGGGCACCAACTTCTTGTTCTAAAAATTAGTGATTAAGATTCAAAGACTCACCAGTTATCTTAATTTTAGGATAACTAAATTGCTTTAGTTAGTAAGGAAACATCTTTCTTCTCGGAAAATGTCCAGCTAATGAATGAGGATATATAATAATTTTTTCTAGATCATCATTTTGCAACCCCTAGTGATATATTTGATTCAGTCAAACATCATCAGTGAGTGAAATGATTAGAGGAGAAATAGATGTGGAACTTACAGAGAAGCATCACTAAAGGTGGAACAAGCAGACCTTCGTGTGCCTCCTGTTGCTATGCAATACAAAACACAGCACCACCTATGAAGCATTCTCACCAAGAAAGCAGAAGCTGAATCTAATCAAACTCTAGAGCTCCAGGAAAAATGAGAGACTGAAGAACAAGTGAGATGCACCCCCAGGAAAAACGGACAAATCCAGAACATGGGACATTCTATAGGACAACTGATCCAGCTTCTGAAACAAGTAAATATCATGAAAAAAAGTTATGGGAAATTCTTCTGGATATTTTTTTAAATGTAATAACACTAAACAACAAAATAAAATATGTAGACTTCCTTTTGGATTTAGATGAACAAAATATAAAAATACCGTTTAAGACAATTAGAGACATCTGATTATGGTCTGGTTATGAGAGGGCATTAAAGAATTATTATTAATGTTGTTAGATATGAATAATGTCATTGTAGTTAGGTAAGAAAATACCCATATTTTTAGATCCATATTGAACTACTGAGGGAAAAATGACATGATATATTTAATTATATTTAAAATACTTTGGGAAAGAGGAAAAGAAGCCAACAAGGCAAAATTACAATAATGATTGACTATGCACAATGGATGTATGTGGTTTATTACTCTCTCCATTTTATATACTTTTGAAAATTTTCAAGACAAAATTAAAAAGGATTATTTATCCTAATTAACTTTAATGAATGAAAGCTTACTGTTAATAATTAAACTATCTACTTAACCAACTTATGCTACAATATTCCAAAAGTATTTATTCATTTAATTAGAAGAAAAATATTGTATGAAAATATTTAATCTTAAAACAAATACTTGGGAGGTATGATATCTATTAACTCAACCTATATTTATTGAATCTTTATTATGAATCGATCATAGTTCTAGATGCTAGAAACATAGTGATGAACACTATTAAGTCTCTTTCTTCTTGGAGTCTATATACCAGTAAGAGAGACAGAGAGAGAGACAAATAAATGATCATAGTAATCACATATTAATAAGTACCTTGGAGAAGATTAAGCAAGGAAAGAGGACAGAAGAACAGAAGGACAGCAGGAGTGGAGGGTATCTGAGACGAGGTAAATGGGAAAGGAATTTCTAAAGACTTGATAGTTGAGCTTACATCTCAGTGGTGGTAGGTGCATCCCTTGTGAAGATCTGGGCAGTGAAGCGGGATGGGGAAGGGGAAGAGGAAGTACCAAAGCCCTGAACTGTAATAGAACTAGATGTGTATGAAGGGCAGTAAAGAGGAGGAAGAGAAGGGGAAAGGAGCAGGAGACCATCAGAGGGGCAAGTAGGGAACAAAGCATATGGAGCCTTGTAAGCCATGGTAAGAAGCTTAGATTTTATTCTAAATATGACAAGAAACCATTGAAGAATCTAAAGCAGGAGAACGGTATGATTAGATTTAATATTTTAAAAATGTACACCTGGATAGATTTAGAATTTGTACATCTGAGTTCATAGCAAAATTGGCTTACATTCTCTTTTCTCATTTTGTCCTCAAATGGTTTTGGTGTCGAAAGTTACGTGAGTATAATAAAATGAAACAGAGAACATTCTTTCATTTTTTATTCTCTAGAACATATTATATAAGACTAGAATTATCTGCTCCTTGAATAATTTATAAATAGTACCTGTAAAATTCTCTGATCCTGATGTTACTTTATGCGCAGATTTATGTTTCAATTTACTTAGTAGCTATATGTCTCTTCATGTTTTCTAATTGCTTAGTTGAAATTAGCAAAGTTATACTTTTCTAAGAACATGCACTTTTTTTAGAGCTTAAAATATATTTTAGCCTTGCATTTCTAAGATGAAGTAAAAAAGGACCAGATTTATTCCCAACTGAAACAACTGTTAATTGTTAGCAAAACATAGAAAACAAAGTATTGAACACATTGGACATCAGGCAACAAGGAAGAGTGACCGCCGAGAGGTGGAAAACAAACACGGTGAGTACAGTAATTGACTAATTTATGTCCTTGAAAAAATTTCCAGGCTGCGGCACAGGGTGGTAGGAATCTCGGGTAGAGCGTGGAAGACTCCCAGAGGCTGGAAGGTGGAGTCCAAAGTGGCTATATGGTTCACAGGTAGAGGACCAGAGAGGAGGGGCTGGGTGCAAAAAACCCCTAGCAAAGTAAAAATCAGCATAAACGCATGAGAAAACTACTCCAGGCAGAAGAAAGAGTGGCCTGAAATTATTAAAGGCAACAGTACATAAAGCTCACCCAGGGCTCAGGGTGGTGCCTCTTCCTAACAGCCAGTCAGGAAAACTCCATAATTCATGGGGTTTCAGGTAGAGCATTCCGAAGAGTGCTTACATAGTGGAAAATAACTAGTGCCAGATTAAACACTGCTCTGGTCCTACCTAATAAATCTTAAAAGCAAGAACCAAAAGAATCAAACTGTGTCCATATAACTTAACTGTGTACCAGAATAAAAGTCAAGAGTTTTTATAGGAATGCAAGTATATCCAGCATAAAGTGAGGTAAAATTCACAATGTTTGATATCCAGTCAAAATTTACTAAGTTGGCAAAGAAACAGGAAAATGTGACCCAAAGTGAGGAGGAAAATCAATCAACGAAAACCAACAGAAAATTGACACAGATGTTAGAATCAGCAGACAGGACATGAGATTTTAACTGTGTTTTATATAGTCAAAAAGAGAAAAGAATGAACATATTAAGTAGAGATGCAGAAGATGAAAAATGATATAAATCAATGAAGTCAAAAACTGGTATTTTGCAAAGATCAATAAAACTGATAAATCTCTAGCCCTGTAATTCACATCTGGAGGTGACTTTGTCCTTCCGGGGACATTTGGTCATGTATGGAGACATCACCGACTGTCATAACGTGGAATATTGCTGTATGTAGCAGGTAGAAGACGGGAATGCTGCTAAACATCCTACAGGAAAGACCCACAACAAAGAATTATCCAGTCCGAAATGTCAAAACTGCTGAGGTTGAGACTGATCAGAGAATAAAAACAGATTGAGAGAAGATGCAAATTTCCAATATCGGACATGAGAGAGATGACATCATTAAAGATTTTACATATATTAAAAGTACATTAAACCAATATTATGGATAACTGTATGCAAATAAATTTGAAATTTTATACAAAGTAGAAGAAGATACAGTCATGTACTACATTATGACTTTCTGGTCAGCGATGGACCACATTAGAAGACAGTGGTCTCATAAGATTATAATGGGGCTGAAAAATTCTTATCCCCTAGTGAAGCTATAGCCATCTTAATGTAGTAGCACAATGTATTACACAGATGCTTACCACTGCATTACAGCTGTCCACAGTATTCAGTACAGTAACATGCTGTACAAGTTTATAGCCCAGGAGCTGTAAGCATTTGTCACTCCAAAATATGTCTCTTTAGCATAAGGATTATTTTAGGCTGGTTACTTTTAAGAAAGAGCAGACATGGGAGAAGCTCTGAAAACCATATAGAAGTCACCCTTTGTAAAAGGCATTCATATTTCTAAGGGAAACCTCCATTTGTAAGGGAGTCTCCTTCTTTGTACCGGGAGAGGGGGTAACCTTCTCTTTCATCGGTGTAGAAGGCAAGGGCTTAAATCTGCATAACTACTTTACCCTGTTTAGTGGGCTTTTTCTGGCAACTTCCCATAACTGACTGCCCCCGTCCCCAGACATTTTCTTTTGTCTTTGGCTAAAGATGATATTTAACCCATTTCCCATTTTTCCCGAGAATACTTGCCCACAGAACTTGCAGCTGCAGCATTTATCTCGAGATAATTCTTGGATGACAGTCCTAACCTTACTCTCAAAGTTTGCCATGAAATATCTCATTTTTATTATTATTTTCACATTGTTTTAGTATACTGATAGTCTTTGGAAACAAATGACATCATTTTATTTAAAGCATTCTGTTTTTAGTAGCGATATTTCCATTTGCAATATATAGTAATGCTTGATCACTGAAAATGTCAAATCCTAGATGTTCTGCTGAGTGGTGTTCTGTGCTTTGAAATTTACTGCACGAAAAAAATTATTAAATACTGATCATCATACACATTTCTGTTATAGTAGGGTTAGAGGCAAGTTCTGTTTAGAAATAACTTCAGTAAGTTTTTATATTTTATTTTCACATTGAAAACCAGTCAGATTTGCTTCATCCACAAAGTACATAAAATTAAATTAATGCTGGTAACGAGCTGTATTTTTTTTTCTAAAAGGGAAATGGGTTAAAGTGCAGTCTTTGGCCATTTTGGTGAGTTAATCAGGTTTCCTGGGTCTACAGGAGGTGTGCATGTTATTAAACTTCTGTTTTTCTCCTGTTAATCTGTTTTTTATTCCAGGGATGTCTCAGCCAAGAACCCGGAATGGTAGAGAAAAAATATTTTTCTTCCCCTACAGAGCAATAAGTTATAACATATGCGACTTGTGTGTAGTGGGCTGTATCATCCAGGCTTGTGTAAGTGCACTCTGTAGTGTTTGCACAATGACAAAATTCCCTAACGATGTGTTTCTCAGAATGCATCCTCACCACGAAGCAGCACATTATTGAATTCATTACAGAGAAAACATATATTTATACTGTCTATAATGTACCTGTATAGTTACCTTTGCTAGTGCTTTTTACTTCTTTGTACATATTTGAGCTACTGTCTAGCTTGCTCTCATTTCAGTCTAAAGGAATTTGTTATTGTTTCTCTTCAGGCACATCTGCTAGTGATTAATTCTTCCATTTTTGTTTATCTGGAATTGTCTTCATTTCTCCTTTACTTTTGAAGTGTAGTTTTGCTAGATATAGAATTCTTTTACTTTTAATATGTCACCTGCTCCATGGGGGTTTTTTGGTTGTTTTCGGTGTTGTTTTTGTTTTTCCAGTGTTCCCATTGCTTTTAGGGAGAAGCAGATTTTCAAAGGTCATACTTTGCCATTCCAGAAGTGTTTTCAGTTGACTGTTAATCTAATGGTCAGAGGTAAAAATAAAGTTTTTATAAGAAAACATAGTTTTTTACTTTCTTGGGTAGTTAAACATTTCTTTAGCAAGCCGCACACACATAAACGCACATGTACAGCCCATAAAAAAGTTTAATAAATTCAACTACATGAAAATGAAAATATTCTCTTCACCAGAGATACTGAGAAGATGTCACAGGGTGAAAAAAATATTTGCAATACATATAACAGCCTCTTATCCAGAATATTTATAGAACTCTTAAAACGCATGGGAATATAAACAATACAATATAAAGGAATCAAAAAGTTTGAACAGCATGCCATTTTAGAAAGATAATCGAATGGCTGATAAACATAGAAAAAGGTGCTGGACTTAAGTAATCATCAAGAAAATGCAAATTAATACCACATAAGTTACTCCTACACATCCACCAGAATACCTCAAACTAAAAGGACTCATAATACCAGTAGTTAAGGATGAAATGGAACAACTGTGACTCACAAAATGTTGATAGGAGTAAAACTGATTCACCAGTTTTGGGAAGTTTTTGTCAGTATCCAGTCACTACGAGCACATGCTCACCTCGTACCTCAGCAGTTCCCATTACTGATTATAGAACTACAGAAACGCACACATGTGAATCAAAAGTCATCATATGGAAAGGGCATACTCTGCACTTGAGAAAATAAACTCAAAAGGACCAATACCAATATTCTAGCAAAATCACTGGATTTTAAAGAAAAGAAATCTTTTGGGCATCCAAGCAAAAGAGCAAGTTGCTTAAAGGGGCAAAAATATCTGATTGTCATCAGACTTTTCAACAGTGATGCTTTGTGCTCAAAGAGATGGAGTAGCACATGAAGACATTCAAGGAAAGAAAATGTAAAGAATGAAAAAATGTGAAGAATTTTACATCTAGCTGAATTAATTTTCTAATATAAAGGATAAAAACTTGTATCAGTATTCAAGAACTCGGGAAATAATTGTGCCGACGAGTGTTTCTTGAGGAATGTACTAGAGAATGAGTTTCAAACAATCAAATGACCTGAGAGATATTGCTGTAAAGACGACTATTAAATGTTAAATATGTAGGTACTTAGAGAACTGAGACCAGATGAGGATTATGAGGAAAAAGATATAATAGTGATGGCTACACACTACATTTTTTTTTCCACATAGGAAAATGGGAAGGGCAAATATACAAAAATAATTTTAATCATATTGGTGTTAGTACATTGCTTTTTTATCCTGGGACTGTTATGTATGTAATATAGGATAAAGCAAATAAGTACTCATGTGATAGTCTAATTCTATCATCCTCCATATCCTTGAGAATTACTCTCAGTATGGAAGAAAAGATTTAAGATTTAAAACAGAAGAGGGTAAGTAAAAATCTGACAGTCCTGAATTTAAATTAAAAGCATCGATTTGGTCTCATGAGGTTTTTCTTAATGTATTTTTCCCAGTTCTGTCTAGTGACAAAGCATTGTAGCAGTGACCTAGCCAGTAACATGGAACATACCCAGGTCCCTGGGCGGCTGGTCAAGTTTCATCCCCTGACCTGGGTTACAGATATTTGCCTTATAATAATTCTTTATTTTATACCTATGTTTTATATAGTTTATGTATCCATGTGATATTTTAAAATTAAAAAGAAAAAGAAGTGTGCCAAAATAACCATCCATGATTTGTTCACTCTTCCGTATGTATGTTTTACTTCGATAATAAAAGTTATTTTAAAAATGAAAGGAAGACAGCAAAAGAGAGTCTTCTTTAGCCACTGCTTAATTTACCCTTCATTTTTTATTTTAGGAAATGTTGCCTTTTGGTCTCATCTGTGTCATGGGAGAAATACATAGTTTCACACTCAATTTAGAAAGAGTCCAGATGCTGTTACATTATTTAGTTGGCACTGTGTGGAAGTGTTGCTTAAAGAGAGACTTTCAGTGCCAGAAATTTCTTTGCAATATATCATGTTAAACACTAACGATTTGTGTTTTAAATTTTGCCTAATGCTTTTTGTAGTATTATTTGCATTCTTACTGTAAACCATATGTATTACTTCGATAATAAAAGTTATTTAAAAAATGAAAGGAAGACAGCAAAAGAGAGTCTTCTTTAGCCACTGCTTAATTTACCCTTCATTTTTTTATTTTAGGAAATGTTGCCTTTTGGTCTCATCTGTGTCATGGGAGAAATACATAGTTTCACACTCAATTTAGAAAGAGTCCAGATGCTGTTACATTATTTAGTTGGCACTGTGTGGAAGTGTTGCTTAAAGAGAGACTTTCAGTGCCAGAAATTTCTTTGCAATATATCATGTTAAACACTAACGATTTGTGTTTTAAATTTTGCCTAATGCTTTTTGTAGTATTATTTGCATTCTTACTGTAAACCATGAGAGCTATCTGCAGGGAATCTAGGCTTTTCTCGTTTCTCATTTCCTTCATTTTAGGAGATAACATCACAGTATACAGAGAGAGGACCCAGTTCGTTCTAAATCCATAGATTTATTGGGGCTGGGAAATGTCAAATCAGCACCTGAATAAATAAAGCACGAGCCCATTAGTGCAAGCTTATGTGACCTGTCAGCATCATTAGGCTTCGCTGTGCGCAGAAAGCCAGCTGGTACAAGGCCTTTCATAATGATGGCATCTCTCGAGAGAGAGCCTGACAAATCCAGGCTCTGCTTTTTGAATAAGCATTCTGATGTTTACTTTCCAGGCAAGGGTCTCGCTTCGTTTTCACATTGCTGTAATTCAAATCCTGTCTTTGCAGGAGTCTTTCCCGCCCTGCTGTGAATGGATGCACCCAACTAGGTTCCCTAGTGGAACTTAATTCCACAGACCTAACACACATAATGACCCAGCCGCCACAGAATATTCACCAGACTTCACATCCCCCAATACTGGTATTCTCCAAGGTAATCTCTGCATAGACGCCTTTGTTTGAGAGAATAAACTCGTTACCTTTGCAATACAAGTTCAGGTAGTGAATATTAATGTTCAAGAGTGTAAAGTTTAGGAGCATGGACCTGGACCCAGACTGTCCAGATTCAAATCCCAGCCTTGCCACTTAGTAGCTGTGTAACCTTGGGCAGGTTACTTACCTATGAATGGGGACTATGATATTATTTATTAATAGGGTTGAGGTGAGAATTAAATAACATTATTACATATAAAGCACATAGAACAATGCATACAGTGAGCACTCTGTTCTGAATTTTGTTAGCTATGCGAGCTTGCACAAGTAACTTAACCTCTCTGTGTTTTAGTTTCCTAAACTATAAAGTGAAAAATAATAAAAATAGTACCTACTTTACACAGTTGTTATAAGTATTCAGTTAATTCATGCACAGTAAGTAGTGAATTGCCTACAACACAGAAACACTCAATGAATGTAAGTTATTATTATTTAATCTTTTCTTACCTATAGGAATGCAGATAGGAAGCTGGGCTGAAAAATTGACAGCGCTTGCCAATTTTCAGGGAAAAATTATTGATTCTTTAATATAATCTATTTTTCCAACTACAAGGGAAATATATTTCTATAGTAACACATTTGAAAAATACAGGAAAAAAATAGAATTTCCATAATCTCAACTATGCAATTATATGCATTTTATACATTTAAAATTTTTCTTTCCAGTCCTTCTCTACCATACATAAACTCTGAGCAGAGCAAAAAAAAATCATAATTTTGATACTTGGCCTTTAAATTTCTTTTAAATAAGAACTGTCTTCCTTCAGCAAAATTTATTAATAATATCACTTAGGTGGAATGTTAGGCTTTCAGGGTGTTAATAATAGTCAAGGACCCAGAAAGAAAGCTAAACTACTCAGCAATAGGAATGAATTATAATCTTAAAGGATAGAGCAAAGTCAAGAGAAAAGCAGATGGGATGTTGAGAAACGTAGTGAAATGGCTGAGGGTTTTTAAAGAACAGAAAGATCTGATATTATAATTTTAATCAAATGTTACATAAACACCATCCACTCTCCCAAACTGAGTAGTGTATTATCACCAACAAAGATTCGTGTAAGTTTACATGTATTTTTGTGTCTGTATCAGTCATGGAAATGTGTTAAAATCCATGTTTGGACCTGTGTGGTATAGAAGAAAGATATCATGGCTGAGTGTGGCAGAGACTAATTGCTCATGAGCATCCTGCATCTACCTCTTTAATAACAGGACTCCTGAGACTTAGCTGAGAATACAGCTACCCCGTCAAAGTCTACATTTTCTGTTCTCTTGCAGCCAGATGTGGCCACATGAAAAGTTCTGGCCAGTAAGATGGGAGAGGAGGGGTGGGCCTACTGCATGGCCTAGATGATAAAGCCTCTAACACACCATGGAAGTGACTGTGCATCCACCCATGGTCCTGGGCTTTGACTCAGATTCAATGGCTTGACTAGACTTTCTGCTGTCTCCAGTGGGGAGGGGGGCAGGTGTCAGGTGCATCCGGCACAAGCAAGAGGCAGGTTGTGAAAGTGACACAGACTTCAAGTGGACCAGACTCTCTAGTGCCCACTTCATTATAAAACTGGAGTCAGAAAGAACAACAAATAAGAGTTTTTCTCGGAGAGCTGAACCAGAATCCAGCAGAAAAGTCACTCCATTGCTAGGGCAAAGAGTTTTCTCAATTTATCCTGCAGGATTTGACCCATGCTGTGAACCATTGTCTGCTATGTGTTTCCCATGCTTTTCGATAAAAAACTATTCGATAATAAACTTCTATTAATGCTGATATTTTGACATCTTCCCATGAATCACAAATGTTCTTAATGGTATCTGGAATGATGAATCCTTTCCAGGAGGTTTCAATTTACTCTGCCCAGTTTCATCAGAGGAATCACTATCTACGGCAGCTATAGCCTTATGAAATGTACTTCTTAAATAATAAAACTTGAAAGTTAAAATTACTTCTTGATCCATGAGCTGCAGAATGAATGTTGTGTTAGCAGGCATGAAAAATGCATCTATCTTGTTGCATATCTCCATTAGAGCTCTTAGGTGACCAGGTGGGTTGTCAATGAGCAGTAATATTTTAAAAGGAATCTTTTTTTCTGAGTAGTAGGCCTCAACAGTGGGCTTAAAATTGTCAGTAAACCATGTTGTAAACAGATGTGCTGTCATCCAGGCTTTGTTGTTCCATTTATAGAACACAGGCAGAGCAGATTTACCATAATTCTTAAGGTCCCTTGGATTTTCAGAGTGCTAAATGAGCATTGGCTTCAATTTAAAGTCACCAGCTGCATTAGTCTGTAACAAGAGAGTCAGCCTGTCCTTTGAAGCTTTAAAGGCAGACATTGACTTCCCTATAGCTATCAAAATCTTAGATGGCATCTTCTTCCAATATAAGGCTGCTTTGTCTACATTGAAAATCTGTTCAGTATAGTCACCTTCATTAATTATCTTAGCTAGACCTTCTGGATAACTTGCTACAGCTTCTATATCAGCACGTGCTGCTTTACCTTGCACTTTTATGTTATGGAAACAGCTTCTTTCCTTAAACCTCATATAAAATGGCAGATGTACAAGATTATTCATTGCAAGATTGTAATAGCAAAAGACTGAAACTAACTCAAGTATCCATCAGTAGAAATTATGGCAATGCATAATAAAATATTATGTGGAACTTTTTACAAAAGGAAAGGTTCTATGTACTGCTTCAAAAAAATCTCTGATTTTATTAAGTGTAAAAAAGCAAGGGGCATGTATTCATTTGCTAGAGCTACTATCCTGAAGTACCACAAACTAGGCGGCTTAAAATTAACAGAAATTTATTATCTTACAGTTTAGAGGCTAGAAGTCCAAAATCAAGGTGTTGGCAGGGCCATGCTCCCTGTAAGGCCTCAAGGAAAAGATCCTTCCTTGCCTCTTTCAGCTTCTATTGGTGGCCAGCAATCTTTGGCTTGCAGCTGCATCATTTCAATCTTTGCCTGTTATCACACGGCATTCTCTCTATATGTCTATGTCCAAATTTCTCTCTTCTTATAAGCACACTGGTTATATTGAATTAGGATTCACTCTAATGGCCTCATTTTGATTGCATCTTCAAACACCCTATTTCCAAATAAAGTCTCATTCACAAATATGAGGTGTTAAGGCTTCAACCTATCTTTCTGGGGGACACAAGTCAACCTATAGTAGTATAAAACAGTATATAGTACGCTACCTTTTCTGTAAGAAAAGGGGATAAAAATACATTGCTAGTATTTATAGACAACTCCAGAAGATTGCACAAGAAAATAATATAAGCTTTTCATCCAGGGAAGTGGGGAATAGGGCAATTTCTTTAAATAAGACAACATGTAGGCAAGATTGGGAGCAGGATTATATGCATTCTCATATTGTTATTTTTTAACTAGTACATATTTTATCTATTCAAAAACTGAAATAATTCACAAAACTCACTGTGAGATACTGAGAGCAGGATACTATGCTTTGGACCCAGGGTAACAAAGGGTGGCATAGTATGACTCCAGGAGTGTTGACTGCCACACCCAAGCGCACAAGCTGACAAGCTGATGGCACTGGGCCAGAGCAGCACCTGTGGCACAGATGCCCATGCCAGCTGTTTAAACACAAGCTCAAAGTTTCATAGTTTTCATGGGCCCCAGCACCTTCAAAAACAGTTAATCAGTAAATGGAGAATCTGAATAGGTGGTAACTCACTATCAAAAAGGGATACAACTTGGAGGTATCTTCATGTGACTTTTCACACTGCAGAGACCTTACAGATTTGTCAAGGCCGAGAGGACTTGTTTGTGAGCACATGTGACATACTCTCTGAAAACTTCTGGAAATAATTTGAAAGGACTTTGAAGGGGGAACAGGGCCTATAACAGAGAAATAATGTTTATCACTGTCAGTGTGATCCTTGGGTTTCGGTCTTATCACTCACTGGCTGTGTCACCTCGGGCAAGTTGCTTAACCTCTCTGTTTCTACATTTTATCACCCATAAAGCAAGGATCCCTTCCAATTTCCATGTTTGTACTGTCCTTGTAGGTGAGTACACTTCACCATTTCATGTCAGGCGTACCCATACAAGCTGTCTGAAGGAACGGGAGAGGAAGCGATGGGCGATGTGTCTGGGAAGGAGCTTTAAGAGCCATTGTATGGTTCAGCCGTGCATTTTCTATGATGAGGCCAAAATGGGGGCTCCTCTGTGATCTCAAAAGCCATAATGGGGAGAAGAGCCACAGGGCCAAGGCCGGTCCACACCCAGCATGAAAGGTGAGTGAGAAATGAACTTTCGTTGTTGAAAGCACTAAAATTTGGGTGTTGTTTGTTATCACGGCCCTACCTAGCCCAAACTAATTGATACGTAGTACAGTCTGACTCATAGCGTTGCTCCCCAAATCAAATGAGTTCATTTGTAGAGCATTTAGAACAGTGTCTGGCACATGGCACTACAGGTGTACCTCACTTTTTCGCGCTTCACAGATGCTGCATTTTTTACAAACTGAAGGTAAGCCCCTCCGCCAGTGAAAAGATTATGATTTGATGAAAGTTCAGATGATGGTTAGTTAGCATTTTTCAGCAATAAACTATTTTTCAATTAAGGAATGTACATTCGGTTTTTTAGACATAATGCTCTTGCACTTAATAGACTCTAGTATAAACATAACTTTTGTATGTACTGGGAAGCAAAACCGATTAGAGGGGAATGGAGGGAAGCCCCCCACCTTCCCCGGTCGCGGCCATTTGTTTGGAGACCAGTGCGGCCACCAGTCAGCAGGATCGGTAGCAGATCGCAGGACAGTGACTGGGAGAGATGGGGCACGGCACTGCTTCAGCCAGGCAGGCAGGAGGCCTCCCTTTCTTTGCCAAAGCTCGACTCTATACTCCTCTGGGTGGCCTCCCCTTGTCCTCTCCCCACCCAGTGTGGGGACTTTACACTTTAGAAGAGGTGCTGGCAGGAAAACTCCCAAGCACATCACTAACTTACACTGATCCGGTGATCCGGAGAGCACCTGGTCTTACTGGTGGCCGTTTAAAAGGGGCACTTTGCACCCCAGGCCCCTCACTTTTATCACAACTGTGCGCAGGATATAAAACTACCAGAGACGTCCTTTGTAGTTCTAGATCGAGACATCTGGTCAGTGTGACTCAAGTGAAATATGATCTTTCTCCCACCGAAGAAAAGGGGAAGAAGGTGACAGTCGTGACAGGTCAAGCGATGAGCCTAACTGGAAGCTCTAAAGTCTCGTTTATTGGGGGGCAGGGACCTCAAAGAGTGCATTACAGCTGCTTTTTCAAAATTTCTCCGTGTGCCCAACTAAAAACTGGGAGTTCTGTTATTAAAGAAGAAGTGGGGAGAACGGATACCCAGGAAAAGCTGGCAATTGCTGATACACCCCGCAAACGTTTTCACTCATTAATGAATCTTGAGTAACAATTTCTGTATTCAAAGTAGCTATAAACCCCAGGGAAGAAGCAGGCATTTTCGCATTAGGATTGAAAGGAGAGAATTTCCTTTTCAGAATGCTGAAGGAGATCTGATGAAGAAACTTGCTCTCCTTGGAGTTCCAAAGAGAAGCAAGCAGCTAAAGACAAGTTGAAACAATTTTCTAGAAATGCTATTATACTGATATTCATGAAAAGTAATGTAGTTGGTGTTTATATAACACTTAAAATTTATAATTACTTTCATTAAATCCTCACCCCAAATTTGTAATCTGTATTATCATCTTCATTTCACAAAATGAGAAAGATGAAATTTAAAGACTTTAAATGATTTATCCAAGTTTAAAGACAATGGACTAGAATTAGTGTCCTCAGATTCCAAAGTTCCGAATCTATGCTGCTCCTCCTGCTCCGCGTGCCTCCCTTTGTGGAATTTGACAAGCACACATCTCCATGCTGAAAGGAGATGATGACCACCCTGAGTGACATATGAGGACCCCGAAGATCGGAGTTACATGACATGGTTGGATCACTGAAGAAAAGATCTAGCCTTTTTATAAACCAAAGAGGCCATGCTGAAAGCTACACTCTTTTTTCTAAGTGAGATGTACAGGTGGTCAGGCATAAAAGCCAAGAATTCTTCCACGTGCTTTGCTGTCTGAGATATTTTGCCTGCTACTGACCACCTTTCTGCCTCAATTTTTATCAACACCCTCTACACTGCTAAACCTTTAGTCACTGTGACAGTTTGGTTTTCAAAAGATAAGAAGCCACACACTCATATTCATCATAGCATTATTCACAACTGCCAAGATGTGGAATTGACAGATGAATAAAGCAAATGTAGTGTATGCATACAATCGCACATTATGCAGACTTTAAAAAAAAAGGAAATCATGTCACCTGTTACGACATGGATGAACCTCGAGGACATTATGCTCAGTGAAATAAGTCAGTCATGGAAGGACAAACACTGTGTCATTCCACTCATGTGACATGTCTTAAGTCGTCAAAATCATAGAGACAGAACGTAGAAAGGCAGTTACCAAGGGCTGGAGGGAGGAGAGAGGAGGAATTAGTTTTAACAGGTACAGAGTTTCAGTTTTGCAAGATGAAAAAGTTCTAGAAATATTTACAACAATGGAAAATACTTAACATTACTGAACTGTATCCTTAAAAATGATTAAGATGGTAAATTTTATGTTGTGATTTTTTATCACATTAAAAAAGGAAAAATATTACAATACACACACACACACACACACACACACACACACACACACACGCACGCACACACACCACGCAGAATTCTCCAGGCAGCGATGCTGGTCCAGGAATTCGTTCTCTGGCTTTGAGATGCCAATCTAAGCTGTAACTAGGGAATTAATCCATAGCTTTGGGGTGCACCGTGCTTAATCAGATTGGAACTCACTATTGGGGTTTTCGACTCCTGACAGCTGGATTGGATTAAGTGCTGCCATTGCCAAATCTGTGGAGAGGAGTCAAAACAGATTATCAGTTACTCACAGCGCTTTTCCCAGCAAAGATGCTGGATAAGCCTTTATTCAGCTGAATTCATTGGATCCTCATTGTATCTGGTGCTGACGCTTGATTTTGGAGACGTCTTCACAGTAACGGGGTCCCCAAACACTTGACTGTAATCGGCTTCCACTCCACATCACTGCAGCTGCCCGTGTGGCTCCCGGGTGCGAGCTGGGTCTGAATCTCCAACTTCTGCTCTTCCAGTAACCGGCTCCTGGGTCCACAGTCCTGTTCCGGCTTCTCTCCTTCACTTAGATTTGCTCCCCTGCCGGTGTCTCCCTCCACTTTCTCTCGGCCTTATTGGATTCCATCTATTGCTGTACTTTTCCAATCACTTCACCTGCTCTGTTTTGTGTTTTCAAACCTTGGATACAAAATGCCATTATTTTTAGAAACAAATCCTGGGATTCATTAGAACATAGTGCTAAGGGTTCTCAGAATCTGCATAGGATAACCAAGAAAGTTTTGATAAACCATCTATACATAATAAGGATGACTAAGGCATTCTTGTCCTCTCAATAAAAATACATGGTTTTAGAATTTTCAGTCTAAGAGGATGTCTTTCAGGAAAAATCTAACCTATCTTCTTAATTCTAAGCTGTGGTACGCTGACAATATTCAAGTACAAGTTATTACTGTCATGCATGCGAATCAGCACAAAGGTACATAAATGTCCAAAACTTGATAAACATGTAAACATGTTGTATTAAAATGGGAAAGACCACCAGAAATAACCTGAAGACCCTCTTCTTTGCTCTAATAATGTTTTCTAAGAATTCATTCTTCTGCGTGAATCCTTTTAAAGGTGGAAAACTGAGGCCTATATGATAGAGTCATTCTGAATGATCTCAGCAGGGAGAGTCCAATGCCAAGAGACACCTCATCAAAAGGCAGAATGGAGGCCTCGAGGTTGGCTTTTGGTTGGACAGCTCATGTTCCAAGCTGGCTCTGCCGCTCACCACCTCTGTGATCTCAGGTAAGTTCTTTAGTGACTCTTGAGCTCTAGCCAATTCAGCTATACATGGGATATAAAAATACTACCCACCTGGCTGAGTTATCATGTCAAGTATATGAGAGGATCTTTATAAAGCTCTTAGCACAGTAATTCTCAGGCCCACTGTTAAGTCTTCACTCCACATTGTTGATAGGACTCTGGAAACTTTGACTTTAAGCAAAACGACACATAACAAAACCAATTTTACCAAAGGCTGAATGATATGAACAAGAGTTAAGTTCCTACATTATATTTCTGGTCACAAAAACATTTTCTAAATAAAGACCCAAATAAATTTCTAAATAAAGACCCAAAACACTTCTAATATTAATATGTGTGAAATTAAATGTGAGCTATACATGCACATAATAAAGATTAATACATACAAGCAAGATAATGATTTTCTAACCTGCTGATTCCAGCTCAGGGTCGAAAGTGGCTAGAACCTCTCCTGGCGGCTCAGGGTACAAGGTGGGCCTCTACCTTGGACAGGACACCTTCCCATCGCAGGGCACATCACACCCACACTCACTCAGACTGGGGCAATTTAGAAACACAAGTTCACCTCACATGTCCATCTTTGAGATGAGGGAGGAAACCGGAGTTCCAGAGAAAACCCACAAAGACATGGGGAAAATGTGCACACTCCACACAGACAGTGGCCCCAGAGGGAATGGATTTTTTTTTTTCTCATCAATGTTGTAATGGAAGATGTTAAACAAAATGATGCTATTTGAAAACTTGCTGTATAAAGATCTGGATAACTGGAAACAGAGAAATTAACATAAAACATCTGTTCCTGCCATGAGAGGGCAAGTTTTAAAAGAATTCAGAATAGTATTCAAAACAAATCAGCTATTGGAAAGCTGTAATTTATACTTACAACAGCAGGTGGCACTAGTACCATATTTATCTACTACTAGATTGACCCTAAATTTTTTTTTTTTTTTTTTTTTACAGAGTCTTTTTCAGCTTTCTTTTCCAGAAATAGCAGCATTCCTCCCTTGATTTTTTATTTTTGCTATTCCTTTATAGTTTCCTAGGCTATTTTCAGTAGCATAGCATGCACAGTAAATTATTTCTATTACAAAATGTAGACACAAATTGCCACGGACTGATTTTACGAAATTTAAAAATTTACAGTTGACCTTTGGACAGTATGATTCCACTTACACACAAATTTTTTTTTTCAGTAAATCCTTGCGATTGTTTTCAGTCCACGGTTGGAGATCATGGATACAGAGGGCCGACTGTATGCATTGTTTTACATTGTTTTGTGTAGGGTGTGTAGGGTACACTATTTTAACGAGGAACATCAGCCGAGGGTCCTGGAACCAATCCCCGGCAGATACCAAGGGACAACTAAGTTTTGAGAGAATCATAAGTAATATGTGGATTTTCAACTGCATGGGGATTGGCACCCCCTAACCCCTGCGTTCTTTAAGGGTCAGCTGTATTTTGAAGTTTTGCCTTCTAATTCATTCTCTAAATTTGATTGTCTTGCTCTACTGTGGTCATTGAAACGAGAATATTTTACATCTCTGGTCTTCTTTAATCCCAAGAAAGTTAAAACCCCTTTTTCCAGGATACCATAAGATATGCATTTATTAGAAAGAATGTTTGAAGAGAAGACTTAGGGCACAGCAAAAGGAAATCATTCCTAAATTACTTGATGGGTGTGCTCATGTTTAATTTAGCAGCAATTATAATTATGTTTTCCAATTCCATTTACTTTGTTCTCACAAGTATCTTTGTGTATTTCCTATGCTGCTGCCACTGCATCTAACCTGGAGAAGCTACCGTTTGACCTTACTTGAACTGTGATCCGGCTCTGGGCTCCCTTGCATCACAGGGTTTGTAGGTTCTCTATGAGTTAACTCAGTCCTAAAAAGTAAGATGCTAACACAGAGCCAACTTCAGGCAAACATAAGCTTTGTGCAAAATATATTTGTACAACCACACCCCGAAGTCTCTCCTGCAACTATAATTCTGTGGTTGAGGCACAAAGTATGATGTTGACAGAGATAGACCACAGGGGCCAGGTTGTCAACTTCCTCTGGGCTAGGAGGTGAACTCTGAGGGTCCTGTGACAGCCTTTGGGGAAAGCAGCAGCACCAGCCCTTGGGGAGGTATTCAGAAGGACACGCTGCACCCCACTGCAAAGGCCCATTCCACACAGGAGCGTACAGCACACCACTGGCAAAGTTACAGCCATTGGGTTGACCTATTTTAACTTTTCCATAGCAAATGAAATAATTTGGAAGCTAAATTTTCTTCTGTGTTTAAAGATGGATATGTTTAGAGGGAAAACTGAGCTTTGCAGATATTGAAATATCGTACATTACAGTATGGTGGTAAATGTGATGAAAGGGCCCCGATATATTTTGAGGCATATGACAGCCCCTCGCACGTACATCAAAACAAGAGAAAAGACTTTGAGTCTTTAAATATATGATGAAATTCTTATTGCTTTGAAAATATTCATCATCAATTCTGTTAGCCAGTTACTTCATCAGCAGACAAGGACAGTTTCGTCTTCTCCAATTCATGTCCCGCATCTCCTTGCATTGGATAAAGCAATCTCTGGATACTGCTCTAATCGTGGCGTTAGAGGATGTCATGCTTTGTTTCTAGAGAATGGGAATCTGTGACAAGTCACACTTAAGTGTGATACTGGCTGCTGGTTACCAAAATATACTCTTCATCAAGTTGAGGATATATATCCTATTTAGTTTCCTAAGAGTTTAGATCAAGAATGGACATTAATTTTATCAAATGCATTTTGCATATCTCTCCAGATGATCATTTAGTTTTTCTCTGAGACCTTTCGATGAGATAAAATTCTGTCGATAAATTTCCTGTTACTCTAAAAGCCATGTACTTTTAGAATAAAATTTATTTAGCCATTCTGAGTTAGTGAATAGGAAATTTATTCAAAACTGTATTTGTATTTGTACAAAGACAAATATATATTTAATTTTTCTCCTATATTTTGATGGGTATTTCTGCCAAGGTTATGTTGTTTCACAAAATAAATTAGAAAGCATTCCATCTTTTTCTATGGAATAGTTTATATTACATTCAACAGATCTATTCTGTAAATATACAAAAGTATTTGCCTTTATATCTAGGCCTGGCAGGTTTTTTAGATGTAATATTTTGACCACATTTTCCATTTCTTCCATGCTGTTTGGTCGGTTTAGGATTTCTAATTACTGGCTCAATTTTGTTCATTTCCATTTTCCTAGTGAATTCTGTCTTTCATTACAATTTCTTGAGTAAGAATTATACAGCATAATCTTACCTAGATTTGCTTATTTACACTTGTGGTCCTATAACCATTCGTATTCCTAATTGTGCATATTTATATTTTTCTTTTATTCTTGACTAGATTCACTACAGAGCTCTTCCTCTTATCGGTATGCTTTTACTTAAAATGGCTTACAGAATATTAAGTAATATACGCTGTTAGAATTTTCCTGTTGTTCACGTTCTAGGTAAACAGAAGTTTCTTGTCTTCAAATAACACTCTATTCTGAAGAATTCTAACATTTCTATACAGACAATGAATTGCAGCGATAATTCTACAAATAGAAAGACTGAAGTCAAGAGAGGCCTTTCTGGCACATCACAGGAGAGATCAACTCCTGGGGCCAGCACCCACTTGGCACTTAAAGTGTGGGCCAAGCTCAAAGTTACCAAGGACCGGCTGTTATTAACAGTCAGATCATTTTTAAACAGAGTTTGCCTCCAGAAGGAACATAAGTGAGTTTATTTCTCCTCCTAAGAGACTTTTTGCTATGTGGTATAAGTGTTCTGAGAAACCCTGAAGCATAATTTTATGGGCGGGACGGGCTTGTTTAAATAAGAACATTATGCCACAATAACGTGACTCAGAAACTATGTGAGGAACCCCAGGGCGCTGTCTTCCCGATCCAGCTGAGCCAGGTGACTGCTGCAAAGTAACTTGTTATCCTGAAGTGAGTGGGCTCAGGAATACTGCCCAGATATGAGCCCAAACAATCCTGGGATGAAGCTGTGCCTTGAGACTGACAACCATACAAGAAAAAAATTAATTTTGTGCTCTTTGACCAACACCTCCTCATTTACCCTCCCCCACCCAGCCCCTGGCAACCACCATTCTACTCTCTGTTTCTATGAGTTCGGCATTTTTTTTAGATTCCACATATAAGTGAGATCTTAACAGTGTTTGTCTTTCTCTGTCAGACTTATTTCACTTGGCATAATGCCCTCAAGGTCCATCCGTGTTGTTGCAAATGGCAAGATTTCTTTCTTTTTCACAGCTGAACAATATTCCATTATATATATATGAAATATATATATATAATGTTATATAATATACCTAGAAATACATGTATTTATATATCTCACATCTTCTTTAAACATTCATCTGCGGATGAACACAGGCTGTTTCCACATCTTGGCTCTTGTGAATAATGCTGCAGTGAGCACGCCACCTTCCCTCTTTGGAAGTTCAATGGGTCCCCAAGCAAATGCTTGTGTGCTACTGTCTTACAGAGGTTTAGTTAAGGTTTTTACTTATAGTTCCTATCACTCAGAATAGAGTTCAGAGGGGGTAGGCCAGGAGATAATTCCCCAAAACAGATACTCGCTGTTCTCAGAAGCGCCTCAGCCTCTGATTTCCGAGCAGCTTTTAGTTCTCAGAGTTCTCCGCTTTCAATGACTTCTCCTCTAGGAGCTTCTCCCAGTCCCTTATACAACAGACTTCCACTTCTGTGCCTCCCTTATTATCTTGCTCCTTCTCCTGAAGACCCTCCAGCGTTCTCACCCACCTCAAAATGTGGCAGTCACAGTTTATATAGCAGGGGTTGGCCAGCTATGGCCCTCAGGCCAAATCCTGTGCTCCACCCTGTTTCTGTACGAGCCTACGAGCTAAGAATGTTTTTGTTTTTGTTTTTGTTTTACATTTTTGAATGATTGAAAAAGTTAAAAGAATAATATTTCATGACCTACAAAAATTATATGAAATTCAAATTTCATGTCTACAAATAAAGTTTTATTGGAACACAGCCACATTCCTTTGTTTATGTATAGTCCATGGCTCCTTTCCTGCTACAATTGCAGAGTTGAGTGGTAGTAACAGAGACCATATGACTGCAAAGTCTAAAATATTTATATATAGTTCTTTTATAGTAAAAGTGCACTGACCCCTGGTTTAGAGCATGGATCCTGGAGCCAGTCTGCCCAGGCTTTGAATTTAGTTCTGCCACCAACTAATTATGTGGGCAATATTGTAACATGTTCTGAGCCACAGTTTCCACATGTGTAAGGTGGGGATGACAATAGTTCTATTTACCTCATTAGGTTGTGTGGGGATCAAACAAGTTGATTCAGAACAGTGCCAGGCACAGGCCCAAATTACAGGCCGTGAATGTTAGTTTTTACTGTTACACTATAGCTGGTGACCGTAGAAAATCTGTCCAGTATTAAATAAAAATTCTGGATCAAGTGTTGGTTTCTTAGCCAACCTCAAAGTAATAGGAAGAAAAATCTGCTGAATGTGACAGTCATTTATTACTATATAGTAATAGTGTCACTGTTATGAAGGGGTTACAAAATGAAATTTCACTCCTGTCCCAAATAAAGGTCAAATTTAGGCATTTAACTTCTTGCTTTTCTACATAGTCCAGGTATCTCATCGACAAATCCATTTTCTTTTGTTTTAATTTTTATTTTCATCAATTCATTTTTTTTTGTTTTGAAGGTTGGATAACATTTTCCGTTTTTTGTGTTCTTCTATGATCATTTTCCATGTAAATATGTAATTTTATAGTTATTATATCATGACATATATAGTTTAATTCTTTTTACTGATACTTACATCATAATTTTTCCACATTGCTTTTTAGTTTTCATAATCTCATTTCAAACAGAGCTTTATAAATTTAATCTTTCAACACATATATGAATTTTTCAGGACACATATATATATATATGTGTATTTTTTTTTAAAAAAACAAGTAGTTTTCATTCCTTCTCACCTGACTAGCAATTCAATTTTCATTTGACTAATGACTTTAAATTGCTCATGTCATCAACTTCTCCCAAAGGTGATGTCAGAGCACATTTAGATATTTGCAGCAAAGAACATTCTAAAAACAAAACTAAAAGCTTTTTGCTGTGTTTGTGAAAAGGGTAAAAGGACTTAGCAAGCACGAATCTCACATAGGGATGAGGATACGAATAGCTATAGAGCACTGAACATCATCTCTCTATTCATCAGAGAAACCGGACCTCCAAGGCCACGTGGCAGAGCTAAGGACAGACGAGATATGCTCACCACCCAAGTCCTTCAGGAGACAGAGAGTAAACAGTGATGTGAATTTGTGACATATATAAAAAAAAGGTGTTTCCAGAGCTGTAGAGATTAGCAACTTTGTCCATTTAGCTCGGCGGTCCCAAATTACAAAGCATCATCTTACTCCTCACTTACATAGAACCACCCTGTCCCAAAGCATTTGCCTTTAGAAGATTGCAAAATGGTGCTTAGAGTCAATCACATTCCTCCCCCGCCCCCCACACCCCGGCTGCCCTTTTTTTTGTAAGTATAGCAGCTACGCTCTCAAATGTGGGATCAAAGAATGAGCCTCCTCTATCTAGAAAAAAAAAAAAAGACACTCTTTAACAGAACCCATAGCTTCTCTCATAGAAACCATCAAGTCATCCAGACTTGGCAAAGCAGGCCTGGCAATCAATGGAGGAAGTAAAGTGCTTGGCAGATGTGTTCACATCCATCTATTCTCTTAGTCATTGAATAATTATTCATGTCAAATTAGCTTCCAGATTCATTTATCCTCATTTCTTTCTCCAAGGCACCTTTAAACAGAGCACACGAAGTACTGTTCTATGCATGAGTGTGTTTGTATTTGTGTTGGTTTTGGAGACTGAACATCTCTGGTTGTAAATATGCTTAATGTTTCTTCTGAAAAGAAATCAGAGGAAAAAGAAAAGGATATTTCTGGGAATTGAGCTGTTATTCTACCTACCCATCTGGTTGACTCTCTAATTTTAAGCCTCATTTTAATAAAAGACTTTGAATAGCTCTGCTTTTATGATTTAAATGGACTTTCCAATTGGGATTTAACCATCTGATATAACAAAGTGGGTGGACTTCAGTCTTCAGAGGAAAAAGAATAAACATACTGAAAGCTGTAATTTAAATTTTCCATTTTCCTCTAGCCCTCGTAAAGGAATTATTGTCACACTTGAAATAGCCAGTGCCTAAACACAAACCTCAAGTTTTGCAAAAAGCCTACAATGCAAGGGTGGAGTGAAATAGCTGAAATCATTTTGGTAGAAATCCAGTTCCATTGGATTAACACTCTGCTGTGTATTAATGTTAAAATATACCCATGTAGAGAACATTGGACATGCAAACTTGATTGAACACAGAGGACTGAAATAACTTTGTGAAACCCCTATCCCACAATGTGAAATGCTTCAGTAACTGACTAGCAGTGCACATGGAGGGGTTGCTGAGGAGGGTATGAAAAAGTGAGTCCTAAAGAAATATCAGATGAAAACTTCGGAACAGAACAACTTAGATATAAAGAGTGAAGACGAAGTAGATGTCGCAGATGACTAAGAAAATGGCAACTCCATTTACCAGCAGCTCAAGCCCCAAATCTTAGGGTCACCCTTGACCCATCTGGTGTCTTGACCTCGGGACAAGATCCAAGGTTTATGGGGGCTGAAACATATATAGTGAGGTCCGTTTTTTTAAATATTAATTTGGGGGCGAACCTCCCCCAAACATATGCTGATGAATGTACCCTGAGGGGTCCATAAGCCACAGTAAATTCCCCTCTCCACCTACCATCCTGGACCTAACTACCTTCATTTCTCACCTGAACTACTGAAATAGTCTTCCATTCTTCTGGTCTTCCTGCATCTTCTCACAGCAGGCAAATTAGATCATGTCTTTGGTTGGCTCAAAACCCTCCAAACCTCTCTACTTGCAATAATAAAATACCTACTATGCCTTTCACGGTCCTGCTTTATCTGGCCATCCCATGCCTCTGGGACCAAGTTTCCTCCCATACTCTGGTTCTTACTCACCTTTCGCCACCTGGTATTCCTTGACTTTTGGAACCTGCCAAACATGCCTCTGCGCCTGTGCATTTGTTTGCTCTTCCTGAGTCCAGAATACTTTCTCTGGAATCCTCGCTTCCTTCAGGTCTATACTTCAGTGTCACCTTACCAGATATGCCTTCCCAGACCAGTCACTACAGAACAGCAGCACCCTCCCAAGTCCTCTCCTTGTTTTGGAATTTTGTCTACTGGCGCAGCCTCTTTGATCATATGCATATTTGCTTTTTGTCTTACCTCTTCTAGACTGGAAGCTAAATGAAGATAGAGATTTGACGTTATTCACTGCTGTGCCTCTGTACTTCAAACTACGCTTGACATCTAATAGGCACTTCATAATTATTTGTGGAGAGAAGAAATTACTTAACCTGGGAATTAGATTAATTACGATGGCAGAGAAAGAGAAATTATTTTTGGAAAGATGGTGGAATTCCTTCTGGACGTTAAGTGTAAAGTGGTGGATTTCTCAACTTATATGACACTTTATGAATAAATATCTTCCTGTCTTTTCATGTTCCAAATAGGCAATAAAGCCACTGAAGACTGCAGGGACAAAATTCATTTCAAGGACCATTTTCTGACGGTGAACATAAACCAGCTGGTCATTTACTCACATTTTTACTTCTTTGAGTGAAGTAGCACTCCCCCATTCTTCCTTCTTCGTACTCAAGGTCTCTCCAGAGAGAAGTGAGTGCCAGTAGGGCAGTTTCAGAGGGCGTCAGCAGGAGCCTACGACAGTTCAAAGAGCAGTCCCTGCGTTTAGCTCTTTGTCGAAACAATACAGTAAACGAGAGGACATGGATGAGCCACGTCCCCTTCTCCGCAGGGATGGGAGGCTGGTTTTTGGAAAAGGGAGATGGGGCGGACTTTTCCCTTGAACAGGAGGGTCTGAGTTTCTTGAGCTGGGAAAGAG
>NW_006439757.1:634012-634420 GCF_000325575.1 Pteropus alecto
GCTCTTGAGATAATTTTCCCACCGAGGCTACCTTTGGAAACGATCTGATACTTCTGGGGAGACTGTCTCCCTTGTGTCTATCTGTTCTCTATTTACCAGAAGACACATGCTCCTACTCTGAAGGCTATAAACGGTGACCACAGGAGATCACGTCTGCCCTGGAGTCCGGCTTCCGGCTCTCGTGGTGTCAGTTAAAGCTCGAGGGGGTGGACGCCGTAGTGAACTGCTCATTCATTCAACAACTATGTGTTGAGCGCCGCTGAGTGTCAGGCAGAGGGGGTGTCCCTGGGGCAAGAAGCAGCTCTTACTAATTCATTCTCGTGCCCCCCAGACTCTGGAGCGCACAGCAGGAGCGGACCACGCACCCCTCGCTTACTCCCCTGCCTCCCCCGCCCCCCCGATCCCCGG
>NW_006439757.1:634973-716275 GCF_000325575.1 Pteropus alecto
CAGAAGTACGGGGTCGGTGAGTGCTCGCCAGGGCGCGGAGCCGCCCTGCCCGGCGCGAAGTTGGGCGGCGGACAACGGGCACTCGGTGCGCGCGTCGCCCGCGTCGGGGTCCGGCTCCCGCTGCCCTGCGGGGTGCAGCCGGGTCGGCGTCCGGCTCCCGATGCCCTGCGGGGTGCACTCCCTCCGCAGCAATCCGGGGGCGGGATGGGGGATGAGGTTCTGAGTCCTCCCCCGGAGCCCCGCGGGGAAGATCACTTTGGGCTTTGGGAAGCTGAGTGCCTGAAAGTGCAGTTGGGCTCCAGAGCGGGTCCTCCTGCCTCGGTGCCCAGAGCTCGAGGGCCTGTCATAGTGGACACGTCAAAGGCAAGGGTGCTCGCGGGTTGCTCGTTTGGGGCCCCAGCCCCGGGGCTCGCGCCCCTCCTCCTCGTCGTGCGGTTTCATTCAGGAGTTTGTAACTGGCTGAGGTCGGCAGAGGGCTTGCTGCTCGCTTGTCCCAGCGCCTTCTGCCTCCTTTTCTCAGGTTCTCTCTGAAGCCCCAAAGTGAGGAGTCGGGGGTGGAAAGCCGCCCTCTCCACTTCCTCCCAGGGACTGGAATGCTAATAACGGTTGTAAAGTGAATGGGAAACTCAAATTGTGTGGATGTATTGGAAGAGACGAGCAGTGTGTGGCATGGGGACGGGGGTGGTGGCCCCTGGGGCTCTTCCCCTAACGAAGTGTATGAGAGGGGGTTTAAGACTGCCTTCTGAACCCGAGTTTCCTTGTGGAATCAGACGAGGACACTTTTATTAAGGAAACCGTGACAGGTCCTGTCTTGGGCACCTGGCATACATAGCAGCGATGCTGGAGGTCCCCCATGGCGTGCGGAGGGATTGCCGCTGTGGTGGTTTGGAGCCAGAACGAGCGGGGTTTTGACCCAGGTGAAAACCATGGTCCTCCTACTTTTCATCAAGGAGAGAGGTTGCTCAGGTCTTGTGGGAAAGCTCTGCCATAGGCGGGGCGATTACAGTGACAATGAGCCTTCTGAGCGATTCCCCAGTATAAACACTGGGGTGTGCGTTGAGAATTTTATCACTTCCTCTTAGGTTCATTCGTTTGGCTTATTAGTAATCTAATCTTTTACTTCACTCCCTTCCCCGCCCCCATTTTTCCTCAACTCACTGGTTACTAGGGACAGGTCCCTGAACCTCGCCTATGCTTTCTGATGGTGAAGTCACTTTCGGAGATAACTCTTAACATCTCTAAGGTGCTTTTCAGCTCTGTAGCCATGAGTCAGAAAAACTTAACAACAAACACTCTCATATTTACTATATTATTCTTAGATTGTCATCCTTTCTGTATATATGTATGTGTGATTCAGTATAATATCTGTATTATTTCTTGTTTTCCCCCTATTCCAAAAACTTTTTTTCCTCTTAAATTTCTTTTAGAATCCTTATACTCTCCTATGGCTGCAACACAGAAATGGGTAGCTGTTATTTCTTCTGCCCCAGACCACCCCGACATGGTTTGGTCGTGAGGGTTCAGAGAGGGACTCCTACTCAGGTGCCAGTTAGTAAGCAGCCAGTAATTATGGAAGTGAAATGGTCTAAAATCGATGGAATCTGGGTTGTTTTTTTTTTGAGTATTGTCCAGTACTAACTACTAAATTAAAGCATATTGAGCAGTGCTTAATTGTTAATTACTACTTACAAACAGGTTACCAATTCTAATTTTGCTAAGAATAAAAAATGTTTCCAGAACTGTTAGGACTTTGATATAGTTAATGTAAACATATCCCCAAAATGTGGTTTTTACTGCCATTGTCATAGGAGCAAGTATGATATGTTCTCCACCCCTCCCCCCATCCCTGTCCATTCTGGGGTCAGGTTACCTTATTATTTGTCTTCAGTAAAGAAAAGTATTTGAATTGCATTTCTAGGGCAGAGGTAGTAGCAGAATGGCCCCAGGATACAATTTGGGACACACATTTCACTGGACACAATAGATTCTGATTAATCTGTATTTGACAGCAGGACCCACTGTTAGGACAGATTATCTGAGAATAAATCTCCATTGTTTATTCCTAAAACACATTGTTGTTCATATCACCTCTCTGCTTAGAAGCCTTCCTTGGCCTTCAGGTTAAAGTCTAAACTGAGCCCAGCTTTCAAAGTTCCCATAATCCGGTTCAACATATCTTCACCAACCTTATCACAGCTTCTTTGATTAACCCTCCAGTGCAGACACTGCCCTTCTCGCTCTTGCGCAATATGCCATGGAGAGTCCCTCCTTTGGGACTTTGCTCCCTTGTGCTTGTCCCCTGTCCTGAGTGCCCTACCACCTCTGCATCTCACAGTCCAGACTTGCCCTCAGGGCTCAACTCCATTCCCATGCCACTTTCGGATTTGGAAATTACCAGGCCTCAAACCTTCACACCTCCTCCTCGCTATTCCTACATTGTGTCACACCTTATTTCATTACTTTTCCTCTTATCCTTGGGTTCAGTGAGCCAGAGGATTATAGTTTTGTGTCCCTGTTATTCAGGAGGTATTCTACCAGGTATAGAGCCTTCATTCAATACCTGCTTGTCCTTGGTGGGTTGACAGCCTAAAGCACTAGCCTAATTTCTATGATTTAAAGTAGTTTTTTCTCCATTAGGTTTTAACATCTCATTCACTCCCATACGAGTTTTACTTTGTTCTGTTAGTTGGACAAAGTGAGAGCCTTCCGTTTATCTTTATCTTTGCAAATAACATGAGATGTGCTGTTGAGAAACAAGGAAACGTAGAATCAGTGGGTTCATTGAAATAGAATTGGGAAATTGGCTTGTTGGACTTTTTGGCGGAGATTGTTGGCACTTCTGAGTGTCTGCTAGACAGATTTCATTTCTGGGTGAAGGAAACCACGTAATGGCCATTTTGAAGCATTTTAATGACTCAGCTACTCTGTATAAGGGTAGCGCTTTGATCTCACTCAACTGTGGGCAGTGAAGCTAGCGATCTATCCTGTCTTATATTATCTTGGTGCTGCTATTGGCTCTCCTTGACATAACCTAGATTTTTCTACAGGGACCGAAATGCAGTCTGTCTGGGCTTTCTTAGTTCTTAAACATAGCATTGTTGGCTCAATCTCTAGCATTAGGTGGGCCCGAATGACCTCTGTGTGTTATCTGGGTTATCAGCTGAGAGGACCAATCCCCTTGCTTTTTTAAACTTCTGGTACCCAGGTGTGAAGTGCTTGGTGCTTAGGCCAAAGTTCTCTTCCCTACAGCCATGGGAAACTCTTTTCTTCTTTTCTTTGTCTTTCTTGTTTTCTTGTCCTTTTTTTTTCCTTTCTTTTCTTGTCTTTTCTTTTTTCTTTTCTTTCTTTTCTTTCATTTTGTTTGAAGATAGTAGGATATAAACACTTTTATTTAGATTTTAAGCTAACATTAGTGGTAAACATTCAGATTAGTCTTCTGATTATTGAACATTTACTCTGTGTTCCCAGACAAGCTATTTCTACCAAGAACAGATCCAGATGATGTCAATGATGGATTCTTTGCAAAATAATTCATTATTGTTTGTTGGGATTTGTGATATGTGTTTTTATAATGTGATAAAAGATTGGGGGAATATTTGCTTTCACTGTTAGCTTTTCAGCTGTTTAGCTGTGCTAGGTTCAGTGAGTCTAAAAGCATTTAACTTTGTAGATTCTCAAATGCTGACGTAAAAACTGAAAGCAGACTTGCAGTTCTTTGTGAATGCACTCAGGTGTGCTGTGGGTTTCCACCCATTTCCTCCTTTCCAGGGCAGCATGTTCCATGTACTCCAGCTGGAGGTGGAGCTGGGAGGAGTCTCAGAGAGTTACTAGTCCAGTTTCCTTTTAAAGAGAGGAACTTGGTGCCTAAAGAGATAAGTCAAATATGAAGAACTGAAAACGAATCAAGTTGTATTGAAATAAGTTGTCAAGATGTTTTCAAAACTTGTCATTATTATAATATATGTGCTTCTTTATTAATGTATTAAATAACAAGATCCAGTGGCAGGTCTCATAACTACCAAACTTTTGAATTAGTGATGAGCACGTATGATTTTTCATGATATCTGCAGTAACCATAATATAAAAATACCTGTGCTTTCTATGGGTTGCAATATCACATACTACTGGTACAACTGTGGCTTATTGCCTATAGACATAATTTTTTTCCCTTCTCAAGTTCGGGATCCTCTGAATTTGAACACAGGTTAAGAATCCTTGGCTGAAGATCACACAGCTGATTAGTTACAGAACCAAAATAAGCAACAACAGTAACACTTGTTGATCATATGTCAACATGACACACTGTGCTAGATAATATACAATTGTAGTAAATTGAAGAAATCCTTGCCCTAACAATTTCATGTTCTAACAACATGGAGACAATTAACGTTTGTCAAGAATTTACCTCGTGACAAGCGCTGTTCCGAACCCTTTATTTCATTATGTTCCAGGGACACGTGGGAGTCTCAGAGACACTTTCAGGGGAGTCCAGGAGATTAAAATTTTTTTGGCAATGCTAAGACATTATTGGCCCGTTTTTACTCTGTTCTCTCACGAGTATGTAGTGTAGTTTCCCAGAGTCTACATGAAGTGTGATATTGCAACAGATTGAATGCAGAAGCGGATATGAGAATCCAACTGCCTTTGTGAAGCCAGATATTAAAGAGATTTACAAATACGCAAAACAGTGCCACTCCTCTATGTGTTCTGTTTGGGAAAGTAGTGATTGGACATTTATATACCCTACAAGGTGATCACTCTATTAAGTCTAGTACCCATCTGACACCTTGCGTAGTTATTAGAAAATAGTTTTAACCTAAAAAATATATATATTTGCTAACATGTATTGGACTTATCATAGTTAATTTAATTAACAAGTCAGTATTTTTTAAAGGTCTTGTCTTGAACTTTTAATGTGATAGTCATAGATGTAATCCATATAAACAAAAGCTCTTTGAGGTTCTCAATGATTTTAAGAGCGTGAAAGAGTTCTGAGACCAAACATTTTCAGCGCTGCTGCTTTACATGTTATTTCATTAAATCATTGAGATAATACTGTAATTTTCACATATTGTCCCATTTTCCAGATAATAAAACTGAGGTTCATAGAAGATAGATTTCTCCTCCATAGCCATATCAAATCTCACTCCTAAGCCAAAACTCTTCGCTATATCGTGTTTCCCAGACTTCAGTTGTTCATCCATCACCTTGACCTCTGCCATCTCCAGGTACCCTTGTGTGGCACCTTCATGCCTGTTATATCCATTTGCTTTCTGTATTATTTTCTACTTAATATTTTCTTTATGTTGCCTGCTTTTTTATTTTAACTTAAAACAATTATCAAAAAAGAAAACCTTATAGTCCTACCATTGAAGGAGGACTAGCATCACTTGCCATAGAAAAAAGCAACTGTAAAAATGAAAGTAACGAAAACACAAAGGCAAGATGCTGGATTCTGGTCTGATGCTGTTGCCCCCATCAAGGTTTGGAGGCTGGCACCCAACTGAAATTTTCTCTTCAATGTATTATAGATTCTTGTTATTTGTGGTAGTCGATGTTCTATAAGGTCACCACGAACATTGAATTAACAAATACCGAACTATTGCTCCTAGGAGAAATACAAGGTCAGATTCCTGTGAGCCTCTGGTTACATTTTTCATCAACTAATCAGTCCATAACCTTAATTTTATGAGTGTTTCTGGTAAAAGTTTAAAGACCTTATTTAATATACGTCGTTGGTTGAGTCACTAACATTGAACTCATAGCCAACAGCGCTCCAGCTCATGCCTGAACAAAGCTTAGCTGACGTGTATTTTCTCCGTAAGGCCCATCACAGCCTTCTTTTGCACTTAGAAACACTAGACATCATTTTAGCGCTATGCTTAGGGACCATTTTAAACAACAAAATCATCAACAAAAAGCACAAAAATGAGGAAAAGGTGACACTAAGTTGATCGTGCAAAGGACGCTTGTTTACACTATGAGAACTGAAAGCAGAGCGTCGCCCGGTTTGACCTCAAGTGGAAATTGCATGTCATTTTTGCCCCTCTGCATGCATCTGCAGGTGACCATGAAAACACCAAGAGTGTTGGTATTGGGGTTGCAAATAAATTTTAGCAAGTAGGACAATTCACAAATACAAAATCTGCGAATTATGAGGATCGACTGTAGTTAGATAGAAAGAGAGTTGAAAACTGAATTCTTTTCTTTTATTATTCAAGTCTCCGTTTGAATAATTCCTCCCTAGAGAGATCCTTCTGAGAACCCTAGCTCCTGGTACCACCATCCTTGCCCTGCCTGCCCACACCTCTCCCTGTCTACCCTTTGCCTTTGTTTTCTTCACATGATCTATAGTTGTGCTTTTTATTTATTCATTAGTATTTCCTATCTGTCTTCCATACTAGAATGTATAGTTCTGAAGACAGGAACTTTATCTTTTTCATCAGTGTACACCCCAGCCCTGGGGATACTACTTGGCACATGGTCAACACTCAGTAAATAAATGAATGCGGAACCCACCATCTGCCTAAATTTCTTTCCCGTAAGAGGAATTTTCCCCCACGTTATAGAATATACTGTCCTATGTGTGCTTCCAATGAGATACAATCAAAAGCAGTAGGAAAAGGGAATATTTAAATAATAGATAAAATAGATTTAACAAATTGTTTACCCAAAGGATTATGTAAACATCAAAATCCTAAATGTTATATATCATTATATAGGATGGGAGCAATAGGAATTTGCTTTTTTTTTTTTTTTTTGTCTTTTTCCTTATTTGTGGAGGCTTTGTGGAGGAACATACATTGTAGGATTGGGTCAATGGAAAGAAAAAGCTTGACCCCAGCGTCAAATAGAGTTTAAGAGCTTCTGAGTCATTGAGTTAGTGCCGTGTTGAGCACAGGAGTTGAAAAGGAAAGAAGATGCAATCTAATGGATGAAATAAGGTATTTCAATTTATTTGCTACTTCCCATTACCAAAAAAGGAGTTGCGATGCCTTATAGTAAGCACATATATACTGTACACTGGGTAATTACAGAAATAAGATAAGGGATACAAGGAATGTGGAGAAGAAAAAGTAATTTAGAGGACTGGCGAGGGGCTTTGAAGCAAAGGTAGTAGTTAATCAAATTTTAATTTGTCCAGAGATATAGAAGGCTTTTTGTGGTGGTCATTGTGTTAGCTGAAACTTTGATTAATATGTGGTTTCTCCTTATCTAAATTTTAAGAGACAAACCAGTAGGGCCTGGGAGTAAGGAAACCAATTCTCATTGCAATGACTTTCCATAAAGCAAAACTTTTCCAACTTTATTTACAACAGTTACTCAATATAATAAAATTAAAACTATAACTATACACTAATTTAGCACTGTCAAAAGAATTACAAAAAGAATATTGGCAAAATTCTGTTATAACTCATTTCATTTCTTGGGAATGAGTTGTAATAGAATTTGACTCTTATCTGTGACCCGGACCTTGATTAAAGGTCACATGTTTTGATCTTCACTAAATATTTCAATGGCGGGAAAAATAGTTTTCCTCCCTGATCAAATAGGTAAAATCACCCATGATATGTCTACTCTCTGTGACGTTAAAGAATGTGTCAGATTCTTTGAGAGTCCTTTGTAAGTAGCCCCCAGCATGCCTCAAGGTTTTATTTTTAAGCTGAAAAAAGGCTAATAAATAATTTTTAGACAGACATTTGGACAAGCTAGAGAAAGCAGAGGATGGTCATATTAATTTTATTTTCCCAAGCGATGTTCAGGCCACATCCCTTCAGAGCCTGGGCTGGCAGTCAGGACTCCCACAAAGGATTGTCTGAATTGCTGGCAGCCAGTTCCAGAGCAAAGGACAAACATAGTCTTTGTCTTTCACAAAGCTGTGTCATCGCAAAGCTGCTGTTGTTCAAATGGCTTTATAGTCATGGATCCACCTTCCCTGATTGTGCCATTTTCTCTTACATTTTCATACCCCAATTAAACTGTGGGACTGTCCATGTCAGATGAAGTAGTTGGGACCCTCACGAGGCCCTCTCTAAGAACTCTGGGTGTCCATTCCTTGTCTTTTCATATAATTCGAGGGAAAAATTGCAGCAGAAAGTAATTCTTTTTTGAAAATAGTTCCTTGCTGACTCAGCCAAGATGAGTAAGAATGCATCCTGCTGACTAGTTTGTTATCTGCATACCTGTGACAGGATGTACTATTCTTGTGTCTAGAACCCTACGGCTCACCCTCCCATCTTTCCTGCCAAAGACCATTTACAAGAATAAGTCATAACACTCAGTTGTAGAAATCCAATATCTTTGCCCTTTTGTGTATAAAATCATAAAACGTTAAGAGCTAGAGTCTATAAGCATCACCTCTTGGCTCACATCCTCATTTTATTGGAAAAATGTGCCCTGGAGATAGAAAGTGACTTAAGCAAAATCACACAGCCAGTAGCAAATTTCTGTTTCAACTTGTCTTCTACCTGCTTCATTTCTGTTTATAAGTCTGGAGAGAGTAAATTCCTTTATCGCGGCTGCATAAGAATCTGAAGAGTAAGTTCTTCCACACCGTCCTAATGGGAAAATGCCTGTGTCTTCCCTGAATTTTTTTCCAGGTGGAAATTTTGTTATAAATAAGATCCAGCTATTAAATCTTCTTCCTCCCTCCTTTTTTTTTATTGATATATATTTGACATACAACATTACATTAGTTTCGGGTGTACAATGTCATGATTCCATATATGTATAAACCGAAATGATCACCATGGTAAATCTAGTTAATGTCAGTTACCACATGCAGTTAACAGATTTTTTTTCCTTGTGATAAGAACTTTCAAAATCTACTCTCTTAGCAACTTTCAAACAAATATGCATTATTAACTATAATCACTGTGCTGTACAATATAGGACTTATTTTGTAACAGGAAGTTTGTGCCTTTTGACCACCTTCACCGTTTTGCCCACCCACGCCCTACCTCACCGCCTCTGGCAACCACTAATGTGTTCTCTGTATCTATGAGTTTGGATAAATACCCAGAAGTCGAATTACCAACACTCGTGAGTTGGGTTTTTTTTTTAGATTCCACATGTAAGTGAGATTATATGGCATTTGTCTTCCTCTATCGGGCTTTTTTCAAAAGCTTAGCACATTGCCCTCAAAACCCATCCAGGTTGCTGCAGATGGTAAGATTTCATTACTTTTTAATGACTGAATAATATTTTATTCTATATATATGTCACATTTTCTTTATCCATTCATCCATCAATGGACATTTAGGTTGTCTCCATGTCTTCGTTATTGCAAAAATGCTTCAGTGAACATGAGGGAAGAGATATCTTTTCAAGTTAGTATTTTTGTTTGCTTTGGTTAAACACCCAGAAGTGAAATTGCTGGATCATACAGTAGTTTAATTTAAAATTTTCGAGGAACCCCTCTACTGTTTTCCATAGCGGCTGCACCAATTTACATTCCCGTCAGCAGTGTGCAAGGGTTCCGTTTCCTCCACTTGCCAACACTTGCTGTCTCTTGTCTTTTGATAATTGCCATCCTCACAGATGTGAGGTGACATGTCATTGTGGTTTTCATTTGCATTTCCCTGTCTGGTGATGTTGAGCAACTTTTCAAGTACCTGTTGGCCATCTGTATGTCTTCTTTGGAAAAATGTCTTCAGATCTTCCACTCATTTTCAAATCTGATTTTTGCCATTGAGTTCTTTATATATTTTGGATATTAACCCCTTATTATAATAAATATGATTTACAGATATTTTCTCCCATTTGGTAGGTTGTCTTTTCATTTTGTAGATGGTTTCCTTTGCTCTTCATCTTCCCCTTTTTAAGAGTTCTGGAAAGGAAGTGTGTTTTGGAGGTTTGAGCCTGCCAAGTGGAAGTCATGCTGTGGGTTCCACTGTTGTCACATGGTTTCAGACCTGCTTTAGGGCCCAGTGGTCGCTTATCCTCAGCACCGTGGTACTAATATATTTTCAGCTGCAAAATTAATAAATAGTGTAATACTCTTATGACATCTCACAGTCACGTGTGAGAACAAATATGGTTTACAGAGTGGTGACGGGTGAAGGAAGAGTCATGTATTGATCATAAGGGATTATAACACTGACCTGGCATTGAGAGAATGTTAGTATATTTTTAGATCTGTATTTTGAACAAAGCAGAAGATTTTGAGCAAATCAGAAGATTTGACCTAGGAGAAGTTTGAGTAAGGCTTCTAGCTCCCGTGATGGCTTCAACTCCTGCTCCATCCTCCCTAATGGGAACAGACAACTTGATCTCAATGAAGAGATGCAGCCTCATCTCCTGCTGAAGCAGCCACTGTCGTTCTCTTTCTGGAGCAAAGTCCTCCGGCAACAGGGACAATGTCTATCTACCTGGTTTCTGGGATGCACCTGCTGGACTGTGAGCTTCCTTCAGAACAGGAGCAAAAAGCAGGTGACCTTGCTCTTCTGTGTTAGCAGAGAAGGCCTGCCTCTCAAATCATGACAGCACGATTTGTTTTAGTGTCTCTCTCACAGGGTTTTGAGGCAGCTTCCATGAACTTACATGGCTTTATATAGTTTGGCAATCATTGGGTACTAGAAGCATAGTTATACATTTACTGTTTTTGAAAAACGGATTCTAAGGCTCAAAAATATTAGGAACTTTAGTGTAGCACAAATTCTCATGTACTGTGAGTGCAGTTCACTGTGGTTTGAAAAATTCTATTAAAATTGATATAACCTCAATCAAATATTGATTACAATTTAAAATGTACATACCTTTTAACTTAGCAATTCCATTTCTGTGAGTTTGTCCTACAGATATACTGATATATGTGGGGAAGGACATATGGACAAGATTATTTATTACAGCATTATTTATAACAAAGATATGAAAGCAACTTAAATGTCAATCAGTTGGAAATGGGTTTAATAATTTGTGGTATTTGCATACAGTGGAGTACTGCACAGCCATTAAAAAGAATCAGGTTCAGGGTAGACAAAGTGTATGGCAAAGATAACACTGATATGTTAAAGAATGGATTTAGTTGGTTATCTATATTGAAAAATACATATTGGACCTCTACTTAATGCCACATAAAGAAATCAATTTCAAATATATGGAAGGTAAAACAGTGAAAGTTTTTTAAAGAAAGCACAAGAGAAGAAATATCCTCTTGACCATGCAGTAGACAGAATATGCACTTTCAAATATGGCATCATCACTTTGTTCATTTCTTAAAGGGGCACAGAAAACACTAACTTTAAAAGAAAAATACTACACAGTCATTAAAATTAAGAACTTCTGTTCACCAAAAGACACCCTTAAGGAGTGGAAGAAGACATTCCCAATACATCATATTGCAAATACGAAAAGAGTTACAAATCAATAAGAGAAAACAATAACCCAATAGAAAAATAGGCAAAACATTTGAATGGACACTACACAAAAAATGATATCCAAGTGCGCAATAAACGTATGGAAGGGCACTGGTCTCCATTTGTCATTAGGGACATGCAAACACAATGCTAGACAACAATAACCCCACCAGAAGGGCTAAATTAAAAAAAAAAAAAAAAAAAGGAAGTACTAAATATTGGCAAGGATATGTGGCAATATAACGTGTCAAGCACTGGTGGGAGTATATATTGGTACAACCAGTTTGGAAAACTGTTTAGCAGTGTCTAGTAAAGTTAGACATACATGTACACTGTGACCCAGTGGTTTTACTCCTAGAGGAAAAATGCATTTCCACAAAAAGATTTGTGCAAAATGTTAATACTACAAAATTCAGAATAGCCCCCAATTAGAAACCACACATATGCCTCCCTGCCCATCAAGAGTTGAGTGGATGTGTTCATTGTGGTATCCTCACACAGGAAAATGCTATAGGACCATGAGAATGAATGATTTACATGCACGTGCAAAAATACGAATAAATCTCACAACATGGCTACACGGGAGAAGGCAAACACAAGAGTACATGCTGCGCTATTCAGTTTATATCAACACCAACACAGGCAAAGCCATTCTGTTTTTAGAAGTGTTACGGCAGTTACCCTGGATGTCTGCAGAGTAAGGGCTGGGAAATGTGCTGGGGCGTTTAGGTTATTAGCAATGTCTGTTCTGTTTCTTGATCTGAGTGCTGTTTAGGTGGGTGCATTCAGTTTATGAAAATTTAGTGAAATGTACATGTTTGGTATGTATATTTTATGTATATTAAACTTAAATAAAATTTTTAGAAGGAATGAGGCAGCTCTATATACATTGATCCAGGCTGATTCTAAGATATATTTGAGTAAAAGAGGAAGATGCGAAAAGTGTATTAATTTCGTTCATTAAACAGATATTTATGCAGTACCCACTATGCGTCAGGCACTGTTCTAGGCACAGAATACAAGAGACAAAGAAGAGTGTGTGTTTGTGTGTACTTGTAAATGTTAGAACATTTTTGAAAGCGACACAAGAAATTGTCCATTAATTGTTTCCTAGAAGAGAATGGGTGGCTGGGTGTCAGAAGTAGAGAGTTTTTATTGAATATTTTTGTACCTTTAAACATTTTTTACAGTGTGAATGGATTATCAATTTAAACAAATTAAACAAGCATACTAGTAGCATGTTAATGTAATTTGAGACTTAAAGGCAGCAGCTGTTGTCACCTCTGCTTTAGAGAACCAGCAACTGAAACAGAATATTTTGGTGGTTTGACCCAAATCACACAGGATGTCTTGGCAAGTAGGTCTTCCACTCTCTCTCTCAAAGTATGCTGACTCTCGAGTATTCTAGCAAAAATCTATATGTTCCTGTATTCTTGATGACCATCTGTAATTTCATACACTTTGCTTTCTACGATTCAGTTATTTTCTTGTAATACACTATCTCTTTGTTTATAATCAAAAACCAAATCCAAGCTTTTGTTTCAGTTAAGAGCAAAATGGAATTTTCATGTTTATACTAGTCTCATCTCTTTATAATACTAAACACATTAAAACTTGTAGAATCACGTCTCATCAATTTTAATTTGTTGGTTGTTTTTTGGATCTAAGTGGCTGCTTTATGATGGATAAACCATTAGTCTCAAGCTTTGTCTCTTCTATCTGTTGAAAGACAAAGTATTCTGTAATTGTCACATTTTGATAAAGTAATGGACACACACCCATGGCATACACAATATTTGGTCTAGCATTACATAAAATAAAGTATTACAATAGTGAAATAGAACAGAACATTTATATGTGATTATTTCTATAATCTAACAGCATCACTAATATGATACGGGTTTTTAAAAAAGAAGTCACCTTCTGAATTACTGGAGAAGATTGAGACACATATGATGATTTGCTCAGTGCCACATGGTAAGTTAACATCAGAACCATGGTTATTACTTGTAGTCCTACAGACTGGAGTTAAAGCCTGGCGACCGCTCCTGAAATCAGATTGTCAAGGTGAATGAATGCAAAGGCCATGTGCCACAGAGTGAAGTTTTGGAAAGCCGCTTCTTGTGGTTGGGAATTTTGAAGTTCGAGTCTACTAACTTATTACTCATTGCCTTTGTGAAGTCATATAAGGTTCTGAGCCAAGTGAGAAGGTAGGAATAAGATTAGCACGCTTCCTGGTGCTGGGCTGTGCGCAGACGTTATCTGAAAGTGTGTGAGGCAGGAGCTTGCCTGACGCTACGCTGAGCCCAGCAGTCAGGTGCCCTTGCTCACATGCAGGGTTGGCTCGTAAGTGGTTAATAGGGGTTAACTCAGCCTGTCCTCCAAGGTCCAGACTAGAATCTAGTATATTTTCAATTTCAAAGCCTTTATGGCCAGAAATGGTGTCTGGTCTTGCAAAAATCTTCCTGGAAGGTATTTGAAGCCTTAGGTGTCTCTGAGTTATGGGACTTTTGGTCTCTGTTCCTATGCTTTTGAGGTGGTACTCACTCACGGACTCAGGACAGTCTGGGATCCGAAAAGGTATAAATAATAAATTCACGCATAACTAACTGTGTAATTAACATGGATGTTTTGAGTCAGGTCGATTGGAATTTGAACCCGCACTCACTCTGGCTCACTTATCTTACTGCTCTGAGGAAGGACGCATTTGCTGACCACCTGCCGTGTTCCAGTGGCTCAGGGTGCTTATGAGGGTTCTATAAGATAAGTAATGTATGAAAAAAATAACCATAGAGTATGCAGGACTTTACGAAGGCTGGTTTCCTTCCCTTTGGCCTGTCAGAGTGCCACAGAATAATCACCTCCACCTCATTAACTCGTGAACATTTGTGAGCAGTAGCCCTAGGCCAGCCATTTCTGGTCCTACCTCACAGATTATCATAGAATCTGAAAACAGCAATCCATGGAGCACAGAATACTGAATGATTATCTTGTGGGCCTATAATCCTTCCTTAAGGAAAACTGATGCCTACTTGAGTCAAAGAGTTGTTTGTATATAGACTATTTCAGAATTATTTAAAAAAAAAAAAACTTTTGTGCTTTTTTATGCCTTGGGAGAGGATGGTACCCAGTTCATCTTGGCAAAATGTGAGGATTGCCACCCAAGCCTGTTTTCAAATTGCTTGATGGCTTCAGGGAGGTCTCCTCGTCAGCTCACAGATTCAGCAATGGTTTGAGTCTGTGGAAGAATTCTTTTCATGTTTGAGCTCTGATCTAAGCCAAGAGCCTTGGAAATTTTGAATCTCTTCTATTTTCTTTCCTGAATTAGATATGAGTCGGCTTGCTCAGTTCAGATTTTGACAGCATGACTTATTTCAGAAGCAAAAGGCTACCCATATTCCCTTCGCTTTTCTCCTTTGGTGGCATTTTGATTCTGATTTAGTGTAGTGACATGAGGACAGATTTTAGACCAGGGTAACAGAGAGCCCCTAATAGGTTGCCCAAAGGACTGAAATTTTAAGGACTATATCAGGGCGTGTTAGGGAGGACATGTGGTTTTCGCTTTGATTTGTTTTCTTTTGTCCCTTCTTTGCGTTTGGTTTGATTTCTTTTGGATCCCGGGGACAAAATCCCATGTTGAGGTTTTAGCAAACAGTTATAAAACTTAAGAGAAAGACTGCATTACCTCTGTGGTGCTAGCATTCTGAAACTGCTCCTATTAAGAAAGGATAGATGGAGAAAATATAAATGGTATCTAAAATGAAACGCGTGTTCTGCCCTAACATGCCTTTATCATCTTGCATTTAGCAGCAGCCTTGAGTGACAGAGTTTTATGCTTTTGGAAGATTACAGGGCTTGTTTTCTTGCTGAAATAGTCACCCTACCATGTTCTTCTGTCTGCTTTAGTTCTGATAATTTTTTTTTTTTTTACTGGTTTATAACACCATGTGTTTGGATTAAGCTTCAGGAATTACTCATTTCATAAAGGTCACTTTTAATATTCTGGGGCATTTAGGGTTTGGGGGGATGATGGGTTGAATGAAATCAACAGGGAAGTATTGAAATGAAGATGAGGAAGCCAGGTTTGTATTTCAGTCTCTGTTACAGATGTGGTTGTAGTCAAGTGGCTTGACTCTCCTTAGCTTAGTTTTCCATCTGAAAAATAGAGATAATATTTTCTACTGTGTTCCAGATTCTCAAGAGTGTAAAGAATTCTCAAGTTTTGAAAATTTCTGCAAATTAATTAAGCAGTGCCAGTAAGGGCACATTGATTGACCAAAAAATTTGAAGATCTAAAGGGGACATGCCGTTGAACTTTCTGCCTGAAAGAGGTTTTGTCTAGAAAAAGCTTTGGGGCAAGAAGCCCATTTCTTCATGGCCTTGTAATCTTATACTCCTTCTAATTTCTAGGCAGCCTTTATATATTCTTCAGTCTGGTTAAGTAATCCATAGCGTAAAGAACTAATTTTCCACACTTGACACTGAACTCGTGATCTTGTTCATCTGGTTTCCAGTTCCAAGATTTCCCCTAAAGCTCCAAGTCATCTTTCCCAAAGTGTTAAAAGAAGATTGGTTTCGGGGGGTTGAGTATGATTTGTAACATGATTCTGCTGTTGCCAGATCAAAGTTTAGCTTCTTTAGTTTAGTCCTTGACTCTTCCCCCCTCTTACAGGCGTTTCAATCTAGTGAAGGTAATTTACACACACGTGTGCAGACACACACATGTTTTTAGCAGCCTTCTAGACTCGAATCCTGTTGTTGATGATTCAGATCTGTCAGGGAACTCGTGAGTTAGCAGGTCTAGAACTGTAGGTGCATGAAGGCGAGGGAGAGGTGTGCTATTGGCAGACTGGTGGAAATAAACGTTTTTATTCACCATGTGCTTACCAGGTATCTCACTGAGGAGCAGGTATCTGCCCAGGGCCTGGAAGGATCCAGAAAAGAAGTGGACATAGATCTGGTTCATGAAAAGTTTATAATGAATTAGAGTACCCCAAGGTAGGAAGCCAGAAATAACTAGTGGAAGGCTGAGCATAAAAAGTGATGCAGAGAAGTACATGTTGGATGCCAGGAGTTTAGAGAAGCAGATTGTTCTCACTGAGTAAACTGAGAAGGCTTCAGGGAAGAAGTTCAACTTTACAGAGATGGGCATTCAAGTGTGTGAAGGCCAGGGAGATGGCTCAGCACTGGCTCTAACGCAGGTATTTGTGGCAAGTGGAGAAGGAGGGCGTTGTCCGTTCTGGCTGGAGCGAAGGCTGGGTGAAGGGGAGAAGAGGGAAGTTACATAGATTATGTCAGACTTTGGGGGAGCCTCGTTTACCTTGATTTTTTTTCTTCTTTAACCATTAATGCTGCAGTGGTATGATGGCAAACTAGCTCTCCAGGAAAAACAAACAAAAAAAACCCCCGACTTTGTAGCATTTGCCAATGTCGGTGGTGTAAATACACTCGCTTTGGCCAATTTTATACTACCTGTAGATTAACAAAAGGCTCACAAAATTCTTGAGAATGTAACAGTTGGCTCTCACATGTCAGCACAAGCCTGCTCCAGCATACTGTTGAACAGCCTGGTTTAGTGCCTATGTGACAAACAGTCACTGTACCTGTATGGGGACAGCCTATGCAGAAGACTGAAGAAAGGCCCACGTGGCCAAATTTTACATCCTGTCCAGCTCCTGCAGGGCCATTGCTGACTGGCGTGTGGATGGGTAGCAAAAATTAAGTAGAGCTGGTCAGATTCCCTGCCTTGGGAGTTTGAATGAAAGAACCCCAAAATATGTTTTGCCACAGAGGTGGAAGCTAAATGAATGCCATTTGAGAGAGCTGAATCCATGGCAAAGCCAAGTCACATAGTGGCCAAAATTATGACTGAAAAAACCATTTGAAAACTGAGGAGGCTGATGGATAGAGAGAAGGGAGCTGATGTGGAGAGAAAGCCTACAGCCTATGAGAGGGGGACATCCAGGTCCTGGAGCTGTCCTTGTTCTCAGCAGCTTCCCAGTTCCAGGTCCAAACATCCCTTTTCCTTGGAAGGGTCTCTGTCCCTTGCAATGGAATGGCCTAACCAAGAAAGTTTACGTGGCGCCTCAGAGTACTTTGCTGCCCTTCCCATGAGTACAGCGAATCTTAGAGCAGAGAACAACAGAGCATGTGCTTCCGGTCGAGGTTACACTCATCCCTGTCCTTCTGTCCTTACACGCCTCCCTCTGCACTCCTCCCAAGTGGCTTGTGAATATTCTTTTTTCGTTCCATCAGGGCTCGTTTGGCATCCACAGTGTTGGAAGAATAGTCAGGAGGACCTGGGGTGGGATTTTGTTGACACTTATCACTGGAGAACATCATGAGAAAATCAGAGGTGTCAGCGGCGGGGAAGCCAAAGGAGTTCTTTATCTGCTGAGGGAATCTGGTGAGTGAGCCGATGTGAAGATGGCCTGTGCTGTGTTGGTACAAAAGTAGCTTGGGGCAAATCGAGCCTTTACCCCCGTCTCATGTTCTTACCACACGTAAATTTGTGAATAATTACATTGTCAGGAAGGGGAAACCATGCTTCGCTGTTTCTGCCGAAGGCTTCGTCACACACACGTGAAGGATGTGTCCGGGGTCTAGCGGCCCAGGGTGGGACTCTGGCATTGTGAGAAAGGTCCTCTTTCTGAGGGAACGTTGTGTGTGTGTGTGTTTTGGGGGGATTGGGGGGAGGGGTTAGACTGCTTGGGAACCAACAAAAGCAACAAATGTGGGTTCTGCTCAGAACGCATCACTAACCAGCTGTTTGACCTACCTATGTCTCTTCTTTCGGGGCTCAGTTTACTCATCTGCAGTCAAAGATTTTGTCGAGAGGATTTTAACTTTTTATTTGAGAACTAAAGTTCCTTTGAGGCTCTTAACAAGAGCTAAGGATTCTTTCCAGATAAAAGTGTGCATGTGCACGCCGACAAAATTTCACATACAATTTTAAGGAGGTTTATAAATAAATCTTCAGGGACTGATGGGCCCCAGAATAAGAAGGCCTCCCTGCATTTGATGATTTCTGAGCTTTTTTTCTATCTGTAAAATTTCATACCACTAAGACTTTGAATCATGGGAGGAACCTGGAAGTCAGGTAGGTCCTCTTCTCTGTCCCAGTGAGACATAAGCCTCCTCGGAAATGCTTCAGACAGAGTCTTAAACAGTGGGGGAGGCTTGTGTGGTTTCCTCAAAGAATCTATAACCTCTTGCAGTATGCATTCTGAGTGGGAAGAAACAGTAAACTTAAAGTACATGAATATCAGTTTGTGTGAAGGGGCCATGAGAACACTAATAAAAGACTAACACTGTGGAGGGTGATGGGGCTGGCCGCTTTAGTTCAGTTCGGGCGGTCAGAGATCACTTCTCTGAGATGACACATTTTGGAAAAGATCTCAATGAAAGAAGGAACAAGTCATGCAAATCTAGGGTAAGAAGTTCCATGCAGAGCACCGCACAACTGGAGAGCAGCAGGGAGGGCTGGTGTGGCTGGAGCTGAGTGAAGGGAGGGGATGGGGAGGGAGTGGTGAGATTCAGGTGGAGGGGTTGGCAGAATTCAGGCGGGGTTAGTTCCGTGCCCGCTTGAAAAACAATTGTATATATCTCGAATGACATCTCATAATAATGGTTATTCATTAAGCCACCCATTCATTTGATACATTTCGTTTGTTACCCACAGTATACCAGGCAGTGAGCTAGTTGAATAAGACAGTGCTCCCAAACCTGGTGTGTGTCAAAGGCACCTGGACAGCTTTCTGAAGATAAAGATTCCGGAGCACCAAGCAAGCCCAGAACATCTAGAGTGTGAGGTCCAGGCCTCTGTTGTGTTTTGTTTCAGAAACTTCCCAGGTGATTGTGATATGCAGTTGGGGGACCTGTCTTGGGAGCAGCACTGGAATTAGGTAGCCCCATCTTCAGGGAGCGTCCCATGGAGCAGAGAATAGGATGATGTCTGAATTTTTGCGTGGACATAGGAGAATGTGATCTGTTTCTTACGAGAAGCATGAAATGTGCTCAAGAGAGTTTCAGAAGAGGAAATGAGTACTTTCCATCGGAGAGGATGGGGAGCCCCAAGGAACAACTAAGCCAGTTTCCTCACCCATGGAACAGGGATGATCTCAGAATTGCCACAGAGGGTTGTAAGGACAAAGTGAGTATGTACCCGAGAGATTTCCAAACAGGGTCGGGCACATAGTAAGTGCTCAGTAAATGTGACCCATCATTTAAGTTGGGTCTTAAAGAATGGTTAGAATTTCTGAACTATAAAATGCTATCTACATAGATAGCAGAGTTTTTTGTAAAGCTTCCATGTAAAAACCATTTAAGTAGAGAGATCAGCTATTATAAAAAACAAACAAACACAGCTGGCAGTTAGCTTGATGCCTTAGTTAACAACAGGATCAAGATTTTCCAAATCTAAATCCATCTTACAACTTTGCACAGTAAACATTTTGTTCCTGTCATAAACTGGTGCTTCATCTGATATACTTGAACCTTCTTCATTGTACTTATTTTTTGGATCAGCTTTTAGGACCAGTCGTGAGCCAAACATTGTGCTCAGTGCAGTGGGCAGTACTCTGTGTCTGAGGCCTAGGGAAGCTTACTTTCTAGTAGGGGAAATAAGTACACAGAAAGTCAAAATCGATTGAGTCTTCATTACATAGGTACCACCTAGGAAGGGGACTCGATATACATGTGCCTACAACATCTGGATCCCATTTCAGTTGGAAAGTCTTTTAAAAGGAAACACCCAGATGTGTCATGTGACTATGACCAGTTCCTTCAAAGTAGTTTAGAAAATGTCGGAATCATTTTGCTTATGTTAAAGCTTGCAAGTGAGAAGGTTGAGACCCCCGTTGTGCTGGACTGTAGAAAACTGAGGAAAAGGAAGGTTCTGTGAGGCCAGTGTGATTTCCAGCAAAAGACCATCTAGACGCTCTGACAGTCCTATCCTCCCTTCATGCATTGCATGTAAAAAAAAGTGCTTAGGAAATAGATTAAGGCATTAGGGCTTGGCTCTAATTGACCCCTGAATTTTGACTGCCAAAACTGAAAAAAGGATTAATCTGCTGTTTAGAGACTATTCCCTGGCGTTTCAAAGGATAATTTCTTGATTCCAAGAAAAGGCATGGCTGATTCTTAGCATGTGCTTTGTAGATTGCCCACAGTGGTTGTGGGTGGGCGAGATTGTTTGAAAAGGCCCCCTGCCTCTGCTCTTGGTGGAGTGGCGGGGTGTGTGGCTTGAAATGAAAGATGGAAAGTTGAACCCCAGGCTCAGTGGGAGTTTGGAGTTTAATCAAGAGAGAAGTTTCCTGTGGATCAGGCTCAGACCCAAGAGGCGGGGGAGGCCTCTCTGTTTCCTGCCTGAAATGAAGAGGCAATGTGGAAAGGCAGGCTCTGTTACAGCAGCTTTCCCGGGGTAACCATCCTGCTCAGAGCGCTCCTCACCTAGGCAGCATCGTTTGTTTCACACAGAAGTCTGGGGGGCTTGGAAAATCGGCATGACTGGCAAAACAGCTGCTAATCGCTAGGTTTCTCCCCCTCTGGCTGGGAAAGTGGCTTGTGGCTTTTGCTTTGTGTCCTGCATGTGCACGGCCTCTTTTCTGAAATCTTTCAAGATGTGAGAAACTCTAGACCTGGGAGGCAGAGCTCGGTTTTCCTCTACTTTGGGTTTTCTTCATGCTCCATCAGGGCTTAATTAGAACCGGCTTTCAAGCCGCCTTCCAAGAGGAATCCACTTTCACTGTGGATACCTCCGCAGGCCTCAAGGAGAAGTCATAATGCAAATGAAATGCATGTTCACAGTCGCAGTCATTCTAATCCCGGCATCATAAACATGCTTGTCTTGAGCATGACAACAGTAGCTCTGGGAAATGTTTCCCTTCTTACTGTGGCCACGGGAGGAAGAAGGCCTTGCGGACATTCAGAGCGGATGGGAGGTTGATGCTTCGATGAGCAAACCTGCTCCCAGGGTCTTTTTGTGCCTCCACCAACCCTCTGCTTTTAGGGAACTAATTCCTGCCTTCACTTTGCTTGTTCCTCTTTTGGTTTTAACCTGGGGGCACTCTGCTCATGTTCCCAGCATATTCGGTATACAGGAGGGTGTGGATGGATGAGCTGGGACCCTGTGTCTGGCCTGGGAGTGGGAAGTGGGTTGGGGTTAAGTGATCTGGGGTGCGAGCGATCAGACCGTTGGTGTGCACCTCTGCTAAAGGGGAAGTGGCCTTTCCACACCTGAGCATAGGTTATGTCTGATCCGCGGGTTCCTGATTTCAAGCTCATATTTGTCTCTTCAACCTGCATATGTATGTCATGCACCATCCGTATCTCTAATTTTGCACAGCAATTCTCGCTTCAGGAGTGTCTCAGGGAAGCCCTGGCCCTGGGTCTGTCAACCCCTCCCCACCATTCTCTCACAGCTTGTCTAAAATGCCGGCCCCTCACTCCTCTTCTTCAGTGCAGAAGCAGGTCCCGTGAATCAGTGGGCATTGGTTTTGGGTTCTCCTTCCACAGGCTGTGCCCTGTGTCATTGTGAAGGGGACGATGAATAGGACATTGGGTTATAAGATATGGGAGAGGCCCCGTCTGTCACAGGCCACCGACTGAGGCAGTGACGCAGCACAGAGGACCAGAACAGGATGCCTGGAATCAGTGTTCTCACCCCAACTTTGTTTCTTTCCCTGCCATGGCCAACTCCAATCTCCTCTTACCAACAGCAGCCAAGTGACCAGAATAGAAGACTTCATCTCTCGCCGGCTGGACCTGTTTCTCCCAAGCATCACCAGACGAGTCTTCCGAAGGAAGCAGCCTGATCTGGGATTGGGGATGTGGGAAAATGTGCAGGTCGCTGAGCCGGGGAAATCCTGGACTGTTTCTGAGAAGGGGCCATGCTCCCCACCGCTGGGACCTGGTCCTCCAGACCAGGGAATGCCCTAACAATGGTTCAGCTTGACTCTTTGTGTCTGTTTGAAAAGCGTGGAGGAATTGGGTGACCAGTTTGATTTCAGCTTTAAAACGTGGATAAGCTAGGGTGACATGGCAGTCAACGTATTCTGTGGGAACAGAGGACCTTTGAACAAGACAGTCACTGGGTGGGGGTTGGGTAGCAGGGGTGGAGTTCTTTTCTCCTGCGGCCTGGATACGTAGATATTGAGGAGAGAGAAGTGCTGAACTTTTAGTTCTTCAAGTACCAGAGTTGCTTTTTCCATGCCCCTGGACCCCAGCACCAGCCCGTTATCAGGTGCAGACTACGGTCTCCATGGTGACCTACAGAATGTGTTATGGAGTTAATTCATTTGAAGGAGGGATGGCACCTCTACAGGAGGGCAAAGATGGCATGGGAGAAAAAATTTCTCTTCCCAAACAGTGCAGGCGAGCAATTTGCATCCTACTCAGTCTTTGAAGACTTTATATTATTTCTTTTTCTGACTATAGTGTATATCGTTGAAACACATCTTTTTTTAATCATAAAAAGACCATTTATTAAAGCAATGTTGTCCTATTGTGAAAGAATTTACAATAGCAAGTGACAACTATTCACTTTGATATCACTTCCTCCAACTTGAATAGAGTAAAAGTTTATTGTAATTTCTCTTATCAAAAATAACAAATCTTAGATTGTACTTAATCTTTTCAAACCCTGTGAACACTACTCATACACACACACACACGATTTCTTATAATCATATAATAATTGGAGGGAAGGGATTTAAAAAAATATTCTGTGTTTAAATAAGTTTATTGATCTCCAGACATTTTAGTAAAGGGGATCTTTAAAGGGAGCAATTCGGTTAGCTGTTTTGATTCACCATCAGTTTACTACTCATGAGACTAGTCCTAATCCGTGGGATCAGCCTGATTAGGACTAGTCCCAGTGGGATCTTTCTCATGCCAAATGTCTGGCATAGAGTATAGTTCTAGTGCCTTTAGTTTCAGTTACCTAGAACACAGAAATCAAGCTTGAGCGCTTGGGTGGAATATGGTGGCGGAGGACAATGGGTAAGGGTTGCCCATATTATTGCCTAGGCCAGCACTTGCCATGTCTTATGATTTCAGAGAGCCGTAAGATAAATCTAGATGATGCTAATTTAACATTGAATCATATAGTAGGGAAATAATTCCTTTCAAATTCTCTCTGAACAACTCCGGTTTCACCAGCTAGCAAGTCGCAGTGCAGCGTGTTAGTAATACCTCTCTGTCATGGTCGCCTCGGGCTCGTAGGGCCCCGCAGCTGCTGAGACTGTGCTTCTGACACTCGCGCCACTGCCAGCTATTTTTCTCTTCTCTTTTCTCTTCTTTTCTTCTGTTTTCTTGACTGCCTTATCCCTTGACTGCTTATTCAAAGAATGAGAAACGTTGAACTCTTTTTTTTTTTTTAGGTCAAATGTATTTTCTCTGGGCAGTTCAGAATTCTCCCAGAAAAGATCTTCTAATTTCACAGGTAGGCAGCACAGGCCTGCCTCCTAGGCTCTTGGACATCAGTGGGAGAAGAGGGCTGGAGTCATTAGCACAACTTAAACCTCTTTGTCCTGTTTCACGCCAGCACTTCTCCCTTGCCTGAGTTTGAAACATCTCTCATTCAGTTTTTAGAGGATAAACTTCCTGTCTCCTGTGGGGGTGGAAGAGGAATTGTCATCTGGAAGTGTGGGGGGTAGGGATATCATTCATTTATACAGCTTCTCAAATTTCTCCATCTTGACAGCCTGCCTCTGCAGTCTATCCGTAATTGGGAACAATCTATCTGTATCGCTTTATTTTTACGGATTATTTTTTTTAAAACATCCATTATTGTTAGGTGTTTCGCTTGTAGACTGTATTTCCAATGACAGCTAAACTTTGTATTTAAGTTTTCTTGTCTATTTCTGTTTCCAAAAGAATATTTCCAATAAGTGGAATTACTGAATCAAAGAGTAGGAATATATAAAATATGTGAAGCTTTTCAAAAACTTGAGCTATGTTTTGTCAAATCTTAAATTCCATTTCCACTACTAATCATCCTCATATCCATCACCATCAGTCATCATCACTATCGTATCTATCACCATCACCATCATCGTAAACATCACCATCATATCCATCACCATCATCATCATATCCTTCACCATCACTACCACCACCACCACCACCATCATCATCATCACCATCATCACCATAACCATCACCATCTCTAGATGAGTACTTGCAGGGTCTCTTTTAAGCACTTTCTATTCTCATCTCATTTAATCCTCAGAGCAACCCTTTTGAAAAGGCGCAATTGTTAGCCAGTGTGCAGAGGAGAAAATGGAGACTTAGAGAAGTTTAATAACTCATCCAGGGTCCCAGAGTTCATAGGAGGTGGAGCTGGGTTCATATCCAGACCCACCTGAGTTCACAGTGAAGCTGATCTATCAGCTCGTCACCCTCAGGCCTGCCCTGTGCCCTGCTTGCCCGGGGTCAATCTTCAGGGCATTTGGGTATGAAGAAATATACCCAGTCTTACCTTCTCTTCTACCCTCATCGCTCCAAGTTAGCAAGGAATGATGGCTTTTGTTAGGGAGTTTTTGCGGTTCCCAGGGACACTATATTTTCTCTCAAGGAAAAATTATGATTTGGTGTTCTCGCTTTCTTCATGCTGCTCTAATCTGCACTGTAGTGTAGGAAGAATCTCTCCAAGGTTGTGGCATGTGGATGGTGTTTTGGTATAGTTTCTTGGGTGGATGCAGATTTTTCTTTCTTGTAATTCCAATATCATTTCGAAGGGGATCTGAGAGGCAGATCTTACTCCTGAGAGCTTCTACCTTTTTACTTACGAATTGTTTCCAAACCCCATCTTTAAAATAAATGGAAATATAGTTGGTCATCTCATGTTCACTTCTGGCAAGGCGGATATGGTAACTCTTCAGAGACAAGTGGCCAGAATCTCTCCCTGACTCAGACAGTCCTTTATTTTCTCAAATATAAATAAAAGAATGATATGCCCTGTCTCTAGCTGTTTCACAGAAGTGCCATGAGAATAAGTAAGAGGATCTCTGTAAATTCATTTCCCCCCCTCTAATCAGATAGGATGAAAACCAGGAATCGTAATTATTGTCACATTACCACACTGAGTAGAATTCATTAGAAACCATTGCTTTCTATCTAATCTCTCTTTGTTCACCTGTTCCTACCTTTCAGCAGAGGCTCCTGCTTAATGCTGGGATGTTTTTATTTTTAGCGCATAACTCAGCTGAATCAAGAAGACTTTCATAAAGGCCGTGGACCACCAGTATTTCCATTACAATGAGCAGACTTCTCATCTGCAGGAAGGGTGAAGGGTTTGAGGAAATGTGGAAAAGTGTCTTCCACACTTGGTGCCACTGACAACTGTCCGCCTAGCCAACTACACACTGTGTAACCCCATTCGTCGATTCCCTCTCACCCCATTGGAGCACTGTTCACACAGACTCCTGCTCTGGGGCCTTTGCTCCTGTCAGCTGAGTGTTTCCATTGAAAGCCCTGGAACTGAGTAGCTAATTCATCCCTTCTTGCTATGAGTTAAGCAGTTTACCTTCGGGCCAAGGTTTGCATTATGGGTCTTAGCCCTCTAAAGAAAGTACATGTGCTCAAATGTTTTATGATTTGAAAAGTGATCAAGTAAAGGACTTTTAATATACACAACAATGAAACATAAAAAATGAAATGAGAATGGGTGAAAATAATAGATTGCTCTTATTGTCAAGAGAAGTAGTGGCTTAGCTTGGGTTGCTATTTAAAAAAATAACATAGACCAGGTGGCTCTAACAACAATCACTTATTTCTCACGGTCTGGAAGCTAGAAAGTCTGAGATCGGGATGCCAGCACGGCTGGGTTCTGGCGGGGATCCTCTTCCTGGCTGAAGATGGTCTCCTCCTGGCTGTGTCCTCACAAGCCTGAGAGTGAGCTCTGGTTTCTTCCTCTTATAAGGACACTAAACCCATCCTTGGGGGCTCATCCTCATGACCTCATCTAAACCTAATCACCTCCCAAAGCCCCACCTCCACATACCATCACACTGAGGATTCAGTATAAGAATTTGGGGAGGGTACCAACATTCATCCCATGACAAGTCACTTCTTTTAAAAAAAATTTTTATAGATACACCTTTGTTCACATATTAGGATGAATTTGGGTGCAGTTTTTGGTAGCTGATTATTTAGATTTGTCAAAATCCTTCTGAAAATGAAATTTCTGTTAAATAGGGAGACCCTATTTATTTATGTCATGAACTGTGGATGTTCATTGCCTGTCACAGCTGAGATTCATGTAAGAAAGTTTCCCTGACCGCCTGACATAAAATATCACCCACTCGCCTTACCCAGCATTGCTTTGTACAGCATTTAACCACCTTCTTGCTTCTGTTCTGTTTATTGCTATATTGCCAGCAACTACAGAACAGGTTGTACTCAATTAATATTTGTTGAATGAGTGAATGAGGCGTTTTTACCTTTAGCATTTTTATGCTTCCTACATTTATATAATATCCTTGAGTTCTTAATATTTTTATAATATCGAAATATTAAAAATACCTACCTCTTTTTTGCCCTATGGTAAATATTATCGATATTTTCTGTCCATAAGAAAAAGAACAATGAAGTATGTCACTCTGGCTCACTCCCTTGTTGTTGGAAAAGGTACGAGAAAACCAAATCTGTCTTCAGTTAGGAGAGAGAACCTTTAAAATGGGTTGAAGGAAAATGGTCAAAGGCTTACAGGGGTGCCTTGAGATGCCTCTCTGCAACAGGAAATACAGCTTCCTCTTTTTTCCCCTATAATTCATTAGATACAAAAACAATCAGAAAGCCATTCTCTGTGTTTTATAATAAATCAAATAATACAGAGATGCATAAAGAAAAAGTGACTGGCCTCACTGGGCCCAACCTGATCTTGGGCTGCCCAGGTAGCCCTCTCAGTTGACTGATGTTAAGAAGGTAGTGTGTCCTATAACATAGCAACAACCCCCCTAAATAACCCATTTAAAAAATGGGCAATAGACTTGACTATACATTTCTCCAAAGAAGGTATAAAAATGGTCAAAAAGCATATATATGAAAAGATGCTCAATAACATTAATCATTAGAGAAATGCAAGTTAAAACTACAATGAGATATATCACCTAACACCCATTAGAATGACTATTCCCACCCACAACCCCTAACACTCATTAGAATGACTATTCCCACCCACAACCCCCCAGAAAAAAATAACACGGTTGGCAAGGATGTGGAGAAATTTGTAATACTAGTAACCCTTGTTGATGGAAATGTCAAATGATGCAGCCATTCCAGAAAGCGGTATGGTATTTCCTCAGAAATTAAAAGAATTACCATATGACCCAGCAATCCCACGTCTACGTATTTACTCCCAAAGAATTGAAAGCAGGGTCTTAAGGAGTTGTACACCCATGTTCATAGCAGCATTATTCACAGTAACCAAGAGGTGGGAGGAACCCACGTGTCATCAATAGATAAATGGATAAGCAAAATGTGGCACATACATACAAAGAATTATTATTCAGCCTTAAGAAAGAAATTCTGAAACATACTCCAACATACATGAGTCTCAGGACGTTATGCTAAGTGAAATAAGCCAGTCACAAAGAAACATAGATACTGTGCGATTACCTTTACCTGAGGTACCTAGAGTAGTCAGATTCAAAGACAAAGTAGATGGTTTCTGCCAGAGGCTGGGTGAGGACAGACTGGGGGAATTGTTGTTTAACAGGTATAGAGTTTCAGTTTTGCAGGATGAAAAAGTTCTGGAGATTTTCTGCACAACAATGTGAATATACTTTACACTACTGAACTGATTTAAATGATTAACTTTATGTTATGTGTATTTTGTCCCAATTCAAACTCCTTAAAAAATTAAAATTAAAAAAAAAAAAGAATGTAGTCTGTATTATCTACACCTGTCTCAGTGCTCATATAAGGCAAATGTGTGTATAGGCTACCTTTTGCTTCTTGTTTGCTTTTTTTAAAAAAAAGGTGAGAGGATCATATTACATATATTACTTAACTTGCTTTCTTTTTTTCCTTTTTAATCCATTTAACAACATTGTATGGACATCTTCCCAGGTCAGTGAATATAGATCTGACTCATATCTCTTTCAGAGATGACTACTTATTCACAGGATGTGTGAGCTGGGGTTTATTTAATATTTTCTTTTTTCCTGCAACTTTAGGTTATTTTCACTTTGGTTGCCACTACAAACAGTGCTGCAATGAACAACTTTATTTGTATTTCCTTGTATACGAATGCTCTATTTTTGCTGAATTCTGAAAATAATTGCTAAATCAACAGCGTTGTCAGATTATTTCCCAAAATGTTTCTAGCAGTTCATATTTACACCAGTACTTTATGAGATGTCAGCTTCTTGACCTCCTTGCTAATACCAAATTTTGCAGTCTGCTGGTGGGTAATGATTTGCAACTGTTTTTCAAACTCGCAGTTGTAAAGTTGACTATCTTAAAAGCATACTAACTCTTTACCTTTATTTACTTTTTTGTATATGGGATAATATATGGAGTCTAATTTTGTTTTCTTTCAGTAGAATAGACAATTTTGTCAACCCCGTTTATTCTATCATTTTTTGCACTAAATTCAAATGCTATTATCATATGCATTTGGATATTTTTCTAGACTATTTGATTCCACTGATTTATTTTCTATTTCTGTATCAGTGCTAAATTATTGTGAGTATATAGAAAATATATAGAAAGTTTAATGTGTTGAAAGGAAAATCTTATACCATTTTCCCTTTTCAAAAATTTTTTCTCAATTCTTAGATATTTTTCCATGCATATGAACTTTTAGACCAAATTTTGTTCGGTTATTTTAAAAAAGTTTGGTTGAGATTCTGATCTTTACATCTGGTACATATAATATGATGTGTGTCTGTATTCATATACCTCAAATTGTTTTTATGATTAAGAAAATGATATCCCATCATTTTCAACCAAGTATAAATTAGTAAATAATGCTTTTCTCTATTTCTGAACACGTTAACGATTTGTTGTACAAACTTTCAGACATTTTTCTGTGTTTTTGAACACACGTTTAATTATTTACTTAACAAAAATGGAACAAAATGTGCATTGATATTACAGCGTACCTTTTTTCTTCTAGGAAAAGTTATGGACATCTTACTGATAACTCCAATTTAACATCCATATACACACAAACTCTAATTTTCATATACGCTCTGTGGTATTTCATAGTATGACTATAATGTAACTTACTTAAACATTTTTCTGATAGATATATAGATTGTTTCCTGCTCTTTCACTTTTATGAATGTATTAGTTTGCTAGGACTGCCATGATAAAGTACCAAACGGCAAAATTTTTTTCCACAGTCTGGAGTCTAGAAGTTTGAGATCAAGGTATCTGCAGGGTTGGTTCCTTCTGAGACCTGTGAAGGACGAGTTTGTTTCAGGCCTTTCTGCTTAGCTTCTAAGTGACTGTCTTCTGCCTGTTTCTGTATACCATCTTCCCTCTGTATGTGTGTCATTGTCCATATTTTCTCTTTTTATAAGGTTACCAATCATCTTAGTGGGGATAGGGCCCACTCTAGTGATCTCATTTTAACTTATTCTATAAAGCCTTTATCTCTAATATGGTCACATTCTGAGATTCTGGGGATGAGGACTTAAATCTAAGAATTTTGGGTTGACACAGTTCATCCATTAACAATGAACAATAATACCATGGTGATCATTCCTACAGATTTATCTTTGTGCATTTGTTGAACAAATATAAAATAAATTCCCATAAGTGAGATTGCTATGTCAGAATTTACGTACATTTCCAGAATTTATGCATAAATAGTTGTGGAGCATTCTCTTTGTTCTCTTTGTTTAAGATTGCTAATATTTTCTTTCTTAAAGATTAGTGAAGCCATCTGTGCTATGAGTTTTGTTTGGGAGAAAGTTTTAATAATTATATTCCATTTCTTTAATAATACAGTTCAGATTTTCTATCTCTTCCTGTATCAATTTAGTTGTTACATTTAAAAAAATTTTTTCACATTTTACCTAAATTTTCAAATTTATTAACATTAACTTTTTAACATCTCCCAATTTTGACTTTGTCAGTCCTTCTATTAAATGTTTATTTTCTGCTTTGTTAATTTCTGCTCTTCTTTCTACTATTCCCTTTCTCATACTTTCTTTGGATTTAATTTGCTGTTTTCTTTTGTTTTACAAGCTTCCCAATATGGATGACTCGATCATTGATTTTTCAGTCTTTCTTTTCTAAGATCAAGTGTTGTTAGTATGTGGAGCAACTGGAACTCTTATCCATTGTTGGGTTGGGAGTATAATTGATACCATTGAAAACTGTTTGGCAATATTTACTGAATTTCAGTGTACATATACTATGTGAATACCCTTTAGAACTTAGTACATATGCATAGTAAATGATATGTGTACAAATGTTCATTTATAAAAACATATAACCCAAGAGCCCCATTAACAAGTGGAATTTTAAATTAAAAGCACAATACCATTTACATTAGCACCCCAAAAAATGAAATTCAAACTGATTTGGCGTTATATCTTAAAGTCATTGCAAAATCCAGGCTCATCTAGATTTTCTTCAATGTTATCTTCTAGTTGTATAGTTTTTCATTTTATACTTAGGTCTAAGATCCATTTTGAAAGACTCTTTTCTCCATTATATTGGCTTAGCTCATTTGTCAAAATCAGTTGACTGTATTTGTGGGGCCTGTTTCTGAGTGCTCTATTCTGTTCATTGATCTACTTTACTATTCTTTTACCAATACCCCACTGTCCTGATTATTATAGCTTTATAAGTAAGTCTTGAAGTCAAGTAGTGTCAGCTTTCCAAATTTGTTGTTCTCCTTCAATATCATATTAGCTATTCTGGATCTTTTGACTCTATGTAAATGTTAGAACTGATTTGCCAATATCCACAAAATAACTTGCTGGGATATTGATTGGGATTACATTGAATCTAAATATATCAAGTTGGAAAGAAGTGACAAGTGACATTCATGAACATCTCTCCATTTATTTAGTTCTTTCATTTTGTTCATCAGAGTTGTGTAGTTTTGTTTATATAGATCTTGTACATATTCTGATCAATTTATTTATACCTAAGGATTTCATTGGGGGGGTGCTAATATAAATGATATTGTGCTTTTAATTTCAAATTTCACTAGTTAATTTTACTTGTATCCTACAACCTTGCTGTCTAGTTATGTGCTACATAACATTTTGGTCAACGATGGACCACGTATACAACACTGGTCCCATAAGATTAAAATGGAGCTGAAAAATTTCTATTACCTAGTGACCTCATAGCTGTTATAATGTTGTAGTACAACACATTACCCACGTGTTTGTGTTGTGCTGGGGTAAACAAACCTGGACTGCCAGTCATGTAAAAGTATAGGATACACAATTGCAGTAGTGGGCTGTACGATCTAGATTTGTGTGAGTGTGCTCTGTGATGTTCACAGAACTATAAAATCACCTAACAACACATTTCTCAGAATGTATTGCTGTTGTTAAGCAATAAATAACTATAATTACTTATTAGTTCCAAGAGCTTTGGTTTTAAAATATTTTTTGGATTTTCTACATAGGTGATTATGTCATCTGCAAACAAAGACAGTTTTATTTCTTCCTTTCCAATCCATATACCATTTATGTACTATCTTTATCCTACTGCATTAGCTAGGACTTCCAGTATGATGTTGAAAAGGAGTGATGACAAGAGTCATTGTTGACTTGGTCCTGATCTTGGTGTGAAAGCTTCTAGCTTCTCACCATTAAGCATGCTATTATCTGTAGGGTTTTTTTTGTAGATAATTCTTTTTCAAGAAGAGGAAATTCCCTTCTGTTCCTAGATTACTCAGAGTTTTTATCATGAATAGGTATTGGATTTTGATAAATGCTTTTCTCTGCATCTATTGATATGATCATATCAATATATTGTCATTTTTTCCCTGTTCATGATTCATTTTTCATGTCATTTATGGCCTTTTGTTCTATGGGAATTTTAATTTTTATCTGCCCAAACCTACTGTAGTCTTTTTATTGTCTGGCCTCGTCATCATTTAAGAAAGACTTTTTCCAAAGTTTTAAAGATATTGTTCTGTATTTTTTAGTACTTTTATGATTTTATTTTTTACCTTAAATCTCTAATCCATCTAAAATTTGTTTTCATGTATGACGTAAGGGCACATCAATCTTATTTTTAATAAGATAATTGCTACCCAGTAAAGCAATTATTTTAACAACATTTATTGAATAAATTATTACTACTGTATATTATTTGAATTGCCAGTTTTGTCATTTACTATTTTTCTATATTCAGCTCTATATCTAGGTTTTAAAATGTTTTTTCAACTGATCTAAACAGTCTCCTTGGTTTCATTACAGAAGCCTTAGGTAATTTTAAAATGTCTTAGGGCAAGTCTCCTTTTATCAATTCTTCATTTTCAAAACATTCTTAATTTTTTTACTCACCTATTTTTCTAGATGAACTTCATTATCATTTATATCTAAAACTCTTTAAAAACCCTTTGGGATTTTAATTATAATCTAATTTAGTATATGTTTTGTTTAGAGCATTGAAATAATTATTGAGATCTAGTAATTTATCTTTCCTTATAGAAACATCATGTTTATATTTACTTGGGTCTTCGTGCCTTCTAATCTTTTAAACAAAAAAAATTTTACCCAAGAATTCTAAACTCAGCTGAACTTGAAGGCAATAAAAATTTACAGATATAAGAGCTAGGAACATAACCTCATCGCAAACAAATTACTTGGAGATTGTCTCAGTCCATTCAGTCTGCGATAACAAAACACCAAAGACTTACAACCAGGGGAACTGTATTGCTCACCGTTCTGGAAGTCAGAAGTCTGAGATTAGGGTGCTGGCATGGTCCTGCGAGGAACCTCTTCCAGGTCTCAGACTTGTGGTTGTATCCTCACATGGTGGAAGAGGTTAGCGAGCTCGTTTATAAGGACATTAATCCTATTCATGCGGATTCCACCTTCATGGCCTAATCATCTCCCAAGGCCCTACCTACCATAACATCACCTTTGGGGGTTAGGATTTCGGCATATGACTATGGGGTGGGGACACAAACATTCAGACAGTAGTAGAGACTTATTCAATCTACAGATCACTCTAAGTAATGCAAAAATGAGGAAATAATGCTATGAAAAGATTAGTGGTAAACCAATTGGCAGAAGACTATTCAAAACTAATGATTTTAAATATAGCTGCAGAGACTTGTAAATACCTTGCAACAGGTAACAGTGACTTTTGGAAAAAGCAGATAAATAATATAAAATAAACAATTAACTATAATCTGATGTAATGAAACTGCCAGGTTTTGTAAACAAAAACTAGGAAGTGGTTTGAAGAGGGATCTGAGGATGTGAAGGTATATACTGATTTTCTTTCTTACATAAGTTGATTCATGTTTCATTAAAGGTTTTAATAATTATATATAGGTTCAAGAGAGTTTTTAAAGTAGCAAAACCATCATGATTACAATGAATTTATTTGTGTTTAAATTTTTTTAATCAAGGTATAATTTACATACAGTAAAATTTATTTTTTTAGTGCATTAACCTGTGAATTTTGACTAATTCATTCAGTCGTGCAGCTGCCTCCACAGTCAAAATGTAGAGCATTTCCATCACTCTCAGAATTTTTCCCATGCTCCTTTCTAGTGAGCTCCCCTTCCAGCCCAAGGCCTTGGCAACAGCCAGTCTGTTCTTCCCTGATAGTTTTACCTTTTTCAGAATGTTACCTAAACGGAATCATGTCTTATGTATGTACCCTGTTGAGTCTGGCTTCTTTCACTGAATGGAATGCTTGTAAGAGTCATTCATGTTGCATTACTAGTTGCTCCTTTTTATTGCCGAGTAGAATTCCACTGGGTGGTTGTACCACAGCTTGTTTATTCATTCTCTCGTCAAAGGACATTCGGGTTCTTTCCAGTTTTTGACATACATATAAAGCCTCTCTATATAAAGAATTACCTTATTATATTACCAGAAAGTGAAAAAGGAAACTGGAAACCACAGAACGAGAGGTAAAAGACAAAACAAACAAACAAAAAAAATGCAGAAAATAGCATAAAATAAAATATTTGTAACAATAACAATATTGTTAAATTTTCCATTAGTTGACAGTGAACTAGAGGGAAAAATGGCTCTAAGCTTAGGCAACTAACTATATTCTTCCTGAAATTTCTTAAAAGGGCCAAAGAACTATCAAGATAGAGAAAATCTGGGATCAGCCTTATTAGGGAGCTCTGCCATTCATACCCCCATACTGGGCACATCTTCACATACCACGTAGTAACACACACTTCACTCCACACTCACATCCCCAACCATTGTCCTGCTCCATCGGAAAATTTTCATAATATCAGAATATAGTATATAGGTAAGGGGAAAAAAAAAAAAACAGATTGGTCTGCAAAGGTGTACAGACAGGACCTCACTGAAGGATGCTATCAGGAATACTGTTAGTTCCCGTTTGAGGAGATTCAGTGAGGGGAAAGACTCTTCTAATTTAGGTAAGTAGAGAGAAATCTACACAGGTCCTCTTTCGTCACTGTTGAGCAACCATCCAGAAGATGGCTGGTGTCAGGAGGCCCATGCACATGGGGCCATGACTGACGTGAGACTCTGCTTATGGAGTTTGTCTTTGCATGGAGACCCAGGAGAGACCTGGACAGGGCACATCACACAGCAGTTTGTGTCGATTAAGCTCTAAGTTATGTGGAACAGGCAGAGCATTGTAATCCCTGAAGTGGTGAAGCCATCGCAGGCTGGGATGATTGGAGCAAGCTTGTGTAGTGTTGGCCTTTTGTAAGTTACCTTTATGGATAGGATTTGGTCCAGTGGAGGAAAGCAGAGGGGGCCATTTGAACAAGGAGATTACTAAAGACTCAATCAGGAATGAGCTTTGAAAATTCTTAAATCATATACATCAGTAGAAAATAGAGAACCATTGGAAGATTTTCGAGCTGGGGAATAAGACATTAATATGTAATGTTAAAGTATTAGAGGGGCATGATTTTGCAGAATAATGTTATGATACCAGTAATGGCTTGTTCTTCCCATGGTAAATGTTTTAGAAATGTTATTCTCCATAATAGCCCTGTGCTGTAATTGTTATTATTTGTCCCATTTTATACATGAGGAGAGACTGGAAGCAAAGCAATTAGTTAAGACCCAAGGGCAGTAATCTGAGTTCTAGGTGATGAAGGAAAGATAAAAATGGAGGGAGCAGAAATGGAAAGCACAAATTCTAAGATGACTATAGGTATCAAGCCTGAGTGACTTAGATTACTATGTCCGCAGTCATCTAACTGAATGAGACTGATTTTTATACTACACTCTGACATTATACATTTCTTCTGGGGCAGAAGGGTGGCTTGGGGATGTGAGTGGGGAGTGAGGTGCATGTGACTATGTGATATGTGCAACTCATCACAAATGTGTTGCCTTTTAGTGGTACATGATCTTATCCTTCTCGACTTGTGGTTCGCAGAACAGAAGCAGAAGTTGGAACTGTAACACTTTCCATTTGGAGCAAATAAAATTACTGTAGGTCACTGCTTACTGACTAATTCATTATATTGAAATAAAATCTAACATGCTAATATGGAAGACCGGGAAATATATTTTCATCTAACTTTAGAGTGAATTCTATTTTTAAATGCTGACAAAAAAGCAAGCCTAGATTTCTGGTTAATATCTAATTTAAAAAAGGCTTTATTTTGCTATTAACATTTAGATTATTATAAGTTAGGTTGTTTTATGAGCAATATTTCCTTTTTATGAACATTCAAGGCTAAAATATTTTAATGCGTTGGAGATATGTTGAATTTTCATGCTGCTTTACTTTTCTATGCTACTGAAATGTATGTGAAAAGAAAGTGGAATTCAGGTGACTTTTTACATTTGTAAACTGATAATAGTGAAACATAATCTATGAAATTTAGATTTTTCATTCTAAAATTAAATCATAGAAATAATGTAGTCACCTTTCTTCAGACTAGAGGAAGAAATGAGATTGAAAAGAATTTTCCATATCTTTGCATTGAATCCACTCCAACTAATTTTATCTTGAAAAGAAAAGGTTCTGTGGTTACTAAAAATATATATGTGTGTGTGTGTGTGTGTGTGTGTATGTATGTATGTGTGTATATATATGTGTGTATTTGTGTATGTGTGTGTGTGTGTATAAGGTGAATAAATTAGAAAGTTAGCTCCTTTTGTTCATAGGCTAATCTGATGCTTGCTGGTTTGATTCATTCAATCATTCATTCATTGCATAAATGGTAATTGATCATTTGTTTTTATTCCTCCACTGTTTTCATTGTTTATTTTAGAAGCACATTCAATGCAAGGCAAAATTTATTTTAAAGAGTACTTATGTGGCCTTGAAAAAAAGGATTCTAGATTGCTCCTCCCAGACCGCCCCTAACCAGCTGTATGATCATAAGCAAGACACTTCATCCTGGATCTTAGTTTTCTTATAAGTGAAAAGAGCACTTAGATCTAGAATTTCCATTAAAGTCCTTTAGTTTTAAAGGTTTCTTTAAAAAAAAAATTTTTTTAAGAAAGGTTTTGTGAGACTTACCAACGTTTCATGGTTCAAAAGGCATTTATGTTGACAATGATCGAAAATGAATATGAAGACCTAGATAAGAGTTTCAGCTCTACCACTTACTAACTTAGTTAACATTTACCCAGGGAAGAAATTTAAATGCTTTACATTTATTATCCCTTAATCCTCACAAGAACCCAATATGTGAAATGCTGTAATTGTACTCATTTTACAGGTGAGGAAATTGAGGCACCAAGAGGTTAAATTATATCCAAAAAGAATTGATAAATACAGAGTCGGGGTTGGGACTGAAGTAGTCTGAGTCCAGAGCTGGTATGATTAACAATAATATAATATTGCAGACCCCTTAATCTTTCATAGATTACCTTCCTTTATCTGTAAAATGAGGTCCATGTTGCCTCTTCCTTGCTGGTTAGCATGAGGCTTGCATACAGTACTATAGAGGTTCTTGAAGTGTTGACTTCAGTGCTATCTGGGAACATGTTCAAATGCAAATTATTAGGCCCCATTTCTAACCTACTGAATCAGAAACTCTAGAGTAGGGCCCAGCAGTCTCTTTTAACAAGCCCTCCAGGTGATTATGACACTTGCTAAAGTTTGTGAACTGCTGGGATGATATACTTGAAGGTACACGTTAACACAGTAAATAGTGTAAAATAGTTTTTCTCTGTCATGAATACTCTCCTCCATGCATATGTACATGTAAATCTGATTTTCTTTGTTTGAATTAAATATTGAATACATAAAAGCATATTTTAAACATGGGAAAAATTAATATAAAGAGTAATATAAACAGTAATAAAAACTCACTTGTATTCCCATCCAATGAGATGCAAAAAAACTTCTCTGTATATTAGCCCCCTACCCATGCTCCCCCCTGATAATATGACATCCCAGCTCCAGCCTGGATATAAAAATATCTTGAAATTACTGTATTTTATTTCCACAAATATTTTATATGGCCTTATGACATGTATGTGTATATTTTTAAAACCGAATTCATTTCGTTTTGCAAGAGTTTTGAATTTTGTGTAAAGGCATCATCCTGTGTATTTTTCTCCTGTGATTTTTAAAAAATTTGCTCAATATTTTGTTAGTGGTATGTGTACAAACTTGGTGTACAAACTTAGAACTGTTGGGTGCAGTTCTAAGACCCTCCTGAATATAATCTGTGGGATAAGGTGCATGCATTCATTTTCCCTGCTGTATTCTATATTTAAATATACCATAATTTCTGTATTCTCCTTTCAGTGGACATGGGTTGATTCTAGTTAATTTTTGTTATTACAAACATCACTACTGTGAACATGCTTGAGCATATTTCTTGGTACACTTGTGCAGAGTTTCTCTGTGACACTGGTTTTCAGACTGTTTCACCTGCAATCTCTAGGAAGATACTACTTTGTATCATAACCCAGCAATTTCAGCTTGCTGTTATAGTATAGAGAAATACAATGCAATGGATTTTTTTATATTGACAAAACATTGGGTCCTAAATCTTCCTTAAATTCATCATTAGTTTTAGTAACTCCTTTGTAAATGCCTTAAGATTTTCTCTATAGATGATCGTGCCATTTGCTAATAAACACAGCGTTATGTCAGCCTTTCCAATTAGTAAGATTTCCATTTCTTTTTCTTGCCTTACTGCACTAGCTAGAACTACCATTAAAATGTGGAATAGAAGTGATGAGAGCACACATCCTTGCCTTGCTCTAGGTATTAAGGAAGCACATTTAATATTTGACCATTTGGAATGATGTTAGCAATAGGTGTATCATATATGCTTTTTATCAGGTTGAAGATACAGCTTTTTTTTTTTTATCATGAATGGATATCAGATTTTATGAAATGCCTTTTCTCCATTAAGAGAAATGTTCATATTTTTTTCTTTTTTCATCTTAATGTGGTGGATTACATTGATTTTTGAATGGTCCTAGGTTATTTAGAGGTATGTTATGTAGTTTGCAAATATTTTGTTTTTTCTAAATATCTTTCTGTTAATGATTTTTAGTTTAATTCTTTTATAGTCAAAGAGCATGCTTTGTGTGATTTGAATCCTCTTCAGTTAACTGGGACTTGTTCTTTTGCCTGATCTACATCATTTCTGGGTCTTTTTCTGTTGTTTCATTTTTCTTCTAACAATAGATGATATTTTCCTCCTCCTTTGCATGCCTGGTCATCTTAAACTGGATGTCAGACATTATAAATTTTATCTTGTTCTGGGATACAGTTAAGTCATGAGAAAACTTTTTTCTTTCCAGGTATGCATTTGCTTTTTGTTAAGTGGGACCATAGCCTTTAGCCTAGGGCCAGTTTGGTTACACAACTAAGGCAATACTTTTGTGAGTACTCGACCCAATGGCCACAGATCATCAGGTTTTTTGACTCTGGCTGTGGAGAATGTGAACTGTTCCCACTCTCATGTGAAGGTTGGGAATTATTTCCCGTGCTTTTCTAGTGGTTCTTTTTCTTGGCCTTGGTATTCCCTTCACATGTACATGCTGACCAGTGATTGGCTGTAGACTTTGGTGGGACTTCCCAGCCCACCTCTCTGTGATTCTCTGCCCTGCATATTTTAGCTATCTTTACCCTCCTGGACTCTCAACTCCCCTTCTTCAGCTCAGGGTGACTACTGGGCTCTATTTGGGTTTCTCCTCCCTGTCGTTTTTCCTGGAAACTCTTTTCAAGCAGGAAACACAGGGAATTGCAGACTTCCCTCATCTGTTTATGCTCTCTCAGGCATCACTCTCCTACATTACATGCTGTTAAGTGTCTGAAAACTACTGTGTCATATAATTTGCCCATTTTTTAGTTGTTTTTAAGACAAAATGGTTCATCTGATCCCCGATGGGTTCCCTAGTCCACTGTGCCCACAAACAGAAGTGAAATACATATTTTTTTAAGAAAGAAAAATATTCCAAGTTCATACTGATATTTCCATTTCAAATAATATTTCCAATTCAAATAGGTTAGCCCAGAATTATTTATCTTTTTTTTTTTTTATTTTGTACTTGTCTTTTCTCTCATGCTCAAAAATCTTGGTTCCAAAGACATTACTGATAATTACTCATTTTTATGTTTCTTCTCATTTTATTCTTACAGCAGCCCTAAGAAGTGGACAAAATGCCAGTTAACAACATGTCACATTATTGATGTGGAAACTGAAGCCTGAAACAATTAAATGACTTGCCTGAGAGTCCAGAATGATAGTTTTTTGGCCAAGCTGCAGAAAGTATCTTTAGTGGCCTGACTGTGATTTTGTTTCACCTTGGTCTATCACTTTACACACACACACACACACACACACACACACCCACACACGTGGCCTGACTGATTTTGTTTCACCTTGGTCTATCACTTTACACACACACACACACACACACACACACACACACACACACACGGCTTCCATTTCCTCATTTATGGAACAAGGGGATGTGAGTGATTTTCCAGATACCTTCAGTCTCTTGCTTTCTCAGCTGTTTGCTCCTCTCGTTCCCTCCTCCCTCGTGGCCACACACACATACATTCTGTTTTCTCACTGTGCTTGCAGTAGGAAGCGGCTCTAGTGTATATGATACTGAAGAAGCTGGGTGCAGTTCTAAGCCCCTCCCGAAGATGATCTGTGGGGCAAGGGCAACTGGCCTAACTTGTCCCAGGACAGGCCCTGCTGAGATGTTGAGTGCAGGTCCAAAGCTGCTGCTGCTCTATTTGCATTTTCAGGTTGATGATTGTAAATTATGGGTTTTGCAGCTTGGTTGGGGATCATTTCTTTTCTCAGAGAACTGTTTTTTTTGTCTCAAATTCATGTATGTATGGAGAAAATAGTCACTGACATTTTCCTTGTCATTTCAAGGTACTTGTTCTAGATTCCACGATAATCTGTGGCTTTTATCTTCAGATTCGCTATTCTTTAATTATGATTTCTGTCTATAAATTAGACACAGTGGACGCAACACAGTCTTAAATCTGACTATTTTTATCTTAACTGTTTAATTTTAATTTAATAAGAACATCTACCAGGAAGAACCTGATAATAATACCTGTTCAATTGGGGAAGGTGTTCTGAGCTTGTTAGAAAGTTAGATTTTTTTACTTCATCATTAAAATCCTGCCTCAGTTGCCCTCAAATTTTTTTCTCTTTTACTTTTCCTTAACAAGAAAGAGATCAGTTGAAAAGTATAGAAGCGAATGGAACTATAGTCACGAATAACATTAGAATGTGCACCTCTAATGTCTTATCCAGACTGAGAATACTACAGTGTGTCCATGATTGAGGCATCACTAGTATTCTGAATAACACTCTAGTACCTCAGTTGAATCACTGCAGAAATCCTTCAGAAGGGGCAACAAGAAAATGGTTAAAATATTAAAATATTCACTGACTCTCATGCTGCTTCTTAGGGGAGCTCTGTACCTAGTCGCCCGCAGTAAAATAGCTTTACTGTTCTTAAGGACACCTGCATTTCATTGTCCAACAACCTTTATCATAGAAGGACTATTGAGACTAGCTTGTTCTGTTAACACTACAGTCCTTCCTGGTCCCTCGTTTTCACTGACTGACTTCCACTGACTTGGTGGTGAGGATGGTAGTGTCAGTCTTTGCGGATGTGGGTGCCACCGTGCTCAAAGTGGGAAGCTGGACAGGGCAAGAAAAGGGAAGGAGAAAGGGGAAGGTGACTGACATTGACTCAGTATCCACCAGGTGTTAGTCATCGTCTTGGGAGCACTGCATACCTTTTCTTTGGTTTCACAAAACCATGTGAAGAATGTACTATTGCTGCCATTTTTTTAGATGGGGAAGCTGTGGGAAAAAGCTCCCCGCATTTGTAGAACATAGACTTTTTTGTTCTATAATTACTTTTTTGTAATTTTCAGTTGCCTCATTTTAGCCTTTCTCCTTTAAATAATTCATGTAAATTTAATTTCATATTAATTGAAATGACATGACTTATAGTAATCATTTGGTACTAGTGAGGAAATAAATAAACTGTACTCGAGTTTACGTCTGTGAAATCTCTCCCGTTAAAGATATTTATTGATTTCATCCACAAGGAGATAAAATGCTTAAAATAGAGATTTCTAAAGAATAATCAATAATTGGGTTATTAAATCCTCTGACCTCCTAAACAGTCTAGAGAATGAAGTTAAGAATCTTGTATGAACATCCTCCTGTGGACTGATGGTGGAAATTATAAGCAAAGGTCCTCATCTGCTAGCTCCTGGCCTGGAAAGTTCTGAATAGAGATGGAATGTGGTGGTCATCTCAACCTAAAAAGCCTAGTTTGGAGCCTTATTGGAATGATCAGTGTAAAACCATAGATTTTTACTTTTTGGCATCAGACCTTCTATTGATTTGGAGTAAAAGAAAGCCCGAGTGGTTTTCTAATTGCATTAAATCTACAGAGAAGATAAACGATGAGCTATGTAGGGCCCTTTATTTTCTATATAGTTCCAATGGCCGAATGTAGGAAGATTAATATAATAATGAAAAAGATGAAGTTTGATCATCTTTTAATGTTCTGAATAGTATATAACACAAATTGGGACTTTGTTCTGTGTTTGCTGGATCTTTTGTTAGATTCTACCAAAAGACTAATAGATAACATCGTGTTTTAGTTATTCTTCAAGGGTTGTAATTTGAGAATTCATGAAAGAGCCTAATTTATTAGAGTAAATACTAGTAGGCCACAGACTTTTCATCATCAGAACTAATCCTCATTTTGGGTCCTATAAGTCTATTCTGTTGGTTTCTTGTTGCATAAGCCTAAGACCTCAAATTTTTTTCCCTCTCATCAGCCTGGTTTTTTTTTTAAAAAAAGGCAAACTTAAAGATCTGGTAAATACAAACTATTTTACATTTCTGGACATACTGTCTAGTCTTCTTGGCTCTGCAAAATTACACTTTTGTGATATAAACAGTAAGCTGCTTAGGGAAGAATTCCAGCAATTCGTCTTCCTCAACCTTGCACATAGCAGCCAGCACGACGATTTATATACAGCAACTCCCTGTTCTCGTTTAATTTCCTCAGACAAAACAAGAGATTGTGGTGATGCCTGCTAGTTCAGAACGACGCAACTCATTTCTCTTGCCTCTTATCATCTCATGAATCGGAGGCTGTTGGAGCCATGGGGACCCTTAGAGTCATCTGGTCCAATGCCTAGTTTACAGATGGGAAACTGAGGCCCAGACTGAGCAACTCATTTAAAGTTATGCATGTTTAAGTGGCAGAGTTGATCTTCAGTTCTGTCCTTTGAACCTTGAGGGTTTCCTTTGTTTTCCTTCTTTGTCTTTGTAGTAGTTATTCACATCCCAGGGAGAAAACATGATCCACACAGTTGTATGCCTGTTCTTGAAATCGCACCAGATTCACAGTGTGATCACCAGCCATTGATTTGTACCATAAAGCTTGTTTTTAGAAGCTGCATTCTCATTTAATGAGAGAAATCAAAGGCAACATATTGAGAATCTGTAAAGTTCTTCTTTTTGTTTCCAGGCTATTCCAGGGCATACTTTTCACCATTATGGACCAATGTGGCAAAATATGATGAATGGGCCATCACAGGACCAGTGCTAGCTATAGCCTTTCTGCTTGTAAAGCTGGGATACTTAGGGCAAAGGTGCTTACCCCTTCTTAGTCTGAGTTTCCTCATTAAATAATGTGGTATGTGGTACCCACTCCATACGGTTACTATATTATATATAGAAATGAAGCCATACAATACAGTAGAAGTGAGGTGTACTCAGGGGGACTGAAGAGGGCACAGTTCTAATGTGCATAGTTGGAATGAATAGATGACAGCTGCAACTGTTTGTAAGTCTTGTTGATACTTCTGCCCAAAACATGAAACAATACTAATATCCTCTGACCAGTGACTTTTCACAGCAGTGAAAGCCATTGTTGAAGGGATGTTCTTCCCATGGGGATCTCTTTGAAAGCTTGGGCTGGGAAGGCAGATTCTCAATTGCATAATAAGACAAAGAAGCAATTTTGATATTTTCCTTTATCGAGTGGTGGAGAACCATGGCTCCTCCTTCTGAGGAAAACAGAAGTATGTTGGAGTTTGGGAAAGAAGTGGTGAATAACTGAATCGATTGGTGGATTTTATAAAAGTTACTAGTGTGCCTTAAGGACCTTCTTTGGGTCTAATCCAGTGCCATGAAATGTGAAAGACAAAAGTAATGTGTAACTAGGTCCCCATTTGTGAAGGGTTTACTTTCTGATCAGTGGCAGATAATACTAGGGTACTAGAGACTCCGTAGTCATTTGTTGAATTGAATTGTGAATGTGAGCTTTGGAGTTACATAAAGAAAAGGTAAATTGTTCCAGGCAGGAATAAACTATAGGTGGAACACAGAATTTAGGGGAGAATATAAGATTCTTAACTGGAGCAGAGGGTGGAATTTGACAGGTAATGGAAGCAAAAGTGGATAATTAAGGCTGGGATTATTTTTGGAGCACTTTGGTTATCAGATTTAGGACCTAGGACTTAAGGAAACAGATTCCTCTATGGTCTGTGGTGTGTGTGTGTGTGTGTGTGTGTGTGTGTGTGTGTGTGTTTGTGTGTGCATGTGTATGTGCACAACAGTTCTTGATAGGTGTTTGTGCTTGGAGCTAGATGCTGGCTTTGAGAGCTTCTGCTTACTTTCCTGATAACTAAGAACAGGGAAGAGATGAAGTTCGGTCATTACACAACCCATTGTGACATTGTAACCTCACTACTTCCTGTTTCTATCTGAACGCAGGACCAGTAGAAGGAACCGGTTCAGTGGAAGGCAGTGAATGGGGACTAGGAGGACTCAAGGATGTGAGAGTTACATTTTCTGTAGAAAACCAGCTATATATTTAATGGGCAAAGCATTTGAGTCAACTCTTAGTTAGATAAAGGAGTTGAACTTCAGTGGGGTAGCAGCTGTGGTCTGGTGGCCCTTAAACAGGTCCAGAGATTGGAACTAACTCCTACTTCTGAGTTCTGTGCATCTTCGCCTAACCTACTTAATCAGTCAATCCTTGTTCTGAATTTATAGTCTAGAACATTAACTCAATAGTAAATAAACTTTGACATAATTTGTCCAGGCTTCTGTGCCAAGACTACAGGAGAAAACTATTTGGGTGATTCCCTTCAAAAAGAGAGGCTGCTTGAAAAAGATGTGCCTGGAGGTGTGCTCCTTCCCATTCACTCATTGATGTAATGACTGTGATATAAGGAAAAACCTATGGCCAAGCTGCAAACACAGTATGCAGTGCAGGCCCAGGGAAGAACAATAAGTACCTGCAATTGGCAGACAGGACAGTGGAGTGGATGCCACGTACCACATTGTTTAATGAGTAAACAGACTCAGAAGGGGTAAGCACCTTGCCCCAAGTTGCCCTTTTTAATGACCCCTGCGGGATCTGGCAGAGGGATCGGTGACCTTCCTCATGTCCTCGTCAGAGCTGCGAGACGGGGAACAAGGTGGGTTCCTTGGATTGTCAGGTAAATGGCTAGAACTGAATCTCTCAGGTGGTTATATTTCCCTGGAAGGATGCAGATTACTTACTCATCGTAAGAGTAATGACAAGAAATCTACTTTTTTAAAAACCAGCTTCATTGAAGTCTAATTTACATGCCATCAAATCAACTCATTTTAAGTATACAATTTAGTGATTTTTAGCAAATTTGCAGAGTTGAGTCACCAATACCACAGTCCCGTTTTAGGATGTTGTCAACCCCCCAAAACTTCCGGTGCCCATTATCCTCAGTCACCATTCCCATCCTTAGGCAACCAACAATCTACTGGCCCTGATAGATTTACCTGTTCTGGACATTGAAAATAGATGGAAGCCGAAAATATGTTTTGTGCATATGGCTTTCATTTAGCAAAATGTTTTGAAAGTCCATCCATGTTGTAGCATGTGTTCCTATTTCATTCCCTTTTATTGCCGAGTAATATCCCATTGTATGAGTGCACTATATTTATCCGTTCCTTCTTCAGTTGATGAATTGTTTCCAGTTTGGGGCTATTGTGACTAATGCCGCTATATTGTACAGCCACAGAAGTGGCTGTCCTAACAAGTTTCTACAAACTAAGTGGCTTAAAACGATCGAAATGTGTTCTCTCACAGTTCTGGAGACCAGAAGTCTGAAATCAGGATGCGGACAGGCCACGCTCCTTATACAGGGTCTAGGGGAGATTCCGTTCCTTGCCTCTTCCAGCTTCTGGTGGTTACAGCAGCCCTCGATTGAGGTCACATTACTTCAGTCTCTGCCTCCATCTTCACATCGGCTTCCCTTCTGTGCCTCTCAACTCCCTGTCTCTTATCAGGATACATGTGATTGCATTTAGGGCCCACCCTGGCAGTCTAAAACTTCTCCCTGACCCTGCCCCCCCGACACACACACACACACACACACACACACACACACACACACACACACACACACACGGTAACTAACATTCACAGGTTCCAGAAATTTGATGGGGATTTTCTTTTGGGGGTCTATTTTTCAGCAGTAGCTATGAATATTCACATAAAGTTTGTGTGTGTGTGTGTGTGTGTGTGTGTGTGTGTATGTAGGCATGTTTTCATTTCTCTTCGCAGATAACTGGGAGTGGAATTGCTGGATCATATTGTAAATTTATGTTTAACTTTTTAAGAAACTGCGAAACTCTTTTCCGAAGAGGCTGTCATTTTACATTCCTACCAGCAATGTGTGAGGGGTTCAGTTGTATCACAATCTTGCCAATTGCCAGCCTTTAAAAAATTATGGCCTATGGGTGTGAAGTGGTATCTCATTGTGGTTTCGATTTGCATTTCGGTGATGACTAATGCCGCCGAGCATTGTTTCTTGTGCTTATTAGCCATGGGATGTGATTCTTGGTCAAATGTCCTTTCAGAGCTCTTACACATCTGAAAATCGAGTTGCCTTTTTGAATGATAAGAGTTTTAGTCTCCTGCTTTTCACAGTCTGACCCAGTCATCGCCGGTCCTAAGGTCTGTGGTGATTGAGGTCACCTTCAGGAAGAAGTACCGCGGCAACCCAGTTCCCTAGGATGCCTAGAACTGGGGCATTTACTCTATGTCAGGCTGTTATTGGAGGGTAGGTAGGACCCACAAGTGGCCCTTTGGCTGCCAATCACTGTGTCAGGAAAGCTGGAAGATGGCCCACCCTATGTCCTAGAGATCGTAAGCTCAGTGGTCTTGAAGTCTGGCTGTTGTCTGATGAACAAAGGAACCAACCAGTGGAACCCCACACTATATTCTCATCGTAGCCTGTTTTTTTCTTTCATAACTCTTATAACTTTAATTAAATAGTTATTTCTGTGATAATATGTTTAATATCTTTTATAAAAATCCTTGGGACAGAGACCATGTCTGTGTGTTTTATAACTCTATTACTAGCCTCTAACACAGAATGTGGTTCATAATAATCAACCAAGCAGTATGTGTTGGATGGAAGAATGTAAAGCACCAGGCAGGGGGGTCCAGGAAGACGTTCTCTGCTTTACTGTGGGTGACTCACGTGAAATCATTAAGTAGAGGGCAATTTGTTGATTAAGTAATTCACTAACCACAGAATGTGCTATTTAATGATATATCTTAACTGCCATTGATGCCATTTCCCCTTTTCTTTCTCGTTTCCAGCGATCTATAACTATAATGCCTCTCAAGATGTGGAGCTCTCCCTTCAGATCGGAGACACGGTTCACATCCTGGAGATGTATGAGGGTGAGTCTGGATGGCCTTCTGCCAGACGGGGCAAAAGGGAAAAACAGTGGAAGTTACTTATTAATAAGGCACTTAGAGCCAACATCAACATGCTTTACTTCCTGAAGGGGTGCTGGTGAAAATCCAGGAAAGACTTATTATACAATTTCATACTCAGGGCGATTTCAAAACAGCCAGCTGAGTACATGAGTGCACACATGCCCAGACACCAGAATCAAAGTATGTGAATATGTTGGGTCCAACCACTGAGTGCAGAGGATCCGACATAGTTCTGGCTTGGGAGAGACACTTGGGACACGGGGCTGGCGGGAGGGCCAAGGAAGCTGATTAAGTGGCTCTTTCTACTCAGCACTAAATGTTGCCAGATTGGGGGAGAAATGAGGGAGAGACTTTCTGGGGTTGCTGAGATTCCTTCAGAGAATTAGGTCAGGGCTGCAGCTGATCCAGAAAGCCTACTGGTATATTTCCTGCAACTAGGTCAGGCTAGGGAGGTGGTTCCAGCTAATCTGTGAGTGGGCTGTAGGGCAGGACTCGGGATTCTTGGTTTGTCTGAAAAGCACAGGTCAAGTCTTCACCAACCCCATTTCTAGACTTTGAGCCCAGCACAAGCTCTCTAAATTCAAGCATGACTCCTCCCTGTATCCACATTCTAACCCAAACCCCCAGAGTGCAACAAACACGTATCCAGGCCACTCAAGTTGAGGATGAAAGCAAAACACTGCCTTTAAGACCCATTTATTCTCTGAAGATTGGGGCAGGGAAGGGGTGGGGAATCAGGCAGAGTTTTTCATAGGGTAAGGCTTGTTAGGATAGCAATGCTGAATTTGCAAGGTCCGGTCCCACATGTAAATGCTCGTAATGGTGGAATGGCAGAGCTGGTCATCTAGAACCCAATGTGGCTTCCTAGGGCAGGACAGGAAGATGTAGAATGGGGAGAAAGAGATGGGAAGCCAGGAGGAAAGGAAGCAGGGTTTGGCCATAGAAAAGCTACATTGTCTGCCTGACTGCACAGAAGACTCTACCGTTACTGCTGCCTGCCTTTAGTTTTAGGCAGAGAGCTGGAGTTTTGCATTATCCTTCTCTTTTCTGCAAAACACTAAGTGTTATCATGCATCTCCCAAGGGCAAAGAGAAGAGAGGGAGGGCTCTGCGGACTCTCCCCACTCTGTTCTCTTTTCCTTTCATCCTCACCATCTCAGTTCCAGCCAAATGTGGATTCCATGGCGTCCTTAAGTCTCCAAGACTCTAAGGACAATCTAGTTATCTTTGGGGGACTTCTTTGCATATTGAAACCATAGTCCCCTCAAACCTTATTTGGTCATACCTCATTGTCAGGGGCCAGATTAATCCCGACAGTGGGTCTCTATGGACACACATCTTTTCATCGTACAGGTAAAAGGCATATGTGCAGTTTTTTGTAACTCTTCCATATGGGCTTGAAAAGATTGTATATTTTATGTATATTTTAGGATCGTTGGGTGAAAAGTTCTATAGAGGATAATTAGATTCTGATTTCTCTGTTATTTTTTTTTTTCAAATTTGCTATATGATAACTTTTTTCTGCTTCTCTTGTTACTGAGAGACCTGTATTAAATCTTCCTGTGACTGCAGTTTATGTCGGTTTATAACGATTTCAGTTTTTTACTTTATATATTCTCAGAACGGTTATTAGGTGCATACATTTTTAGAATTATTACATTAAAGAGTTCTAACATTTAATTCCTGTTTGTTAAACCTTTTATCATTATCTTCATCTGTAGTAATGTTTTTTTCCTTAGTCTGTTTTGCCCAAAATTACAGCCAACTCCTTGGCAGTCCCAGAGCTCCCATTTTTGTCCTCCTTCCCCGCAAGGCCATCAGAAATGCTGCTCAGCCACTCAGGAACCTTCCTTTAGTTCACCAGATGCTCTAAGAGAGACACAGCCCCAAATGCTGGCCTCATCTTTCTGAGTTTTAGTCTGTTTTAGATCTTGACTTGGTAATTCTTCACTTTACCATGTTAGCTCTTGCATGCGTGCGTGCGTGCGTGCGTGCGTGTGTGTGTGTGGTAGTGCCAAGCTTTTCTAATTGTCCTGTAGAGTATAGGAGAGAAGAGCAGAGATTTGATCTGAAATAGTCAATAATGTCTTTTAAATACATTTTCAAAATTCTTTTTTCATTTTTATGTGACACCATGTTTTTCGAAGTAGCTAATGAAAGCACTTTGTCCTCATATGAATAGTAATTTTTAGTGTGCATAATGTTTATACTTTGCCAGGTAGCCTCCCAGTTGACCAATGAACATCTCTAAAGGTATTGCGTTCCTACGGACAAGCTAAAGTGGTCACTGAGCTTGGTTGAATATAAATATAAACACAGACACACAGCACACATCCATTTCAAATATGTTCCAGAACTTGCGTTCCAAAGCCACAGTGCTCTTTGCATATTACATCTCACACAGCAGTGTGTTCGCCTGAAGTGCTGGTCCAACGATAGACAATCATGAAAAAAAACTTGTCACTTTATCAGTGCTGCATCTTGAATGTGATCCAGGTGCTGTAGGTGCTGACAGCAGGAAGTTGTTAATTGCTGCCATAAAATATTTGGTGTGCCAGCCGTAGAACTCTGTCATCTCAAAGAAGGACAACAGTGCCCGGTCTGTAAAAGTGGACATGTGTCAGGGTAGGAATGAGAAGATTTAGAACATGAGCTTACTGAGCTCTTTCACCACCAAGTGGCATGTGAGCTTTACAGAGATTATTATATTGGATTTATTTTTTTAATAGTATTTATTTTATGGGATTAATTTTTTTTCTGGTTTTTAAAAATTTATTTATTCGCCTACAGCACCTGGTATTCCAAGGTGGTCTCCTATCCAAGGATTAATTTTTTTTAATAGTGCCTACCTTACCAGAGGCAGTGATAGGTTCTTATATCTATCGGCTCAGTACTTGAGTTCTTGGCTGGGTTCTCAAATGCCTTTATTATTTCAGGCAGTTCAGGACTAAGTGAGGACAGGAGTGCTTTGCAAACATTAAACGTGATGGAAATGCTGAGTAATAACTTGTGTTCTCTCCCTCCTCCCCCCACCTCCTCTTTCCTTAAAAAATAAATAAATAAATAAATAGAATGGAAACACCCACAGTGCTGCCAGATGGAATTTAAGGGTAGTGTTTGGCACTGGTTCATGCTCCTCTCCCCTCCCCCCACCGGGGGCGTTGTGTCTTCAGCTTCCTGTCAGATCTGACTCCTGGGGCCCTCCCACCCCCCACACTCTGCTCTACCCCTCCTTTGAGATATTGGCTCACCAGACCTGTGTGTGCTTTTTTGGTGTGGACATGAGTCCACCCTTCTGGAACCAGAAATGAAAAATTCTTTTCTGCCCACAACCCACAACAGAATACCACTTAGGTCTCTCCTTTTGCTGTTTCTTGCTCTGTGGTTAAAAGAATAATTACGAAAGTGGTAGACAAAGCAAACTCCTCCTCCATCCGCAGGTCCTGTGCCTCACACAGCTCCTGGCATGCACTAGGTGCTCAGCAAAAGTCTGTTGAATGTGTGAGATTAAAAAGGAGCCTAAGGCAAGCTTGTTGGAGCAAGGCAACCAGTGTGGAGAGTAAGGGGGCGGGGTCAGCGCTCATAAAACCCCGGATGTTTCATGGCAGGGCTGCTTTTATCCTTCCTTAAGGCACATACAGGGGCCTCCAACATCCCCTGTCCTCTGCAGATTGCAGAAGGATTCGGTTATTGCATGAGCTTTTTTAAAAAATTGAGATATATTTCAACTCTCATACAGTTTACCCATTTAAAGTATACAATTCAATAGTTTTTTACCAAGTACACCATTCAGAGTTGGGCAACCATGATCACTATCTACTTTCAGAACATTTTATTACCCCGGAAGGAAAGCCTGTACCCACTGCTATCATTACCCCTCAGCTTCAGGCAACCACCAACCTAATTTCTGCCTCTCTAGATTTGCCTATTCTAGACATTTCATGTAGATGGAATCAAATATAATACGTGGTCCATTGTGGCTGACTGACTTCTACTTCGCATAATAGTTTTGAAGTTCATCCAAGTTGTAGCATGTGTCAGTACTTCATATCATTTTATTGCTGAATAATATTCATTTTATGCATATATCACATTCATGCATATATCATATTTTGTTTATCCATTCATCAGTTTATAGACATTTGGGTTGTTTCCACTTTGCAGCCATTATGAATAATGCTGCTATAAACATTCATGTACACATTTTTGTGTGGACATACATTTTCATTTCTCTTGGCTATGCCTAGAAGTGGAATTGCTAGGTCTTATGGTAACTCTATATTTAACCTTTTGGGGAACTGCCAGACTGATTGCTTGAGGTTTGAACACAGCCCAAAGGAGAGAGCTATCACTTATCTATTATCATTCGTTTCTTTCTGTGACTTTGCCCCTGAACTTCATTTGTTGCTAAAAATGAGGGAAGGGAGTAGAATTGACCGAGAATGTATATACTGTTCATCTTTTATAGGCATCAAAGAATTATTTGTCTTCAGAGACTTTTTCAGGGAGCTGCAGTTCTCAAGGACTGAAGCAAGTGTCCATGCCTTTCTTTGTCTTTGTCACTGGGCTGCCTATGACCATTGCCATGTCTTTGCTGCTTTAACCAGACAAGAGATTTGGCAGTAAGACAGCTCTTCTCCATTTTGAGAATTCTTTAAAAGCACTGCCACCTGGGGATTCCAGTTGTGGTCATGTATTCATTCAACAATACTCGCTGAACAAATATTATGCTCTTATGATATGTCAAGTACATTTATGGAGCACAAGCTGTATTCAAGGTACTCAGGGCACCTGAAATAGGAAGATTGCTGCTCTCATAGGGTTTAGACAAAAAAGGACAGATAAAAACAAATGAACAGGGTGAGTAAACAAAACAAGTCAGAAACTTGTAAGTGCTGTGGGGAAAAAAGGGTGGCATTATGGAGGGAGATGAGGGTGATGGAGAGGGAGGAGGAGAAGGACTACTTTAGATGAAATGGTTTTGCCCCTATCTAGTTTGACCATCTCTGGGCAAGACACTTTCTCTTTTTGTCATGGTCATTTCATCTAAAATTAGATCAGTTTTGAAAGTGAGTAAGTGAAAGTGCTTTGAAAAAATAAGGTTTCAGCATCCCTGCTCTCGTGAAGCTATTTTCTCCTGTGATTAACCAAATTCCAGTCACAAGTGATTTCATGGTCAAGGTCTTTTGTTCCACCAGTGGGTACTGGTTTCCTGCACTTGATTCATATCCATTGGTAAACTCGTTTTCAGCTCCCTAAACCACTTACAAGTTCAAGAGAGGGTGGCTGCTGCTAACAGTGATCTCTGGGGGTAGACATAACACAATTGGCCCCTGTTGGAAATAACAAAATGAGATAATGTCTCAAAGGCGTTCCAAGCTCTACAGAGGGAGGCACAGCGTAACATTTTATATTATTTCAGTGCAATTTGTAAAGACCCAAAGGATAGCACATATGATTGGATTGGAACCAGAGGAAATGGGCAATCCTAAAAAGTTGAAAGAAATAAAAACAAGCATTTGTGTATGTGTTGGCGGTCCCCAATATATCTAAGTTATTTCTTTTGTATAGAATGAGGCCGGTTTTAAAATGCATCTTAATTGAGAAATCTACTCCCTTACAATATGAAAAGAAAAAAAATGGACTATGACATGAGCTGCACATGTTTTGACTCTCATCTTTATAGAGCAGGCATTTTCGAGTAAGTATAGAAGGCAATATTATGACAGATAGGTAAAGTTATATCGTATTTTGGCTCCATGGCTGACAAAACTTTCTATCAGAGACATAAAAGAAGAAGGGAATGTATTTGAAGATTTTTTTTTCAAGCAGAAGCTTCATAAACATTTTTTTCGAGATGTGGTACTAGGAATACCGCGTTGGACAATAGGTCTCATTGAACTCCTTCAGGATGTCTGATTCGAGGAGAAGGATTGTCCCTTTCTACCATCCTGTATAACAGTTAGTTAACTTCCTAGCCTTGACATCCTTTTATTGTCCCTCTTTTTCATTCATTTCCTTCTCTATTTGGTCAGCCATACTCAATGGTCGTGAGTGAGAGAAAGAAAATCAAAATTGAGTTTTAAAAATAAGTTCTTAACAGCATGTGTAAAAGTTTGTGGTATAAGCTAAAATAAGGCAGTCAATGTATTTGTGACTTTCATTTACTTCTGTTACCCCACTAGACAAGATCATTGAAAGTTTATTATAATTCAGAATCCATAGCCTCACCATGTTCTAGTTATAAAAACAACGGCCTTTCACAAATATAAATGGCAGTGAGCCCAACAGCTTGGGTTTTATGACGAGGACTGCGTGCAAACATTTTGGCAGTGGCTTTGAAAGCAGATTAGGCCAGGTGGCATTTTGTTGAGTGTGCCGGTCACTTCCCACATCTGTTTGACCTTGACCTTAAGTACAGCTTGTCAGTGACTACTACTGGGGACATATGTTCCTGAGTTGTGTTTTTTCAGAAGATGTGTATGGCATAGGAGGGAGTGTGTTTACAAGAAAAGCTAATTAAAAAGTAGAGCCAGCGAAAAGTCTCATCTCCGATTTAATCTTATCTAAAAGAAAATGCCCTCTGTTTTTCCTTTTGAGGTATATTTGAATGTGCTTCTAAAATCCCAGCTTTAAAATTTACGTTATTCACATATAGGCATATATGGGATCTTCTCGAATAGGGGGTCAGAACCCTCTTCTGAGTGGTGCCTTTATTGAGTGACTTTGTCATGAACTGGTCCTTCAACTCGGCCCCTTTGGGCAGCTGCCCACGCACCTAAGGAGGCAGGCTCAGCCTGAAAGCAAAGATGCATTTGAGATGTTCTGGAGGAATGTTCTTATGAGTTTTGGGTGTCCCATCAATTTTGGTTCCGAGGAATCTTGGAGGGCTCAAGAGATCAAGAAGGGAGCAAAGTGGTAGGCAGGCTCCTTCCATCCCAAGCACATCCGTGCCCGCTCATGGCTGTCCTCACACCTGGGTGCTGCACCACTCACGTTATCTGGTGTGTAACTTCTATCAAAAATGCCTTCAGTGTCTTATTCCCATCGTGAGACATTGTGGGGCTGGGTAAGACTCAGTTAAGGATTAATGTAAGGAGAAGGTCCTAGAGGAAAGTTCAAAATTGACTGAAGGCAAATCTGAATAAGGCACTTCTCTTCTTTATACCTGGAGAGAGAAGGCTAAATGTGTGCCTCTGATTTGCTCATAGTAATATGAGTCATTTAAAATCTTTAAAAGCACATAAATATTAACTATGCTAGAGTGCCCGCATTTTACTCAACCCACGGAGGCAAATCATTCAACAGGAAGTGTTATAGGACGAGAAAACATGCCGCTAGGAAAACTTGCATTCTGCAAATGAGTCTTACAAGCACATGAGAACTTCAGTTTTTTCCTTGCCTCGCCTAAGTTACACCATGTGTAACTTAGGCTACAAAGAGATATGGACAAGGCAAGATAGGAAAGATTCTTGTTAAAGAAGAATTATTATTCTAACCTTTATATTCTTCGTACTATCCCCAACGTTTATCATTTGAACAAGAATATTAAATGCGTGTGCATTTAACTTTGAGAGTAGGAATATAAGATTTTAAGCAACTGTACCTAGCAATTTACTCCATCTTCTAAATGGCAGAAACAATGAACACTGAATTCCTAACCTTGAATACTTGTTTAGTTTTCACCAGTGCAGGTAGGTTTAAGACTTGGTTGTTATAGTTGGAATTGTAGGACTGGAAGGAGTGGAGAGAAATTTTTTAAATTAGTCTTACTGTTAGATTCATTGCCCACCAGATGTTAAATCAGGCCTTAGAATCACCTGTTTTGGTAACTTCTGAGTTCTTTTTTGGCCGCAGTCTCTGCTCAGGTCCCAGGTTGTTCAGCATCATGTCTCTTGATGTTTCTAGCCGCTGTCATATGTTTTTTCTATCACCCAGATTTTTTCTTCTACTTGTTCTCTTTTCCTTAGTTATCTTTTCTATCTTTGTCTTGGGGCAGAAAAAACTCACTCTGTTGAAAAATAAAAGCACGTCTTATCAGGTGCTATGGCTCCAGAGTAACAGTCCAGCCACTTATGTAAATGTGTATGGCTTCAGCTTTGTTCATCATCAGTAATTTAAGAAGAATCTGGAGTGGTTCTGCTCCTTTCCCCAGAGAGCAGAGAGACGTTCCTCAGAAAACAAAGAGAACTCCAAGAGGAGCCGCCTGCTGTCATCAGCGTAGGAACCAGATGAGGGCTCTAGCGCAGGACAGTCCCTCCATTATGTCATCGGGTACTCTGGGTTCCAGATCTGTCTGGCATTTTACTTTTTCCTATGTGCCAGCTATTGAGCTAAGGTCTTTCACATACTCAATCTCAGTTCCTACAGTCCTGGGAAATCAGAGTTACTGATGCTCCTTTAGTAGATGTGAAATTCCAGGTGAAGCGACTTAAAGACTTTCATGCAGCTGTTAAATTGGTAGAGCTGTGATTCCCACCAGGATCCTTCGGAATCCAAGGAGAGCATACTTTCCACATTGTGAGGCCTTTGAGGAAACAACACTTCTACTTTGGACTTAACATATATAGTTTTTCAAAGGAGGTAAGATTCTTTCGCTTTTTAAACAGCTGCCAGACAAGTTGGCCACCACCTCAAATGTGTCTGTACTGAATGAACTCTTTCTGAACTTACTCCCGCCGTGGCTCATCCGCAAAAGCATGCCACCCTGGCCAGGGCGTCTTCGTGCTGCCCTCCGAGCACGCTGTGCTTGGGCCTACCTCACCCTCAGTGCCCGGATGCCTCATCTGTCCCCGAACACCCAGGGATATCGGTCCCTCTCCCCGAGCCCACACACTCCAGGTAAAAATTACTGAGGGGGCGCATGACTGTTACCAGCAGTTGGTCCAACCCCCAAGGTGAGGCAGGAGGCCAGGGAGGCAAAAATAAGCAGAGACATCTCTGGTGGGGTCTGACTTCCCCAGCCTGAAGCAGTCTCTCTCTCCCTACATAAGTGTCTGTAAGACGAACGTCCACCTCACATCTCCATTTGTGCCCTCCTTCCTGTGTTAGGAAAGAGGGCACACGAGTTGAACATAATGGTCTTGGGCTCTGACACCAGGAAGGCCCCATGTGACTCATTTCATGCTCTTGCTTCTCATCTTTTGTCACCAGGACTCTTAATGCTGTCACCACTACTGGGCTCCACTTTTGCGTGTGACCCAGGCCAGAGGAGTCTTAGGGACAGTGCCGAGTGTTGCGTCGGGGTACACTCCTCACCCGACTCATCCTCCTAGCTGAGGCACACAGATTTCCAGCATGCCGGCACGCGATGGATTTCCTTACTGGGCCTTCCATTCCCCCTTCAGAATTTAAGGCAGCCTTTACCTCTCTCCTCTAATCTCAGTGTCCTTCCCAGGAAGCTTCGGCGGTTTTCTGCAAAGGGTACCCTGCACTGAGATTCCAGCAATCCTGGTAAGCTAGACATGCAGGTGTCTCCCTACCCGTCACCTGTGTCTCTCTGTTTCCCTAGCAATTAGATTAGAAATTTTTCGAGATCAGGGCTTGTGGTTTATTATATTCTCAAACTCTTTGAGGCCACACAGGGCCTAGCGTAGTCCCTTATAAAGCTGGGCCTCTTTAAACATTGTGCTCGACGCATTGATTCTTCACTCACAAACCTACACCTCTTTCTCGTCCATCTTGCAAGTTGGTGCTGATGATGACAAACCCAGTGTGAGGTGCAGCAAATCCATTGCTACCACTGCTAGAATTGCATGCTGTATTTTTTCATTCCAGCTTTCTTGAACTAGTTGCATAAATTAGAGAAAGGGGTCACAGAAGAGGGAAATTAGGGCCAATAGCAAGAAGGACTAATTTTTTTTAAAGCAGGATTACTTTGTTTTCCTGAAGAAAGAGAGAAAAAGCCACACAGAGAAAATATAAAGGGAACGGACACACGAGAGTGGTGATGTTAATTAGACTAGAGAGGAATTTTATGTCTTCCTCCTTACTGAGCTTGCAAGTGTCTGTGAAGTGACAGAGAGGTTTCCTAGTTTTGCGGTGGACATTTGGATGTGTCATCTTTCCATTCTGTCCCTTGTGATTGAGATCTGCCCCTCCCCCGCATCCACCTGGACCAGACTCCTCTGCTTGTCTCGTGAGGTCTCCAACATCACCATCTGCTGTTGGTCACCAGGAGGAACCTCGGCATTTTAGCTATGAGGCTATGAGATGGAAAAAAAAAAAAAGAATATTTTTGTAGAAGGAAATTTAAGAAATGAAAGCTTTCATTAACTTTAGGTTAACCATCGAAGACATGGAGTTAGTCCCACAGAGCTGGTTACACAGAACCAGGGTGGAGACCTAAGCCTTTAGATTTCAAGCGAGTCCCCTCCTGAAGGAGCAGGGCCACCTCTTTTCTGCTCATTCCGGCCTCATAGGTGGGGTGCTCTGGTCCCATGCAGCTCTTTCCACTGGGCTTGGGACCCCATGGAGAGAGAAGGGTCCTTTGACCTTGCAGTCAGGTTGTGCCTTGTAGCTGCAGATTTTATTGCACATTCCTTGCATCAGTCTGTTCTGTCCATGGCTACTAGCTCATTAATACTTCCCTTAAAAGTTTGCTGAGTGACTGCCATGTGCCAGGCACGGCAAAGACACGTCTTTTTCTTGTCCATCTGAGAAATAAAATTGAAGATGGAAACCACGTCTGTTTCTTTCCCACTTAATTGGCATGCTGGTGCATGCGTGTTTTATATTGGGGGGATATCGCGGCCACTCTTCCCTCCCCCAAAAGGCAGTACAAGTATGATGCCATTCACTGTCCCCCAGCACAGCCCTGGCGGTAGCACTGGGGAAGGAAAAGAACGAGAGCTGGGTGGTAGGAGACCTGCATTTGTTCTCCCAACTTAGATAGTAAGTCATCTGTTGACTTTGGACAACCTTTTCAGTTTCTTGCCTATGTTTCCTTTTTTAAGTAAGGATGTTAAGTTTCAGTGAACTCTGAGATCCTTTTGGAGCTCAGACTTGCAATATCCATCTCACTATGTCAGGTAACATAAAACTGAGCTGAGATAATTTACCAGGAAAACTGATTTGTCCCACAAAATGGTACAAAAGAATATATTTATCTTTTACCATTTTCGTGTTCTATTACTTTCTGCCTTTGAGCTTCTTTTCAAAAGCTCCAGTGAGCGGGTCAGTGCATTTAGAAAGTGAGCATCCTGAAGTCCGAGGCTCTGGAAGGTAGTGAGTGCACTGCCCATGGGCGAAGATCCAGCAACTGAGCCGTATCTCTTGTCAGTCCTGTGAGCTTTTTCTGCTCACCGCTTCCCCAGAGGGACCTGAGGCAGAGCTTGGAGGGACACTCTCTGGGAATAGGAGGGCAGGCTAACGCCATGGAAACCTGACAGGTTTACCTGGTCCTCGGGGGGTGGAACCTTTGACCTTGGCCTAATTAACTGTGCTTTACCCAGCCAACTACCAGACCAGTGACACTGAAAGGCAAAACAACAGAATTTAGCACCTGCTCTTCCCCAGACCCTCCCCTCCCCCACATCGTGGGTACATGTGAACAATGGCTCCCTGTCTGTTTCTTGTCTTTAATTCCTGGGAGGTCAAAAATAATTAATGGTTGTACACAACTTTAAAATGCTTAAAATGATCACTTATTTGTTATGTATATTTACCACCTTAAAAAATAATTTATTGATTGGTGTGCGAGAGGAGAGAGGATACTAATTTATCATGGGCTGCAAAATGAGAGATTTTAAAAAACACTCCATGACTTACGCATCTAAATGATGCATTTGTGGTTCAAAAAAATCTTCAAAGTCCCCCTCAGTAATTGCCTTCTGAGTCTTTAGCATATTCATAATTCTCCCTTTGTGTGTCTGTGTCCAAGCATTACCATTAAAAGCCCTTTTGTATGTAATTATTTGTTTATAAATCTATTTCCTTTCTCCTTGAAGACAATGTCTGGCACACTGGTGTTCAGTAAGTGTTTTTATGTATAATGAATGAATGACCACATTAATGATGTGAATACTCAGCTCCAAGGTGCCCCCTCAGAGAGAATTTTCTAACCACACTTTCTGAAGTCACCCCTCTGTGTCACCCTCTTCCACATGACCCTTTCATTCCTTCGTAACTTTTAGTCTTATATGAAATTGCTCTGTTTCTTTGCTTGTGTGTTTCCATGTATATGTTTTTCTCTTCCCTTTATAAAGTAAGACTTAGAAGGATGGCGGCATTGTATGTCCTGTTCTCCTAGCATCTCTTCTGTTGAATGAGTAAATGAATCTCCAATCTGTGGTTAAACTTTTGGAAATAGCAAAACTCATTCAGCTTTGGAGCACGAAGTAAGTAATTAAGCTGAATAATGTCTTTGGGGAGGCACAGTACAAAGTGAAAGTAATGGAGAAATGGTTCTATGATTTTCCACACATGACCCCAACTGGTTTCAGAGGCAGTTTCAAATAAAAATATTCAGTAATACCTGAGTAATCCATTATCATTGAATTCTGTGTCACTTTGAGGTGGTTACTTGTAGTGTTCATTTGAGAGTGTAAATTTTGTATGGTTTTTAAAAGTTACAATAAAATTTGTATACAGTGAAATACACTCAACTTAGGTTCCTGTTCGATGAGTTTTAACAAATGAATATACCCTGTGTACCTCATACTCCGGTCCGGGTGCGGAACATTTCCCTTGCCCCCTGTAAGTTCCCTGTTGCCTCCTTCACACAATTCCCACCCCTACAAAATAAATACTGTTCTAATTTAGATCACTCTGGATTTGCCTTGGTTCTCTATGGACCTACCTCTATTTCATATCCAGTCTTTCTGACAGAAGTGTTTAATTTCCTCCTGATATCTCAGAAAAATGAAATAATTTCTCAGTTCCTTTTTTTACCTTGGATTTGTTCCTCGTGGAATCCTCTGTCCTGCCTCATTTTGGAGTGGTTGGTGTCTAGACCAGGTATATGGCTTGTTTTCTGACATCTTCATTACCTGTATCAGGGTTGGAAAAAATAAGAAATAATAGGTATTTTAGCAGAGCTGGGGATAATATTTATACATGTGTGCATAAATAGAATTAACCCTTCTATGAATTTCAACCTATGTGTTTTAAGGCATGAGTACACATGGGTACCTTCAATTCCAATCCGTCATCATTCTAGTTTTTTCCCTTTCAGTGTTCATAACCCCCTTCTGTGAATTAAGAAACTTGACTTCCAAGATTCCTAATGTTTACTTATTTGATCAATCCCCCACTATGTAACCAATCTCCATCTTCACTACCATGCCTTCTCCCTTGTCCCATGTGGACATTCTCCTCCGCCGTTGTCACTGTCTTAGCGCACATCAGTGTACCATCCCAAGCAACTTCTGTGTGTGGAGACTCCTGCCTCACTCCAGTTAGGCTGATGTCCCATGTGGGTCCCACACCCTCACATGGATGCCTGCCTTGCTCTGCTTGGGTTCTGACACGCCCTGCCAGTCTGGCCTTGTGTGTGGAATCCCCCACCCCTGCCACCACCACCCTTGTAAACGCCTGACTTGCCCTGTCCCACCTAATGGCTCTGGGCTCAGTTGTTCAGGACAGAATGCAGATATCTCTTCATTCTGTCTTCTATTCCTCAATGTTTTCCATTTTTTTCAGTATTTCTATACCAAAGAGTAGTACTATCCATCTATTTGCCTAAGCTCAAGATCTCCAAACCCTTGAATATTTGCCATTCTTCCTCCTATTCATGGCTATTCCCAGCTCAGTCGTGAGCAACTTCGATTAATTCAAAATATGTCCTGCATCTTTTCATCTCTCCATTTTCTCTGTACCTACTATTCTCCTCACTGATGTCCCTCTTTCTACTCTGTCTCACCTCCCACAGTTCATTCTCACAGAGCAAGCACATGATCTTTTTAAAGTATTTGGAGGATGATGTCCTTTAGAACCCTCCATTGACTTCCCATTGTACTTAGAATAAAATTGATATTCCACTATGGCATATAATACTTATATATATGTTAACCAATCTTGACTGCACATTAGCATCACCAGGGAGACTTTTTAGAAGCACTAAGCCTGGGCCCCACCCAGGTCCAATTAAATCAGAATATTTGTGGATGTGGCCCAGGCTTCAGTATTTTTGTTTCCTGGCGAATCTAATGGGCAGCCAGGGTCAGGAATCATGCCTGCCTCTCACCACCTTCATACTGCCTTCTCCCTTTTCAGAGCTGTTCCTTTTAGCTTCGCAGGGTGACCTTTCCTTGGTCACCTTATCTAAAGTATGGTCCCGTGTTACTGTCCTTGAGCACTTCTACTTAGCACTGTCATTATTCTTTTTCTTAACCTTAGAGCCTAATCTTCAATGTAATTCTTGCTCCCCAGTACACTATGGTGCCTAAAGTAATAAATATATGTTGAATGACTATATGTAGAGGGAAGAAGAGCCGAATGAGGAGCCTATCACATGGGAGCCAGAAAGCGAGAGATCCTTTGGACAAGTGAGGTGAAATGGAGCAGATGATAGAGTCTTGATTGATGGAGCTTATGTGAGAAACCAGATAAAGTAATCAGCTTTGACAATGGAATTATAAGCTCTGACATTTTCAAACTGGAAGGGACAGACTTTTATTCTGGTTGGAACAGTGCCAGGAAAGCAGAAATGACTGGTGTGCCTAATGGAAGAGGAACCCATGGCATAGAATTACTTTCGATGTTCACCACGGTTACTTTTTGAGACTGTCATTTTACATGTTGGTTGGTAAGAGTAGCCCTCTGGACTCACTACACGCCCCCCCACCCCCAATCATTCCTTTCATTTTAATAATGTACTAACTTAAGAAAGGATCTGAGATTCCTACTAGTTCACACTACGCGTTGCTTATTGCTGCTTGTTGATATACCTCTGCTACCTCTTTGTGTTGTGACACATTCAGAAGCCTAATTGCATTACTGTATTTAACTGTGATTATCTCACTTTAAATATTGGGATTGATTGAAAAATTGTGTTCTTGCTTATGTCACAACTCAGATTTGTAATGTGCAAACATACTCTTGACAAAACTGAAGTTGTTCTACTTTGGGCCCATTATATAAGAAGCCAGGATTCTTTGGAAAAGACAGTAATTCAGAGGAAAATAGAAGGCAGCAGGAAAAGAGGAAGACCAAATATGAGATGGACTGACTCCATGAAAGAAGCACAGGCACGAGTCTATAGGAGCTGAGCAGGGCTGTTGAAGACAAAACATGGTGGACATCACTCATTCATAGGGTTGCCACGAATCAAAGCCAACTCGACAGCATGTAAAGACAACTCTTGAACTACCATATCCCTTGTAGTATTTAGCAATTGAATTTATGGAGTCTTGATAGTATATGATTAAAACTCCAGACATAGTGCTCTGCTACTCCCTAATGCCAAGAAAAATGAATGTTCACTTTTACAAATCCAGCGTGGATTTTACAAATCCTTTAGATTGGGGTTTTACCATACCATGATTCTAGAGGATACTTAGGAGGTAAAAAAAAGGTTTTCAAAAATGACAGGTTCAGGAAGCATAATTCTGTGATGAATGGCTGTGTAAAAATACTGTTTACAAAAGTACAGGTAAATTCCTCTCTGAAAGTGAAACAAAGTCTATATTGTAACAGCTTGATAATAACAGTTTTCAGCTTGGAGAGATGAAAACTAGTTGAAAGAAACTAAAGTATTGTTTTTCAGCTTGCCTCCCCCTCCCTCATCCTAGGATGAAGTTGAAGTCATTCACTCATGCAACAGCCATTTTCATGTGTTAGCAGACCCAGCAAGTGTATACCAATGGTAAAGACGCTTGAGACTTGGGAGAAATGTTTAGCTTGGTGTTAAAGCTGAATCTCTTGCACACTTTGGCATTCTAAATTGGGAGCAGGGTTTCCAATATCCTGTTCCAATATCATTTTCTCAATCAGGAGCCTTGATGCAAACCTATAATGATTCTACAGGAAAATGCCCCATTCCTCCCTCTAAAAAATAGCAAAATTTGTAATTCTTGAATACTGACACTTTAAAATGTGGGAAAGTGTTATTAAACCTATGCACAAAGAAAGTAAATTCAAATTTCTACTTGATTGTGTCTGTTTTCTGGATAATTTTGTATGAAACAAATTACAAAAAAGGTCTAGAACCCTGTTAAGCCAGGGATCCCCAAGCCCCAGGTCTGTGACCTGTTAGGAACCAGGCCGCACAGCAAGAGGTGAGTGGCCCATGACTCTCCCCCAGCGCTAGCATCACCATCTCAGCTCCACCTCAGATCATCAGGCATTAGATCTCATAGGAACACCGTTCCCTGGTGCCAGAAAGGTTGGAGACCGCTCTACTAAGCAACTGCCTGACATTTTAATTACGACTTGCATCTATTCACTGTATGTTTATGGCTGCTTTACACATATGTACCACTTACAACAGAGGTTACTTAGGCAATATGACCACCTTCATGCCTGATGGGCATGGGGAATGAGGAAAATTATTACAGTGAGTTACCTATAGTACGTGTTCAATAAATTTTTAATATAAAATATGTGTTTATGGACAGATTAAATTATATACTCCCTTCTACAAGACAGAACCTGGGAAAATGTCCATAGGTATATGCGTATTTATTGGAATTTTAAAAAGGAAGTTAAAGCCTTAAAGCCTCATCAAGCAAACATATAAAATATTTTTATTGTGGGAGGTGTTTGTACCATTGCTGAGAATTATTTGAAATGTTCTTTTATTATTCATTTAATTTTTTTAGTGCAAATATTTGTATAGATAAGATTTGCTACTCCAATTTAAAGTTTTTCCAGAATAGTGGTTCTTATGCTTGGAATTTAAGAGAGAGTAAGATGATACAAACTATTTTAAAATATCTATTTTAAGAGTATAAGATGACTTGTAATATATATATATATGTATATGGATTAAAGTCTCTATTCATTCATACTATAAGGTATTAAGATGTTAAGAGGCTGGGCTGCCTCTGCCTTGTCTTGTTTTCTGTCCTTTCTCCAAAGGAGCAGCAATGAAGCATGGTTCTAAATGAATCGTAAATTTTTAGTTATTAAGAGAATAAAGCTCTCAAATTGATCTAGATTTTTATTGTATAATAAACAAAAATGCTTATTAATTCTAACATATTGTCTGCTAATTGTCTCTTGGATTTCATTCCAGTATTCTAACAGAATATGAGGATATATATTGCTAATATCTTTATATTATCCCAGATAACATATAAGATTTTATGTTCTTTTATACCTTGACAGGTTGGTACAGAGGATATACCCTCCAAAATAAATCGAAAAAGGTATGACTCATCATTCAATTTTTTTTGGTTGAATTCTGTCTGCTGATTTTACGTTGTGCTATCTGATCCCATTATCTGCTTTCTGCTATCTCTAGACCTAGTTTGCTTTCTCTTTGACAGCTGTTCTTTGGTTGTAAAAGCAAATTCTCTGATCTCAGTGCTACTATAAAATAGTGCAAGTCTCACCGACCAAATTTCCCACCAGCCAACTCAAGGATAAAGGGCCAGAGTTGAAGTCACAGACCAGGCAGGGCCTCTGCAGGCTTCTTGCTCCTTGACCCTCAAGCTAAGCAGTGACATTGCTGTCATTGGCGTTCTCTTTCATGGAGAGACCCATGCTTTTACCTTTTTCCTTTTGTTCCTATACTGAACTCCCAGTCAGCATGTTTCCATTTGAGTCTTTCCTTCATTGTAAAATAAACCAACTAGAGCAGTAGTTTGCAAACTGAACTTCACAACCCCAATAACACACCATAAAATCAATATAGTGGGTTATAACCAATATTTTCCATAAAACATAACTGAAAAATAGAAAAGAAAATGGAATGCTGTTGTATTTTTTCATGAAACCTTTGCTTAGGTCCATATTTTTACATGTTTTATGTATTTTAAATTATATTTCGTGTATGGAAAGTACTGGGTTGCCATGAAAATGTACCTCATCACGGGCAAAGAGTTTGAAAAATACTGATTCTAGTGGGTTTCTTTTCCAAGTGCCAATACTGCTAATCATCAAGCTAAAGGAAATCTATTAATTATGTTAATAGCCCCTCAGTTTATTTAGGTCAGGTGGGCTCTTTTCCTTTGACACTGCACTCTGGGGCAGCATAGCGTGTCAGCACTTTCTTTTGAAAATGCAGCCCAGTTGATAGGGCTGCATTTTTTCACAGTTAGTTCACATGCAAAATAGAGAATTAGGAAAGGGGTGAGGGAAACATTTTAGAATTTATCCAGAGGTGAGTCAACCTTTCCCAACCTTTCCCAACCTTTCCCAACCTTTCTTATTTTTTGAAAAAAAGCAGATGAGATAGAAATAATCCCAGCACACAGCTCACAACTCACAAAAGACCTCAGGGCTCAGAAAAAATGCTTTTCTACAAGGTCCGGGCCATTAGAAACCCAAACTGTCCTGGTCAAGCCTTCCACCTTGTTGATTCTTCAGTCATACTCTGTATTTTACAAATACAGAGTATGTGTAAGTGTACAAATTTTACAAATCTACGAGACTGAAGGCGTGTGCTTGTAATGCAGATAACAACTCCCACAATTTTGGTCCTTTGATCCCTCCCGAAACTCCCTTGCTGAAATTTTCTACCCACAGATTCTTGTACCACATGTTTCATTTTCAGCTTTATTATTTTCATTTAATCTCTTGCTGACTTTAATTTCTCCAGGCCTTCAAATAGGGACCAAGATGGCAGATGCATGAGCTAGAGCAAAGACCTTGCTTTCTGAACACTGGTTAGACAAGAGTACCTGGTATTTACAGACACTTCTGCTCCTTGGTTTAGGTTTAGCACTATTAGTGTTTATTTCACTCATAATTATGGGAGTGGTAGTTATTTCAAAGCATAATTATATTTTGAAGTTCTAAATTTATTAAAGAACAAGAATACTTGTGTCACTTTATTCCCTATACTTTTTAAAAAGTTAACTTAAAAAAATGAACACACAAAAAAAAGCACTCTCAGATAACATCATATGAACTTAAAGGACAAACAAAATTCTTGATTTTTAACTGGTGAATGTGAACCATGTTGAAACAAGGCCCCAGAGCATAGCTTTCCCTTTCACAGAGTGTGTAGTATGTAACGATCCTTTATGAGCAAAAACGACCTTGGTTTCTAAGGCATCCTTTGATTTCCTAATATATCAAACCCCATCTGGCTAATGCCTCTGTTGTCTGCTTTGAAGAGTGAATAGATGGGGTGCCACACTAGTATCTAAAGAACAGGTTCTAGATGTGTTTTTAATTTTTTCGTACTTATTTTTTTTAAAACCCCTTATTTAAATGTTAAATCTCATCCTTTAGAAGAATTATTTCAGTAAGAGCTTCTCTTAGTTCTTGATAATTAAACTTTGTAATTCAACAAAATGATAGTACAAACAAGGGCCGTGCATTTACTCATTGATTTTTAAGTCAAAATGTCTTTCTTATAGAGAGATCCAGGAAAAATAGAGGGAATTCAAATTTAGTTGTCATGAATTATGCTCAACTTCTGACACCCCTTCATTAAGAGATCCAGCCTATTTCAAATGGTCTCAAATGTTGTTTCCTTCATTTGCCAGTCTTTAGGGGAAGAGTTGTTTGAAAGACCTATTATTTTAATGGAAATTTTTGGTGTCATTTATAAGTAGACATAGCCATTTAGAGTGGTGTTAAAATGAGCCAGTGGTTTTACAAATCGAAGAAGCCAAGAGCTTTACAGAAACCTGTATTGATCTGAGCAGGATTGTGGAAGTGTGGGTAAGGGCAATATCTAGAGATTCATTAGTGTTTTGTTTTGTTCTGTTTTGTTTTGTTTTTATTTGTTTGTTTTTTTTGTTTTACTCAAGTGAATAGGTTACATTGAGAAAGGGAAAGCAAAATTGAGAGGCTGTAAATCAGAAATGTATTACTCAGGTTGATTCTGGCTTTCTGTGTGTCATAATGGCACAAGAAATGTTCTGTTAAGCCTCAGATTTACCAGAGCAATTAAATGTCTGTAGGTAGACATATGCTATCATGGAAAAGTGATGCTAACACATAACGGAGTGGTTATACAACAATATAAATATATTCATATATGAAAATCATCATTTGTGCACCCAATATAACTTATTTGCTTAGATGTTATAAGCAACTGCTTAGATGTTACAAAGTTGTTTATATTATGAATGCTTCTATCTTGGATTTATCCCATGATTAGAAGGAGACCAGTCATCAGATTACGAGTGTGTGAAAATTTTAATTGGTCCTTTACCTTCTTGATTTGAAAAATCTGCAAGGATAGTCCTTGGGACTAGCAGTGTTACATCTTATTTTAACTTTTAAATATGGCTCCCATAACTGTCACTTTAAGTGGTTCATCTTTACCCAATGTTCTGCTTTTTTATGCATTGTGAACATTTTTTTAATTGTACTAAAATACACATAAGAGTTAAAATTTTAAAAAAAATTTTGAATGTACAGTTCAGGGATATTAAGTACATTCACATTATTTGCAGCCGTGTCCATCATCCATCCCCAGAACTTTCCCATCTTCCAAAACTAAAACTCTGTCCCTGTTGAACACTAACTCCCCATTCCTCCCTCCCCTCAGCTCCTGGCATCCCCTGTTTTTTCTGTCACTATGAATTCGACTACTCTAGATATCGCATATAAGTGGAATCATGTAGTATGTCTCCTTTTGTGTCTGCCCTTAACATCACTTAACATCATGTCCTTGAGCTGAGTTTTGGACAGCCAAGACTGGTTCTCCACAAAGATAGTAGTCAATACAACATTTACCTCAGCGTCTCAGTCAGAAGAAATACCCAAAGTTCCTTAAGCATCCTAAGGACAGATCTGAAGCTTCAGAACCCCAGAAATCAGGCCCAAAAGGAATTATACTCATATAATACTTTTGTTTGTTTTAGGCTGATCAGTTTTCCAAAATCACTCTGAATCTTATCCCTATAATGAAAGAGGCCATAATACCTTGCCACTGAGTGTGTGCGGGGTCTTATGAATAACAGGATTGGGACAGTGATATCCCACTCATACACCCTGTTCCTGCCCCTTTCTCAAGGCAAGGAAGGGAAAATATACACATTTTTTTGGTTCTTACTGCCTGGCAGGAAAGGATGGCCATTTTGCTTTTGACTCAAGCAGCGGCAAGATCCACCTTGTCATCATCACCAGTGCTGGGAGCATAAATGAACAATCTCAGATTTTCTTGTTGTTTACTGTTTTATTGGCAAAGGGTTAAAACAGAGGAGGAAGAGTATCGTGTGGGTAAATATAGCACAAGAAATTAGACACACGACCGACCCCAGTTGAAATTCACTCTTTTTCTGTCTGAATGTATTAAGGATCTTTGGGTAGACATGCATCTTTGACCCAGTCCCCCAGGCAGAGGGACGTCCCTCCCTCACCTTTGTGGTCAGCCACCTCTGACTGGAGTGCCCACAGGGTTGCACTAACTTTTATAGCTACAGGGCTAGGAGCAGTTGAGACAATAATGCCTGTTAAACGAGTTCTTCTACCTTTGCTGGCCTGGCATGCAAAGGACCATAAAACAAAGAACCACAACACCATTTCCAGGTGGCGGTTTATCCAGATGGCTGTTTATCAATGGGCATATCACACAGTTAACAACAGAAGTTTTTGGCATTTAAAAACCTCACATCCACGGCTTGCTTCTTATTGGTTAGATCTGATCTTTATTTCTTCCGTTTCTGCTGACTGTTGGCAGGCTTTCTCGTGGTCTTTCCAGGCTTCGGTTTTCCCCTGGGCAATGGTATGGTACTGATGCAGAATCGCCTCTTATATAGAAGAGCAGTTTGAGACTGGGAAGTGCTAAAAATAACCAGATAACTAGTACTAATTGATTTGGGGCCCATTTGGTTAAAATGGAAGTGCTGAGAGGAGTCACTTCAGAAAATCGCTCTAATTTTATGGGCCACTAAGTACATAGCCCTTCATCTTACTAATTATGGGAAACCCTTTAAAGCAGCGGTCCCCCACCTTTTTGGCACCAGGGACCGGTGCTCCTATTAGAATCTAATGCCTGATGGTCTGAGGTGGAGCTGAGGTGGTGATGCTAGTGCTGGGGAGCGGCTGCAGATACAGATGAAGCTTCGCTCACTCACCCGCCGCTCACCTGAGGTGCAGCCGGTTGGAGGATCCCTGCTTTAAAGGGAATCGTCTCATGGCAGGTAGGATCTGGAGGCGTTTAGGATCTCATGGTTAAACTCCTTACTATTACTGCAGCTCCGAAATGACCTGGGCATGTTTGCCTGTTCATTTATGAAGCATTATATCTTAAACTCTCTGAAACCCAAATCTTAATTTGCAGTGTTTTGGCCATGATTTCGTTTCGGTAGTCAGTCATTGTGATTGATCACTGTAGCTATTGTCCAGGCGTCCTTTCTCTCCTCCGTTTATTCTGGCTGCCATCCATGCTCTTTCTTTTGGCCTGAGATCTTCGTGGCCATATAACCGAAGTTCTTTCCTTTGTAGGGTATTTTCCCTGAAACGTATATCCATTTGAAGGAGGCAACTGTGGAAGACCGAGGGTAAGTTCCAATTTGGGAAGACTCCTAAAAAACAATGAAGATGTAAAATTATCATTAAAGAATATGCCTTTTGTATGTTATTTCTCTTGACTCATTAGTTCCACTTCTCATCTGAAAGAAAGAAAGAAAAACATTTTCCTGAGACAATTCTTTTTTTTTTTTTTGGTCTCCTCTTTTTTATAATCGTTCCTCCCTGGCATCCTTTCTAGGGACAGTAAAGACAGATAATGACACAACAAGGTGCCTTTACCTTCCTCGGGCACTACCTGTTCACCAGCTCTGCACGTGCCTGTGTGCACGCAGTGCACGTATGAATGTTTGCTGCTCTTTTGCTGACGAGACCTGAGAGCCCCAGTATGGGAGCTCTGTGAGATGGAGGAGCAGGCTTCCTGCTGCACTGATCAGCTCTGAACCCTGGACAAGTCAAGTGGCCTCAGGGCACCTCTGGCCTGGAAAACAAGCCTGGTCCTGCCTTTGTCATGAGCTTGATATGAAATTCGGACATAATGTGTGTGAACAGATGAACTTCATTGCATTTTGGATATTCCTGTTTCTTGTTCACCTTACCATTTGTTCTGGAATGTACTGCCTCTGTGACAGCTAAGAGGAGTCGGACACACAGCCTGAAGTGGGAGAGAGAGGCCACTTAGTTGGCAAGCCTGGAGAGCCTGGGGCGGACTGGAGTCCCAGGGCTGATAGAGAGGAGAGCGCGTTACAGAGTCTCGCAGACTCACTGCTGCAAAGAACATCCTCGGGCATAAGTTCCGCCCCCTGGTTTGAGAGATGAGAGATAGAGACATGCCCAGATTCACACAACTCCTTGCTAGCAAAATCAGACTGGATAACTGGGCGTCCTCCCTCCTGGAGAATCTTTTTTCCAGTGAGCCATTCCTGGGCAACCTCCAGTGTCACCAGCCACAGTCACATGGGTGGAAATGCCGAATGGGAGTCATACTCCCACTGAGTAGGGTTGCCACATGAAATGCAGGACGCTCAGTTAAATTTGAGATTCAGATAACAGCAAGTAATTTTTTACAGTATGTCCCAGATATTTCCTGAGGCATACTAAAAAAATTATTTTAGTCTTTCTGAAATTCAGACTTAGCTAGGCATCCTGTATTTTTATGTAAGTCTGGCAGTCCTACCACAATCTCCATTCCTTTGCTCGCTCTCTCCTTTTCTACTTTTGCTAACCAGAAAAATATTAGAGAAGATTTGTGTGGGTAAATGTCGGGCCTATTTTGTTACACGTCTCCTGTGAGTAAGCGAGGAGTTGGGCGCATACACGGTTTTTATGCTGAGAGGCTGCAGATGAGAAGAAAACCTAGTACCTTTCCAGAAGGTGGCACCACCGCGGTTCCCCCGGCAGGTGCTGTGTGGGCTTACGAGCCCCAGAACCCTTGTGCCATACACACTTTTCCATCCACCCTCCCAGCAGAAATGGCGGCTTGGCAGACCCAGCTAAAATATTGGATTTTGGCTTCCATCTCTAGGAACTGCTGAAGCCAGTCTGGTTCAGTAATTAGGGCTCCCATAGAGATGCAAAATGGGGAGATCAAAGCTGGGCTTTGGGACCATCAAGTGGCAGAAACTTAGTTCATTTGAGTAATGTGGTGTCCTCAGGCTCCTTCTCTTTTCTCAGATGCTGAGATGTTATGAAGTCTCCTACACAAACCTTCCCACAATGGACAAGTTTTGCTTTGTTTCAAGCCCAGCCAGACCCATTCTCATCTTTGAGCTTTGGGAAATCTGACCTCCATCAACAAAAACAGCAATAATCAACTCGGAGTAACGTGGGCATCTGTCTGGTTCTCTTTAGGCAGCATGAGACTGTGATTCCTGGTGAGCTCCCGCTGGTGCAGGAGCTCACATCCACGCTGCGGGAATGGGCTGTCATCTGGCGGAAGCTCTACGTGGTGAGTTTTCCCTTGGGGCTTAGAGTTGGTAACATTATTCCTGGGCCCTCAGCTTGTCTGTTCTGCTGCGAAGTGGTTCTCTGCAAGGGGTCGCTATTTATCAACGTGTGGAAAGTGGGTGCATCTTACATGGACCGTACAATGGCTGATAACCAGCGGATTCTCATTTCTCCAGACTGGGGTCCTTGATGATAATAGATGGAGGAGGAAGTGTATATAATCGTTAGTTTAGTCTTTTCTCAACTGACAACATGCTGATTGTAAAGTAATAAGGATAATAACAGCTACAAACACATAGTCCTTACTAAGTTCCAGGGACTGTTAATCTTAACAATACTCCTATAAATTAGGTGCAGTTATTACTATTTTATCAGTGAGGAAGCTCCGGGACATTCTCTCAGCCTCTACAGGTGTCGAACACCTGGGCAGCTGTCTTGCAAGAGGCCAAGAATGCTCAAAGTCCGTTGGCAGCAAGCTTGCATCTGCCTCGATATCGGACTGTACAAACACTTTTCTAAAGTTCCCTCTTTCCTGGAGACCTGGTGGGCGAGCATCACTAGGCCTTGCCTCTCCAAGCATCATCCAGGCTTCCAGGGCTGGCTGGGGATTCCTGTGAACGTATATTCTCTTGTTCTGTGAGTGAATGTGTTCAGTGAGGGAACAGACTCAATTCGATGGCCTGGGAGCTGTTCTCTTTCCTTGATGTGGCTTTTTGTTTATCTCGATTTTTTTTCAGTTATGTGATGATTCTTCACTTTAACTCTCAAAAGCCAGTCTTAACAAGTTATTGGGAATACATCACCCTAGACCCTAAGTATGAAAAGCAATAATCAAAAGGCCATCCTAGCATAATTCTAAGAGTTCTTATAAGATATTTCATTTTCATTCAGGGCTGTTGTTTTCCAGATGGATCATAACAGCAAAAATCACCTGCCCCTTTGGTAGAAAATCACGTGATTTTTCCCTGACTGCCCCATTCTTCAAGGCCAAGTTTAAGCCCTTTCTTCTTCATAATGTGTCTTCTAAACACACCAAGACTTAATGTTTCCTTCTGGACTGTCGGGGCACTTAAGGCTGAATCCGTCATCTGGCCCTTGGGGCATACTGCCTCGTACTGCCAGTGGTCTTTTGATCTCTTTATGTTCAATTGAGGAGAGAGCTAACCTGCTAGTTCTTAAATCACGAGCTCCAGGAGGATAGAAATGCTGTTTTCAGCCCTTTGGCTTGTATTGATTGATCATCTTGAATTTCTCCTGGAAGCACTCTCTGGTTCTGGTTAATTGATTAGCTAGCGGTGGGTGGATCAAGTTTAATGGATGGAGAATTGCAAAAACATGAGTTAGTTCCTTAACATATTCTTTCTGGAAATCGGTGAGTAGTGAAACATATTAATAATAAGTACTGGACAGAAATTTTTTTTTAAGGTGTAATGTAGAAGAGTGGAGAGTATGAATGAGGCAGATTTTTCCTTTTGCTAAAACACAGCTCTTGTGTTCAGTTCATTATCTCTGTCATCCACATGTCCACAGGTAATTGTGCCTGAACAGAAATGAGAAATAAGTGAATCAGGGAGGAAGAAGTATGATTCATGTATTCGGGCTTCCAAATTTTTTAGTAGTTAAATGGTGATAAGCTCAGGTTTGGGATATCTTATGTGGGCATTTCACTATTTAATAGCAGAATTGGGTTCTAAGTTAAAAAAAAAAAGTCCATCCTATCTCAGAGGGCAGCACAGTTCCTATCTTAATTTTGACATCTAATAACATTATTTTGTTGTTTGTAAATATATAAAAATGTCTTACAACTGCTGTTGGTTGACTGAAATACACTCATCATGGGAACCTAGATGAAATAATAGGGCTGAGCAATCTGCTTCTGCTTTTGACACATGATCATGATTAAGAAATAATCCACTTAAAATGGGTTTGTTATAAATCGTGGCTTTCTCTCTTTTTTTTTAATCCCCTTCCTAGACCATTGACAGTTTACTTCATACAGAATTTCCGAACTTCTTTCTAGAAAATTTGTGTGTCAAAGTAGCAAACCTCAAAAATTATGCTTCACTGAGAAATAAGTAAAAGGAATCCAAATCTGAAGCTTTCACCTCCCCTGCCCCGCCCCAGTTCTTTGGTGTTTTTGTTTTCCGATTGTGTAAGTTCCTTCTGTCTCCATAATGATGAATACAGAGCTTCCTAATCGACATCCATACTCATATTGTTCCTCTGATGCATGTCCTGTCGCAGATGAGCCGGAAAGTTCTGTCGGATGTCTTAGGACACCTATGGGGTCTTAGAACCTCCGCGTTTCTCTAAAACACATTTTCTGGTTCTGTTCCCAGTCTGAGTTCACGAAAAATTTATGTTGTAGACCTAGAGTCTTAGGTAAGAGGAAATGCAATATACTTACCAGATTCAGCCCAGTCATGTCAACGTGGGCAATGATTCTAGACGAGAGAGATATCTGTATAGCTATGATGTATTTTTAGCAGTCATACTGTAACCTTGTGAAATAACCATAGTATGTTTTAAAAGAGAGGGGAGTGCCTTATGCTGAAGAAAGGGGAACCCACTTATCCACAGTAGAAAAAAGAAATGATGACATACCCCACCTTCCTTCTTTCCTCTGTGTTCTATTGGTATTATTTCCTCCATTTAATTATCTTTCCTGGTGGATGTTAGCCTTATGCTTTGGGGAAGAAGCAAGCTGTAGGAAACAGACACTGGACTAGAAATTGGGAAGCTTGGTTTCTCATCCAAGCCCTGCCCCAAATGGCTCTGTGGTCTTGGACAAGCCCTTGAGGTCTCCAAGCATCTCCAGGATTATGTCCCTCTGTAAAAGTGATATAAAATCTGTCTCGTTTACTCCATAGAGTTGTAGGGATCTGAAAAGAAACGGTGGCTATGAAATCACTGTACAGGCAGATCCAGGATTCTGCAAATGTGAGCATGTGATCCTTGCTGCTTTCTTAGCTGGAAACAGTAGCCGCTCTGGTTGTCCTCCCTCTGGTCAGCCTTGGTTCTGTGTCCCTCTGATCTGACTTGGAGACTCTGAAGCTCCCTTGTGTGTGCCCCCTTATCCAAGGCCACTTCCTTTCCATGTATTATCGTCTTAAGCCTTGGAGTGGCCTTGAGCACTCAGTAACTAGGCTGAGTGTTTCTCACCATAGATTGTGAGCCTCCTTCTTTAGATTCAAGTCCAGGAGGCATAGATTTGTCCAGAAAGGAATGCAGAGTGCAGGTTTACAACAGTTTCCGAGGAGCTTTGCCTGCATTGTTCGTCCTCAATTGGAGCTTGTTTACTGGGTGTGTTTTTAGTGGTTGATCAGAAAAGAAGGAAACTTTTTGAATGAGAAGGTGGTCCCCTGGCAGAATGGCAACACTGTGGACATTAGGGTCAGACAGGAGGCCAGTACTTAAATTTTGGCTTGCTCCCTTATTAGATATGTACGTTTATATTCACCAAAAGTAACAAACCCAGTAATAGTGACTACAAACAAACAAATCAAAACGGAAAGAACGCAGATTCCAAAGGCAGGGGTTTGGGTTCAGGGTATGCCACTGGCTGATTCTGCAGCCTGAGACGAGTCCTTTGATCTCCTAAGTTTATTTTCCTCACTTCAAGTGGTAATTGTATACTGTATATGCCTTGCAAATATGCTATAAGAATTTAGTAGGATAATCTGTGTAAAACTCCTGGGATGGTTGGTGCCTGGCACACTGTCTTCAAAATGTGACGGCCCGTGGCTCTCCTGACAGCAGTGCATCACCAAAGAGCTAATTAATGATGACAAGTTTAAGGGGGAAGAACTAGACTGCACTGCGGAATTTTGCCCTGAAGTCATTTAAGTGTGCACCCTCCAGCTTCGGGCTTAACTAGGTCCATGGTTTTGAGTCTGTTGTCCATTGTTCTCTGCTGCCTCTCAGGATATTTCTGCTTCCCCAGCCTTGGAGAGTAGATCCTGTGGCTTGTATTTCTAGCAGCGTATCTCCCTGCTTACATGTGAGTTCCTCCAGTTAGAAGGGCAGACGCCTATGGATTGATTTTGACACTATTGGATTGATGTAATATCTAAGTTTACCTTCTCAATAACAACCCAACTATACTTTCTGAATATGCACAAATTTACATCCCGCATCATAACCTCATATTTTCTCAACTAAAAATCAGGTCTTGAAAACTGATAAGTTGGAGTATATTTTGGAGGACGTCGAGATAAGAATTTTTGGAAGAGGGACTCTCCAGGAAATTATGAGATGGTTAGACGTCATCAGCATGCTCTGAAATATTTCACCGTGACATTTAGCTCAGTGCTGTTTTCCACCTTCCACCTGTAGAAATGGTTCAGTGAGTTTTGGTCAGCCAGGCTGTTTTGTCTATGTAAGAGTGGGAGAGTGAATCTAATCCTATCTTCTTATGGAAAAGAGATTTGAGAAGAGCCTGGTGGTAGAAGGTGGTTATCATATTGTTGAATTAAGTGAATTTGATTTCTAAAATGTAGTTCATACGAAGGACTGATCTCTCAACTTAAGATTTGCCAGCAAAATAAAACCTCGTGCTAGTCTATAGTTGGAGCAAAAGTGTCCATAGCTGAGATGGAGGCGGGGAAGCTTGCTGGACACCATGAATTGGCCTTTCTTTTCATCAGTGTATATCCAGGCCACTCAAGTCTAATCTTTTTGAACTGGTGGTTATTACTGGTGGCTAGAACATATGCTCTGAAGTGTAATTAAGCTGGTTTCATGGTTTGAAACCAGCATCTGATCGCTTGTTACCGAGGACAGAAAGTTTCCATAGAAAAAGCATCGTCATGTTGTCAGGGCATTTTATCTGTGCGTTGCAAGCTCTGCTTCAGCGCTGTGCTCATGAGAGGCAAGACAAGACAGGCGGTGACTGGGGCAGGGCAGCAGTGGTGCTTTAGGGGTTTTTCCAGTTCTATTTTTCTTTTTTGTTGCCTGGCTTTCAGGATTTTTTGCACTACTTCCAGAGGTACAAAATTGTCTTTTACTGTAGTCATTTCTTTAGCAATTAAGCCTTTGCTAGTCAGGCACAGCCTTTTGCTGACAGAGAGAAAAGCCACTAGAATGGCGAGCAAGAGTGTGGCAGGGACGCTGTGGGTTCCCTTCTTCCCAGAGGTAGAGTCTGTGCAGCAGGAGGACACAGAGGAACCAGGACACTATTCTGGACCCCAGGAGTTACAGATACTCGGAAAAGGCATGAGATTAATTGTAGAGAGAGCTCTATACGGTGAAATTTGATATAGAGCCACCCAAGTGTATAAGGACATCATCAGTGGGTTGGTCAGAATCAGATACAGTTAATCAGGAAGTTGTCGGAGGAGTAATTGAGTTTAATATCTCGATCACAGACTTGGAGACGCTTCTCCTTGGGAACGATCGTAGTGCCAGTCCCTTTATTTTACAGACGGGTGTATCCCAAGGAGAATAATTTGCCCAAAGTCACTTAGCAAGTTAATGATACGATTAGAGATAGGAACCAAGTCCCCATACATTCAGTCAAACACTTTTGCCTCTAAATTATAAAATCTGCTCGTAAGAGAAAAGGTTGGTGAACTGAGGAAAAAGATGATTCTTTTGCAGAGGGGGAGATGAAGGATTGAGTCAGTCTTTTGAGTGGGGCCTTAGTTCTTTGGGAAAGCAAAGAATAGAAGAATCCAGGTTTTCTGACACCCAGTGCGGTGGTGCCATTGTCACAATGGCCCCCAGAATTTCTAAAAATACTCAGTGGATGGCTTCTGTATTCCTGCCGCTATTGAAGGCAAAGCTGGTTTTTTTCCTTGTGACATTGTTTTTATCTCTAGAAATTCTTTAAAAAAAAAAAAGATATCCAGAATAGAGACATAAAAAATAAGACCTCAGAGATCTTTGAGTAGATAAGAGGGTGAAACTGGAAACAAATGCAGGAACATCTTTACCATCTGGTAGAAAAATATTTAGATTTCTCCACTTGGTGTATATAATCTTTGAATCAAAGCCAGAGTGCTATATTGCATTTGAGCTTTCCAGATTTGTTTTTGAGTGCCTCCCGTGTTCCAGGATTGTGCTGACATTTTGCTGAGAGCATCAAAGAAATTATTAAATAAATTCCCTGCCCTCCTAAATTATGTGACAATAGAATGACTGAAATTAGTGAGGGCTGGAGATAATAGAGAGGCACGCTACAGCAGGCCGACTTGGGCTGTGCAGGATTTAGAAAGAGGGTGGGATGGAGGGCATGACAGCGAGAACAGATGGAGACTTGGGGATTCTCGGCTCATGGTCTTGTAGAGGGACTTGATTTTCTTCTCGCCTGTCCTCATACGCTCCCCTTAGAATCCCTAAAGTGTCAGGGGCCAGCTCTGGCACAGAACACCCTACTTAGAACAATCTAAGGAATGTGGCAACAAAATTCATTTCCTTAAAGTAAATGGGGAAATTGCTTCCTTTGATGTGTTCCAGCTTGTCTTTTCAGAATTAATTTGGCAGAGTAAATCAGAGAAGAATGGCTGTCTTCATCCTTCTTTTGGGGGAGATCTTGGCAAACAAGGCTGATATGGACAGGCAATAATTAAATTGCCTTGGATAATATCTAATATAATTGAGACCAAGAACTCGTGAGCATGTGTCTCAAAGAGCATTCTCCCATAGAGGCTCCCCTGGGTCTTTGAGCCCTTTCTTTACCATATTATTAGACCAAATAGCTTAATTAAAATGAGAAAACATTTAAAAAAAGAAAAAAGAAAAAAAAAAAACCTTAACTAGGAATAGACAAATAGGTTGCAAGAAAGAAAAAAAATCCTTCTGCCTAGCAACTTTGAAAGGCAAATTTTATGGGCTTCATTTCTGACTCCTTTTTCCAGTTTAAAACACAATGAGAAGGAAACCTTTTTTGTTTTTACAGAATTGAGTGAAAAAAGCAGGGATTTTACCTTTGCTTGTTAAACATAGAATTTTAAAAGTCTCATTTTTATGCTTTTCGGGAAGCTGGCTGATGAGAAAGAGGCAATTCAGAAAATATTAAAAGCCGAAAATGTAGGGAGTTTCAAAATTCGAAGCGGGCTTCGAGATCTGTGTTTTTCAAATCGATGGTGTAAATAGAGTACGTTGCAATCGCAGGTGAAGGAGTTCTCTTTCCTTTGTGTTCTCAAAGAATTTTGCACTTTTGGGGGCTCTGCTATCTCGCTGCTGCCTCCCACTTCTAGGCCGAGGCCTCCTCCCTCCACGTTTTCTCTTTGTTCAGGAGGATCTTGGATGCTTTCAGCCCTGATTCTAGTTGATATCTTGCCCAGCAGTTTATTCCTGAGATGATTGTGGAAGAACATCACTACAGGACATGCTGTGCAGCCGTTAACAACATGTGTGTGTTGGGGGCGGGGGGGGGGGGTTTTTATAGCAGATAATATTTTCTATAATTTTAGAAGTATATGGTTACATAACAATATCACTTTTCACCTATAAATAAAAAAGAAGTTGTTTCACAGTATATACGAGGTAAGTAGAATTATACAGATTTTTATTTAAAAAAATGTATTTCAAAAGTGAAACACAAGAGTTTTTCCTGACTCCTCTGTCTAAAGTGTCCCCCTTTCCCCACATACACCCTATCGTATAGTCCTATTTATTTATTTTCTTCTTTTTTTCTACTACTTTTTTTAAATTAAATTCATTGGGATAACATTGGTTAATAACATGATATAAGTTTCAGGTATACAATTCTATCATACATCATCTGTGTGTTGCATTGTGTGCTCACCACTCAAAGTCTAGACTCCTTCAGTCACTATATATTTTATTCCCTTTACCCTCTTCATCCTCCCCGCAAACCTCTTCCTTTCTGGTAACCACCGTTCTGTTGTCTGTATCTATAAGTTTGCTTGTTTGTTTATTTTCTGTTTTATATCTCACATATGAGTGAAATTATATGGTTCTTGTGCTTTTCCATCTGACTTATTTCACTTAACATGCAAGTTCTTGTATTTTTCATAGTCTGAAATTATCTTGTGTATGTATGTATATATAAACATTATATATACATTGTATATATAAATATGTGTGTGTGTGTGTGTGTGTATATATATATATATATAAAATTTACTTATTTATTGCTATCTTTCCTGCCATGGCAGGAACTTTATTTCCAGAACATAGTAGATGCTCTTGACTTGTTTTTTAATATAATGAATCGATCAGTTATTTAGATAGAATCAAGGTCGTACCAGCTTTGCCATTAAGTATTTGACTCTTAAAATGATTGAGGCACAAATTATTAGTTGGTCATAAGTTAATTTAGTTCGGTTACAGGACGTTCTTACCAAAAGTCCAGAATAATTGTTTAATTATTCTAGGTCTAACAATTTTCTGGATGGTCTAACAATCATATGGAGATTTAAAAACAGCATTTTACATTTTATTTTCCTTTATCTATTATCTCTGAAATTATAATTCTCCATCCCTAACTCACTCATGTAGGGCCTTTTTATAGAGTGCCTGCTCTGTGCCAGCTCCTAGGGATGAAAAACTGGACAAGCTCCTTGTTCTGTAGGTCTTACTATTTAAGGGGAGAGCAAGACAAGCCAGCCATGGCTGAGGTTCTGATGCCGTGACAGGAGTTACTTCCAGGAGCTGGGAGAGGGACAACGAACCTAGAGTAAGGGTTTGAGGAAGAGACTTCTGATTTCTAAGTCGAGAGTGAAGGAGTAAGAATTAGCAGTTGACAGAGGACGTAGGGTATGGGGGATGAGCATGGGAGTAAGTTCAGGGGAAAAGGAGAAAACTGGTTTCAGATAGAGGAAGTAACGTATTAAGAGAGTCTGGGGTGCTCTGCAGAAATGGGCGTGGCTTTCGTGCAAGGAGTGGAGATTGTTGAGGTAGAGATTGGTGGGAACAGAGGCAGGAGCCAGGATAGGAACGAACTTACAATGTGATCTACTAAATTTAAAAGACAATGGAAATCTCTGGAGGGTTTTAAACAGAGGAGTGACATGTTCAGAATCGTAGGGTGCATGGCTGATTTGATATATTCATGAGTTAGGACCATCCATTTATCCTGCAATTGCATATCTGTTTCTAAAATTGTAATAGGGGAG
>NW_006439757.1:716523-743335 GCF_000325575.1 Pteropus alecto
GCTCTTCCGCCAGCTACAGCAGATGACATACAGCCTGATTGAGTGGCGGTCACAGATCCTGTCTGGAACACTCCCCAAGGATGAATTGGCAGAGCTCAAGAAGAAGGTCACAGCCAAAATTGATCATGGGAACAGGTAAACCAAAGATGTCTTTTCAGTGAGAACTTGGAAAAAGATGGACATTTATGCTAAGAACACAGCTCACCACAAGCTTTTGATCTTGGAGTTGCCAAAGTATGATGCGTACAGCTCTCCTTTTGCCTTAGAAAACATTTAATTTTGTTGAAAAAAAAAAATTGGCAGGCCCTTCATGGGCCAGACCCTGTGCTGGATCTCTGATCTCAAGGAGATGACAGAGGAACGGAGAGACTGGGTTTTGGATCTAAGTGACTCCACTGCCAAACAGACTGAAAAGGACTGAGCATTTGAAGCCAACATTTTCAGAGACCTGGCACTATCTCTCTATTGTTAACAATGCATTTTAAATCAGTATCAGACTCATTTTCTCTCTCTCCATCTTCCCCTAACTGGGACCTTGTATACAGTTCGTGGAAACCAGATTTGCCGAAATAGTAAAACATGTTTTTAACCTTTTGGTTATGTATCTAATAACTTCTAAAGAGTTAATCACTTCATTAATCTTCTGTTTAGCTCAGGCAGATATGTAGGTTCTAGATATTACTATCTTTTAGAAAATGAAAAATTCAGTCAAATCCTCAATATTTATGGTGACCTAGGATCACCCCTCCTGATCAGCTCTTTTTAAAAGACTGGGTTGGTTCCTCAGTTGGTTTTCGTCGATGATTCATTTGACAGTCTCATTTTCTAAATTTCCTCAATTTGTGCACATGTGATTTATTTCCTCCCCCTTTGCCCTATTTCTCTGACCTCACTACTCTTGGAAATGCTTCCCAGACCCTTTAAAATACAGCCCATTGTGCTACTCATTTAAATGTTGTAGACTTTGACAACTGTATTCAGAAATAGCTGGAGTAAACAGTGTACAAGATTCAGAGTCAACCATTGTTCATGAAATCTTTCCTATGTACACTTCACATATGTCACCTAATTGTAACCCTTTGAGGTGGCTACTGTTCCCATTTTATGGTTAAAGAAGCAGATCAATTAAACTTTACCGATTTCCTTCCATGTCACATAAATAATAAGTGGGATACCTTAAGTTTGAACCCAAAGCTTTTGATTCCATGTCTGATGCTCCCTTCTTAGGGTTAAGAATGAACAGTTCCCTCCCTCATCGCTTGTCCATATATAAAACTATAATCACAATGTTTGCATCGCCAGTCATGTAGTGCTGGAGGACTGTTAAAAAAATCAGCAAAGATGGGAGAAGGCAGCTCCCCCTTGCATATACATATGCTGCCTCTGTATTTTTAAGCCTTGTCACGGTAGGGCATTGGCTTGGGGACCTGATCTCTGGCACAGGATGTTAACATCCCACAAACAGCAGAACATGCCTGCTCTCCCATTCCAGCCCCTGGAAGCAGCTCAAGAAATTACACTGCTCCATCAGTGCATCAGTGGCCCAGTCTCTGAGCAGCCACCAAGGCTCATTGCTCATGAGTCTGGGTGGCCTGTGGGTCTGGTTGCCATAGAAAGGAACCTGCCAGATTAAATCAGTTGATGGAGATGCTATAAAACATGAAGGAAGGAAATTAGGCATTTTTGTTTTCTTCCCAAAGATTTGGCGCATTTTCCTGTTATCCCTGAGTTTTCTTGCTGTTTAGACACCCCTACTCCCAAATTACTGGTGCCTGGAATGTACATTGGGCATTCAGATAGCAGTATCCTGTTTCCACCACAGTCCCCAGCTTCTTGGAACTAAGCAGCATTTTTTCTACTTCTCTGTGCACATCGGGCATAAAAGCCATGGTGAGGACCGTGCCATACATAGACCTTATAGCTCTGACTTTTCCCGTGCGGTCCTCAGAACTACATCTTAACACAACCAGGAGTTTTTTGTGCCAGCTGCTGCAATAACAGCTAAGATTTATTGAGTGAACCGTACATGCTAGGTATTGTATTACGTGCTTTACATGCATTATCTTATTAAATTCTCCCAAGAACCCTGAAGAGTGTGGAATATTTATAGATGAGGAAATCAGGGCTTTTCAAAGGTAAGTAAATTACCCAGAGTCACCTTGCTAGCAAGGATAAAAGCCGAGACTCGAATCCTGGTCTAACTGACACCAGGGCCCATGTTCTGAAATGAGTTAGGAGATGCTGACAGCCAGGACTAACTTCACTCATCTCCTTTAAGACACTCTTGAATTAAGTACTGTCCCGCAAGCCTGTACTTTTAAGGGAAGCAGGGCAAGCCCCCAAATATTTGTGCACTGATCTTTCTTAATTCCTATGCCGAATGGGAGAAGAGTCAGTGAAAGAGGCATTGGTCAGAAGAATTTGGTCAGAATTGGTGCCAATTTTGCTTTTCCTCTTGAGGTTCCAAAGACCAAGTGACTTTGCATATCTTTATATGAGTTTGGTTAACATTATCACAACTTTTCTAACATTGTGATATGGAGAGGAGGCAGAAATTGAAAGAAAAACCAGTGAGCTATTCTTGACTTGTCCAGCGCCAACTTTTCTTAGGAGTTTTTTCATGAACCGTCTTCAGTAAAGCATCTGTTTCTAATGAGGAGAGCCACTGACCACTCCTTTCTTTCTAGAATGCTTGGGTTAGATTTGGTAGTGCGGGATGACAATGGAAACATTTTGGACCCGGATGAAACAAGCACCATTGCCCTCTTCAAGGCCCACGAAGTGGCCTCAAAAAGGATCGAGGAAAAGATCCAAGAAGAAAAGGTACCCTTCCTCAAACTTACAGATTTTGGTCACTGAGGTTCCGTTTTTGCTTTTGTTTTAAATGAGAGAAAGGGAGCCATTGACCACAGCGATAGAAATGTTGTTTAGAAAATCATTCAGATCCTTTTTTTAAAAATAAAGCATAACAAAAAGAATGAGGGTGCTGTACGTATGTTCTGATATGGAAAGATTGCAGAGATATCTATTAAGTAAAAAGGAGCCAGATGCAGAACAACATGTATAAAACACTATTATTTGTGTTTCAAAAAAGAATATACATATGTCTGTGCTTGCCTGTGTGTTTACTAATTCTGGAATGATAAATGAGAAATTGCTAATAGATGCCCCTGGGAAGGAGAGCTGGATGGAAAGGAGCCTTTTTACTGTGTAACCTTCTGTATTTAGTGCATATATTACTATTTCCAAAGTAAATTAAATATGTACAAATAAAATGTTTGATTTTTGAAATTAGTAATTGGACATTAATAAAAATTAGAAGGTATAGAAAAAGAGAAAAAATTTACCTATATTGTGAATGCCCAACTATATTGGTATTTTGGGATATATTCTTCCAGTCTTTCTGTTCTAATGAGTAAAGGTTTCTGTTTATTTTCTTTCGTTTGTAGGTTTTATATCTTTAACATAGTTGTGATAAAATTTAACTGTGTCTCAGAATATAAAGACTAACCATGCCTGAGGGCAAAGCCTTTCCAATGGAGTCTCTCCTTTGCAATGAGAGTAATTCCCAAATAGAAGGATAATGAATCATGGTTTTCATGCCTCTGAAGTTCATCCAGAGCCATTGTAAGAGAGGAGAAAGTCTTCAAACTCCTAAACTGAGTTATCACCTTTCGATAGCATTTATGGAATTACTGCGTTCAAGGCTCTATACAGGATAGTCTTGATCGTCTAAATAATAATGATTATATTTTGTTCACTGGATTATTTGTCCATTTACATATACTTTCTTCTCAGTAAGTGCTTCTCCCCTTGGGTGGTAATTCTATTTGCCCCCCATTTTCAGGCTGACTTCTTTGCCAGTGTTTCCTGTTTGCTGAAACCGAGATGCTTTTCTTTCTTTTGCTCTGTGTTCAGTCGATCATGCAGAACCTGGACTTGCGGGGCCAGTCCATTTTCAGTGCTGTTCATACCTACGGCCTCTACGTGAACTTCAAGAACTTCGTCTGCAACATCGGGGAAGACGCGGAGCTGTTCATGGCCCTCTATGACCCGGACCAGTCTACTTTCATCAGGTAAAGACCCAGGTCATCTGCTATCAACCTTGCAGAAATTCTCAGCCTTCTCCTACTCGCTTCCTGAGGAGGTTTTTGCTAGGTTTGAGAGAAGAAGTTAGAAAAGAGGGGGAGGATTTCTACGCAAGAGAAAAAAAAATGCTTTGGGCAACCAAGCCTTTTATCTGGCTGCTGAAACAGTGCAGTAACCATTCGTGTACTCTCTGGGTCTTAGAAGTCACATAAGACACATCAGAACATGGAGATGGGAACAGAGAATTCAAAAGACTGCAGATGAGAGCTGAGGGAGGAATTAGTCAGTGGAGCACCGGGGCTGTTTAGGGCAGTGAAACTATTCCGTGTGATACTGTAATAGTGGATACACATCATTATATACTTGTCAGAACCCATAGAATATGCAACACCAAGAGTGAACCCTCATGTAAACTATGGACTTTGGGTGATAATGACATGTCAGTGTAGGTTCATCAGTTGTAACAAATGTACCACCCCGGTGGGGATGTTTATAAGCAGGGAGACTTTGTGTGTTGGGGGCAGGGGTACATGGGAAGTCTCTGTACTTTCTGCTCAACTGTGCTGTGAGCCTAAAACTGCTCTAAAAAATGATAAAAATGATAAAAGTCTTTGCTGAACCCTGTAGTGGCATTACTCCTGAGAAGCTAAGAAAACAGATTTATTTTTGAGAAGATGGTTAAAAGTAATTACCGACAAATGGTTTATTTCTAAACTAGAGATTGTATTTGAGTGTGATGATGTGGATTCCAGGGGATGGATTTAGAATGATTATTATAAAATTATATTCTTGATTCAGCAAAGCTGAAACTTTTAGACAAAGAATTAGAGATGGAAAAAAGACCCCAGACAGAAACGGGTAGACTCAGCGTCTGTGCCTGTCTTGAGGAGTATTCGTCACGGGCCCATCCTAGGTGTGCCTCCTGGAGCTTGGCACACATCTCCAAAACCAGGGGACCAGAGAGTATTCGTTAGTGTGCTGTCTGATGAATTTAACTGAGCTTTTCTGGGCCTTTCTTTTACCCTTTAAGTCTATACTGTGGGCAGTTTCATTCCCAATTAGCCCCTCATTAACAATCATTTTTCCCCTTCACCAGTGAGAATTATCTAATTCGTTGGGGCAGTAACGGGATGCCCAAGGAAATCGAGAAGCTTAATAACCTCCAAGCGGTCTTCACTGTAAGTCCTACCTTATGTTTAATCATTTTCTTTGTTTATGGTATCAGTGGATGCACAGAATAAACATATGTATGGGAAACATACAAAGTGAAATGATAGAAATAAAAATCTTCCTAATCCCCCTAGCAGGAATAGCCCACTCATTTTTTTCAACAAATATTTGTCGAGCACCTCTTAGATGCCAGGCACTGATGTGGGCCCTGAACACAGAAAAAAAATCCCTGTGCTCAAGGAGCTTTTGTCCAAATGGGAAAGACAGTAATAAACAGTAATCAAATAAATGAGTAAATTGTGTAGAATGTTAGAAATTATAAGTGCTTCAGGGAGATTGGGAGTTTCAGAGTTCGGGGAGGATTGCTGTTTAAATAGGTGGGTCAGGGCAGAACTCTGTGGGATGGAGCCTTTTGAGCAAGAACTTGAAGTTGATGAGAGAGTGAGGTACGCAGTTAAGGGGAAGAGCATTTCAGAATGAGGTTACAGTTCAGCACAGACGGGATCTAGACTTTTTTGTTTGCATTTAGTGCCCTGGCCTTCCCCTCCCCCGCATTTCTTTCCAAGGTAGGAGGAGTGCTGCTATGTATAAATCAACAGCGAGGAAGTTTGTTCGGTTAGAGCTTGGGGCATGGTGACTCGCTTTCTCTTGGGCTAAGAATTTTCTTGGGGTTCTCTCGCTTTTTTATGACATCAGTGCTTGAAGTGCCTTAGAGCTGCTGCCACCTGCTCTGAGAAGCCTGGATGAGTAGGTTTCCCCAGCTTTACTAGATCTAAAAGAGATCCTTCCTTCCTTTCCTCTATTTTCCCTTAAGCACATCCATGTTTTATCTCCATGAACTCTTATCATTCTTATAGTGAAGAAAGCAAAGTCTAAGATAGAGTTCCAAATGAAGTGATAGGAAGGAGTAATGGTCCTGGTACAGGCTCATTCATTCATTCATTCATTCATTTCGCCTTATTCGTTCCTTTCATTAACATCCCACCCCTGGGACAACCAGGACTGATGACTATCCCTGCACTGACCCATCTATATCTTCACCACATGACAGAAGTAGAAAAAAAGCTTTTTAGAACTCTTCCCAAAACCTCCCCCAACACACAGAGTATTTCCTCATTTCTGAGATGTGTGATTTTTTTTCCTAAAGTCAAAAGGCAATTATCAGCTGATGTGTACATTTTAAAAAAAAAAAAAATCCTGTTTAAAAAAGTTATCGTTAAAAGAAAAAAAAGGTATCGTTGAGTCTTTGGTCCATCTTCTTTCTAATCAGCTCTGCATAGCTGCTGTTCACCCCCTGCCCCCACCCCCACTCCTCCTACCTACTCGGTTCTTACATGTGCATTTCATGTCCAGTGTTTTCACTAAATAGAATGTGTAATTATTCTTTGTCATTAAATATTCTTCAGAAATTTCATTTGTAAATGATTGCATATTATTAAATAATATCTGTGTGCCACAATTTATATAACCAGTCACCTGGAGCCTTTATCTTTCTCTTAACAGAAGCCTTACAAATATAGTAGAAATTCAAGGTCGATGTTATCTTTGGTATATATTCTTATCTTGGAGACCTGAGAACTAAATTACAGAGAATGGAATTGGAATGGGTGTTAAAAGAGTAATTCTTGATTCAGTAAAGAGGCGTTAGACAGCTGTTTCATGAAAATAATTTGAGATGCAACTAAATTATTTCTGATGTCAAAGTGAATGAGATCTGTGAGCTCATTCATGGGTTTCCTCGCCCATTCTTAAGAATATAAACATGTGTAGCACATGAGCCACAGAAAAACAGATATATTTCATCTACACCTCTCTCATTAATCAACATACACAGACGCTCTCAATGAATCCTTCTTGTAAAACAGATGGATGATTACAGAAAGCAGTACATGTAAATTTCTGTGTTATAGTTGCCTCACAGAATTATTTGGAAGATGGAATGAAATATCACCAGTACATGTGGATATCAAGGTCATGCAAGTTTTAATTTTATTTGACACCGAAATGCATCCTGTGCTCAGATATGTCTTGGCAGAATGTAAAGTAGCAATGACAAGTATCCTAATTTTTAAATATCTGGCTTAAATAGATGAACTAGAGACTTTAGATTGACTATGATCTGATTTATAAATTTGAAGTAGGAATTGGGGAATAAAAAAGTTCCCACTCTGAATAGTCATTTTTCTCTGATGCCATGATAGCTCTTGGGTGGGTAGGGAAGAGAGGAGTCATTCTGATATTTCAGCATCAAGAAATATGCTATGAACAGTGCTCTGTTGTAGAGTGAAAAGAGAAATGGAGGAGACAGAGTGACACAGTGTGACCCTGTTTTGCACACTCTCTGCCCCTTTAGGACCTCAGCAGTGTGGACCTCATCAGGCCCCGCATCAGCCTCGTGTGTCAAATTGTCCGGGTGGGCCACATGGAGCTGAAGGAGGGCAAAAAGCACACCTGTGGACTCCGAAGACCTTTTGGAGTAGCAGGTATAGAAAGACCGTAAACGAATGTAAAATGGTGCAGCCACTCTGAAAAACAGTGTGGTAGATTTTCAAAAAATTAAACCTAGGACTTATGATCTAGCAATCCCACTTATGGTTGTATATTCAAAAGAATTAAAATCAGGTCTCAAGGAAATATTCGTACTTCCCATGTACATAGTAGCATTATTTACAATAGCCAAAAGGGTAGAAGCAACCCAGGTTTTCAGCGGTGAATAAATGGATGAACAAAATGTGGCATATCCATACAATGGATTACCATTCAGCCTTAAAAGGAAGGAAATTCAGACCTCTGCTGTGACATGAATGAACCATGAGGATCTTAAGTAAAATAAGCCAATCACAAAAAGATAAATATTGTATGATTCCACTTATATGAGGTATGGATAGAATAGTCAAATTCATAGAAACAGAAAGTAGAATGGTGGTTTCCAGGGACTGAGGGCAGAGGGAAATAGGGAGTTAGAATTTAATAGATACAGAGTTTCAGTTTGAGAAGATGAAAACATTGTGGAGGTAGATGATGGTGATGGCTGCACAGCAATGTGAAGTATACTTAATGCCACTGAACTGCACACATGAAAATGATTAAATGGTAAATTTATGTTATATATATTTTACCACAGTAAAAATAAATAAATAAAAGAAAGTGAGGGGAGGAAGGGAGCCCCAGAGACTGTGGGAGATGAATCTGGTTGTTAGTGTCAGACACGCAGCATTTACTGCCTGGGTCTACCAGTTATTCTTTCTTTTGGCGCTGTGTCCTCACCTAGACCCAGTTTCTTCCTTTCTCTCTCGGTGCCCAGCACAGTGTCTTCACACAGCAGGCCCTCAGTAAAGCCTCCCTTGTGACTATCGGAATATCCTCCCTGCCTGCGGCCACGTATTGATCATTGATTTTGGTCAAGTAAAATTCTCCCTGGAAAGTGGTTTGCCCGTCTGGGAAATTAACTCTTCAAAGGCACCACTGTGTCTGTAACTGCTTTCGTAGAGGGTCCTTGGCTTAAATCAGACCCCTCACTCCCTCCAAGGGGACCTCATTTTCCTCTGTAGTTTGTTAAATTGAGGAAATATATTTTCGGTCTTACGTTGACATTTTGGTCACTAAGTAGTTTTGAAAGCCATCAGTGAAATATCGTAATTCTGCTCCTGGAACAAGGGCCCGGAAACTCCACGTTACCAGAGTTATGTGTGTGATGAAGTGGCTTCTGTATCCCATGAGAATGTATGTGGTCAAGCCCCTGAACTACCTGCTGCTCAAGGGCTGCCAGTCTCTGACCACAGGAGGCAGCGTCACTTCCTCATAAAAAATTAAAATGAAATCTCTGTAAAAGCAAGAATCGTGGCCCAGGATTATTTAGCCATCTACATGGCTATCTATTGATCTAAGGATTTAAGATATATTCAAGGTTATTGTCATTCAAAATGGGCCAAAGAGATTGGAAGAACAGCAAGCTAGCAGCTTTTGCTTGCTTTTGTATTATGCACAAGCGCGCATGTGTGTGTTTTCAGGGAGTTGAGTATGGTGGGGAAGGAGAGGACACTGCTTTGCTTTGCTCAGAGCCTTGATGCTGAGCATCAGCAGAGGTTAGGAGTAGCCAGATATGGCATTGACAAATGAGTTGCCTTTTTTTGCGGGCTGAAGAGTCAAATAGAAATTTTGCGGGTTTTTTTTTTTGTACGATTTTTGCAGAGTTTTATTAAGAGTTGACAACAAGTTGATGTCATGCCCTGCTTTCTACAGCCTCTTTTTACCAACATTATTATTTCCTAAGCCTGACACACTATGTCATGTGGGTTACTTTGAGAAGGCTTTTCCTTTTTTTCTAGTTTTTCATAATGAGAATTGTCTCCTATCTCAGTATTTCTTTTAATCTCCAAACAAGTTATCTGGGGAGTGGACTGTTAGCATGTATTTTATGGCCAGATTGTAATTTATTAACCCATAAATTGCCAAAGACCCCACCTGATTTCAGCAGCTGGAGAGACCCCACCTGATTTCAGCGGCCCACTGGCTATTTCTATAGACAACAGGGCACCATTAGGTGAAGTGATTTGGCCCTATAATCACTTTTGGGTTCATATCCTGGCTTTAACACTTAAAACTTCTGACCTAGGGCAAGTTACTTACCTTTGCTGTGCTCAGTTTCCTCATCTCATAAAGTAGGGCTAACGATAACATCTCTTTAAATAATACAATGTATTCAGTAGGCTTAGAACAATACTTTATTAATTGCTCTTATACATAAAGAAGCAAATTACTGTATGACCTTTTAGTCTGTGCTGCTGGTGCCCTGGCTTCCCTTGATTTATGTGGAAACCAGGTGAGAAAATGTCAAATTGAAGAGACAGCTAACCACTTCATGTTTCTCTCCCAGGTCTTTCATTCCATCGACACTCCTGCCAAAAAAAAAAAAAAAATCTGTTCTCTGGGTCTCTGAATGCAGGCTCACTAAAAAGAAATCTGGTCTCAAATTTCTTAAGAATTGAGCAACTTGTTCTTGTAGAATTTTGAAAAGGTAGTAGTCTACAGAGTTATCTGAGAAAATCTGAGCTTCTGCAGAAGCTCCTGATGAATTAATTTGTTCTTCTGCTGAGCTGGTACACTGGGAATCCTCGTTGGCAAAGAAATAAATGTCCCTGCATGGTGTCTTTCACCCCCTCTGTGTTCTATGTGACTGATCCTGTAATTTTACTTAGTAACCCACTGAGGCTTGAAGCAATTAGTTTCTTTATTTAAGTTTATCTTTTTCCTAGTGATGGATATTACCGATATCATACACGGGAGAGTGGATGATGAAGAAAAGCAGCATTTTATTCCCTTTCAGCAGTAAGTACTTTGGCATTTATCCGGGGTGACTTGAGACCTGGATTAGCCCTTTGAATGGTGTGTTAACACAGGGCCAGGTGCTAGGAACCGTTTGCTCAGTTGGAGAAGGAATGCCTCTCTAGCTGGAAGATTGTCAGGTAGGAGCTGACAGAAGAGTTTAACCAAAGTCCTTTATATTGGACTCAATGTAAGAGAGTAAACCACACTTTCCTGATTCTAAAAAATGGCCAAAGGAACCTAAGGGGCAAATCTATATCTGCTCTAGAAACCAGAGAATGGTGTCATGTGAGTGTCAGAAATGCCAAAGGATATCTATACTATGGCTGCATGGAACAGGTATCATGGAAGACAAAGAATCACATAGGACAGCACAGGGCTTCTCAAACTGTCACGTGCATATAAATCACTTGGGACCTTGTTAGAATGCCAAACATGATCCAGTGAGTCTAGAGTGTGTGTCTAAGAAGTTACCAGGTGATGATTTTGCTGCTTGTCTGGGGACCACACTTGGAGTAGCAAGGGTTCAGGAGGTGTGAGAGTGAGGACTCACTAATCTGTGGGTTTTCGCAAGTGGAGGGAAAGCCAGTCTGGGAGGACATTCAACAATTCCCTGATAAGCCCCACTAGAGTTGATCTCCGTACTGAGCTCAGGAGCTGGGGCTGTGTGGTTACTGTTGGTGAGCAAATCTCAATCCCTGTACCTCTGAAGACATATCTCTGTGAACATCATGACCGGCTCTAGCAGCCATACTCCACTCACCTCATGCACAGGTGGTGGTGGCCTAGGTGACTGCAGGCACATTGCTAGACTGACTTCTAACAGATGAGTTGTGTCAGTGACAGAAGGTGATTGTCTAAGCTAGCCTGCAACTGTCAGAACAGGTCAATATGATCATCTGAGAATTCCAGAAACCAGCCCCAGGATATTCGAGTTAATATATATTTTATTAATAATAAATAACGTACTATTTTTTAAATTACTTTTAAAGTCATTTTCACAATCATAAATCAGTGGAGAAAGATAAACTATGTAAAAAAAACCCAGAACATTAGCTAACTATTTAAGAAACATAAGTTAGTACCTCATCTCACAGCTTATACCATTGTAAATTCCTAATGATTAAACATATCCGTGTAAGAGCCAAAGTCTTAAAATACTACAGGAAAATAGAAGTTTTACATAGTAGTGATGTGTGAGAGGCCTTTCTGAGTCAGACACCACAGATTTGAGTGAAAAAAGAAAAACAGATAAGTTTGGCCACAAAAAATTTAAACAATTCATACATAAAAAATTTTAATAAAGTGTTTGTAAGATGTATGGGAAAGAATGATAAAGCTTAATATATAAAGAATTAATAGAAGTTCATAAGGCCATAAGAAGGAAATTACAGACATACAAATAAATGGCCTATAAATTCATTGAGAATCAATGAAATGTAAACAACTATATTTAGTTTTTGGCTTTACCGAGTTTTAAAAATATATGATATACAGTGTTTGGTAGGTATAAGGAAACATGTTACTTAACAGGGATATAAATTGTTACAGTGCATTAAAATCCTTAAAATATAGATATTTCCAAGAATATACTTCCTAATTATCAGTGATTATTTCTGTTGGTGTAACTGTAGGTGATTTTGCCCCTTTTTTGGTTTAACCCTGTTTTCTGTTTTATCTAAAATAAATATATATTATGTGTATGTGTAACATTATTTAAAATATAAAAGTTCTTATCTTTCAATTTAAAGTCCAGCATCTTTGGACCAGTTTCTAAATATAATAGTACAAATAGCTGATGCTAAGTAGTACTTCCCTCCATCCAGAGGCTATTAATAATTTTTAAAATACTTATTTAGCTAGTATCCTACCACCTATACACTGACCCTCCAAGAACATGGTGAGCTAAATATTTTCTGTAATTTAGTGGTAATATGAATTATGAAATAACTCAAATTTCTGAATTTCTGTATTGGAATACTTTCAATATAAATACATACATATTTATTTAAGTTTATTAAATAAATGCTACATAGTAAATTTAATAAATATATTAAACTAGTCTATATTTTTACATCAGTACATTCAATTAAATGTATTAGTATGTCAAATATATTAGTATATCTTATATAAATATTAATAAATGTTGAATATAATATATAGAATAAATGAATATATTTAAATATATAAAATATGTTATACTTATAAATATAAATATCTTTCACATCTACAGATCTTATATATACATGTAAAATATATATTATACAGCATTATATGTATAATATGTATGTGTATACATAATAGCATTAATGGATGTGAAAGTTATATGAAATACATGATATATCATATACGTGTATATATAAATAATAGGTGCAGCATTGTAGATATGAAAGTTATCTCAAATGTATTTCTTTGTGTTCGTTCCACTTGTGAGATGTGTTTCTTTCTTTGACTATGAGTTTCTGCACCAGCCTGTGTCCAGCAGCCATGGTGAAACAGAGCGCCCTGAGATTGTCCCCACCGTGTAATAATGCATGCTTTGAGTCTCAGAAGAGCCCAGCCCTTATTTGATTACCACTCACTGTACGCCCAACAGCCACTGTAAAGCTTTCATGATGCAAATCGCAGCCTCTGGCATTTAACTTCTAAGATTTATGGCAGATGCTTTCTTACTGTAAAAGCGGTAGGGTGTATTATATGAGGAGAATTATGTGCGTATTCTTTTAGTCCATCTAAGAGAGAGAGTCATTTGAAAACTCAGATGATAGCAAGCCTACTTTTCAGTAACATATTGCAGTGTGTTTTCTGCTATTGTGAGGATATAGATCTGAACCCTGCAGAGAAAGCCGGCCTGCATAGTGTGCAAGAGAACAAAATGACAGCTGAGAAGACTGGAGACCATTGTGCAGCACCAGACTGCTACGTAGTTACTGATAGCGCTTGTGCTGTCAATAGAATGGAAGCTGTGTTTGGTTCTTTGGTCACCCTGTCTGAACCTCAGCCTGATGTGGTTATTGAGGTGAAGCTTGTTTGCTGGTGCCTGTGCCATTGCAGCCCTAAATATAGTTTGTCATCACATGGGAATCTAAGAACACCTTCCAAAAGCTTGTGCATGCATAGTGCCCTTGTACATTGAGCATTGACACTAGATGGGACCTTCAGAGCATATGATCAGGCCCATCTCCTTACAGATGAGGACACTGAGGCCCGTGGGGGAGACTTGCAGAGCTCACTGCCAAGTAGAACCAGAACTGGAGGCCGCATCACCTGTACCTCCCCCAGTCCTTCAGTCCCATTACAGCAGCCTCTCCCACTCGTGAAGGGTATCGAGCCATTGCCTCTGATTTTAGTTGCTAACCTTTACCATCAGTTTTGTTCGTTCTTGTTCCCCTGCCTCTCTTTGCCCCAGGTCATTTGCAAGATGAATTTGGTGTGTAAGATAGGCACCCACTGGAAAAGTAATGGAAAGATAGAGCCCTCTGGTTAGGTGTGTTTAGTGCGTATATTTCGAAACCATTCCTGTAGGACCCACCACTATCTGAGCATGTGCTACGGAGACGTCCTCTTTTTCCCTCACCTCTTATTTCTGACTTTCCCAGAATTGCCATGGAAACCTATATCCGGCAGAGGCAGCTAATCATGTCACCGCTGATAACATCCCATGTGATCGGGGAGAATGAGCCACTCACTTCAGTCTTGAATAAAGTGATAGCAGCGAAGGAAGTGAATCACAAAGGACAAGGTACACAGCTATGTACTCAGCTGGGAGGGGACTTTGGCGGGGACATTCAGAGCTGCGTCCCTGGACTCCTGCCCTTTCGTTGTCTTTCTCTGGTACAAAACAGACCTTGCCGGGTACTGTCCACCTCAGCTTCCTGCTAAAGGCATTTAACACTAAGGAACACCCAGAATGCATCCAACACTGTATTGGATTACAGCTGTGTTCTGTAAATTCGATGGAACAAATTTTTATCCCAAGAATTTCTTCACTTTTGTCTACTCTATAATCCTTGACTCTAGGTAAATGCACAAAAACACAGAATTTTGAGGATAGTTATGTTTTACATCTGAATATGTTTTTCCTGTTACATTTCCTAACATTGAAAGCAAGGAGACCAAAATAATACAAATAAATATGTATTGATATAAAACAATGGGCTATCTAGCAAAACATTTTTAGTTGTTTTTAGTATCTCCATATAGTGTTCTGTTGACACAGTTTTAACTAAAAGAAGTTCTGCTCATTTAAACTGCATTTTAAATTGAAATAAGGGGAAATCGTTAAACATTTTAAATTCAAATACCAAGATGGTGATGATTTTTGTATAATTTTGAAGATTGAATCACTTTTTTTTTTTTTTCCTACTACCTGTAACTGTCTTCCAAAGTGGAGGCAGTCAGGAAGCACATTATTTTTAGGACATTTAGTTTCCATGTATTCACAATTATTCTGAGTGGGAAAGACACATGAGGAATCATTCAAGAATCAAAACAAATAACTAAATATCTTTCTGTTTTGGAACTTCTAACCTTAGGATGTAATTTGTTAGAGTGGAAAACCCTTACACTAAATAGATTGCTTTGTATGTGTAATTATTTTTAACAGAACTGAAAAAAATATCATTTCTTCTCTTGCTGCTTAATAAAACAAGCACTTTTCAAATGTCTTTATGTTCTTCATAGATACTTTTTGTGGCTGCATAATAGTCTATTGCTTAGATTTAAGAAAATGAAATCCCCTATGTAAACACTTAGTGTTCTCTAATTTTTCACCATTATAAACTGAAACAGCTCTGCTAGAACCATCTTTAAACTTGCAGCTTTTTCCATATTTAAGGCAACCTTCCTGCAAAATTTCCCAGAAGTAGGGTTTCTGGGTCAAATCACGAGAAGAAGCTTATACCTCGAAATGTATGTATTGCCAGATTGCTTTTCATAGATTTCTACCCATGGGTACTAATTACCATCTTGCTCACTTTGCAATTGATATTTTGAAACCTTTACCTGTTTAAAAGTTAAAAAAATTGACTTCCATAGTTGTGTTGTATTTAAAAAAACTCAGTGGTTAATTATATAGTCGTCATATGTATTTATGAATTTTCTAAAGTTTTCCTTCTTAGTTTCTATAAGCAGTTTGTAAATGAACATAACCTATGCGGGACACGTTTTTCAATTTTTGGTTTGCCAAATATTTATAAATTTCTTGTACTCCCTTATGGATTGTCTATTCATGTCCTATTTATTTGTGAGGACCTTAATGTTTTTCTTCTAATGAGTATAAATTTATAATTTTTAAAGTATTTCATCATTTTGTAGTATGCCTTTTACTTTCATATGAATATCAATACTTTCACTTAGTACACATATAATTCTTTTCCTTTTATGATTTCATTTGTTTCTCTAAGAAAAATGGTTCATTCTTAGAGATTTAATAACTATGCATTTTTTCTTGTAATTTTCTATCTTTTTTACTTACTTTTTTAATATTAGGAATTTATTTTAATGAAAATGTGAGGTGAGAAATTAGATCGATTCTGTTCTAAGTAATAAGAAATTACTCCAGCACATTTATGATTTTTTTCATGATCTGTTATTCTTTTGCTATACGTTAAATTATCATATATCACTGTACTTAACCTCATTGTTTCTATTGATTTATATATCTTCTACCACTAATAGCACACATTACTATAGATTTACAGCATTTTGGTGTCTGCTAGGAGCTATCTTTACTTTTTTCCACTCAAAGTAAACATCTGTTCACATCTCTGTCAAATTCTCAAAGTCCTGTTGTGATTTTAATAGGAGTGTCATTAAAATTATAAGTTAATTGGGGAAGAATTTTCATCTTTATAATACAGTATCTGTATATCGATACAACACATATTCTCAGTATTTGTGCGTGTGTGTATTATATGGGTCATACAGAGAACTAAAAGTTTATCTTTTTTTTTTTTGAAGGACTTTGGGTATCCTTGAAGCTATTGCCAGGTGACCTCACGCAGGTTCAGAAGAATTTTTCACACTTGGTGGATAGATCAACAGCCATTGCCCGAAAAATGGGCTTTCCTGAAATAATACTCCCAGGTAAACACTCTGCTTGATTCACCTGTTCTGCTTCTTCCTTCTGTGAAGCAGTTACTTCTAACAAGACAATTGAAACAATGTGGATCCATAGATTCATTTAGTTAGCTGCATTCCGTGGTATCAAGACAGTGGGAGACACAAACAAGGTTGCCGTACCTTAAAAACCTACCCAATGTGCAAGCCTTTTTAAATGTAATTCAAAACTTTCTGTTCACTCTCTGTGTGCAAGCCCACAATAACACTTTTAAATGTAATTCAAAACTTTCTGTTCACTCTCTCTTCCCGTATGTTCTGCACAAGCCCCCTCTGCAATGCTTTCCTAGACTATTGTGCCGTACAACGAACGAAGGCCGGGCTCCTCACCCTGAGAATAATCTGCCTCATTCGCCTGTACCTTTTCTCACAATGTCACCACCAGCGTTGAGGTCTCCTTGCCAGGGATACTCCAGCGAGGTGCCCGCTCAGTTCAGCCCCACCTGGACCTTCTGCTCTGTTCGCTGCCCATAACTTGTGGTGACAAGAATGTAAACATTCTGCAGTTCCCTTAGTTTCATCTTATTTGCCACCCCATGTTGGTGATCTGCATATGTGTGCTCCTGAATTTACTGATTTAGCCCATTTAATTTCTTAATCTTCATAGTAGAAGGAGTTCATTCCTTCAAGGAACTTTATATAATACATGTACGTATTATATAAAGTGTATATGTTACAAATAAATAATAAAATGAGAATATAGTATATATATTTTATACACAGATGGATAGAATATATAAATAAAGAATCTTGAGCATGTTAGAAAAACTCTAGAAAATGAAGCTATTACGTAAAAATTCAGGGTTTTTTTTTTTAAAGTAATACGTGATATTATTCTTCCTTTGAGAGATTAAAGAGCAGTAATAATTTGTCACTGCGTACTTTGTCTTCACACAGTAGGTATTAAAAGAATATTTGTGGAATGAATGAGTAAAGGAGCTATAAAGTGGAAATTACCAGTTCTCAGGAAAGAAGGTAGTTTCTCATCTGCCTTCCAGAACCATTTCACCCTAATACATACTCATCAACACTTTGGGAAAATGTTTTGTCGTCTTGTTTAAAAAATAAGTATTCGTAATATTGCTATAACTGAAAGCAGTTTTATTGCTACAGCAAGACAGAAATCTGAAAAAAAAAATGAAGTAGAGAAGTTTATTTTCTGGACAAAATGAATTTGTCTTTGAAATCTGTTCAGAAAGATTCTTTATAGCTATAGGATTGGTTCATAGACTGCCAGAGCTATAACAGGCTTTAAAAATCATCCAGGCTGGTGGTTCCCAAATGCTAGTCTTGGATCGCCTAATTAGAATTACTTGGGAAACATTAAAATACAGATTCCCAGATTTTTTTCAAAAACTCTGATTTAGTTTGTAAGTAAGACCACGGCTCCCCAGGCGATTCTGGTAATGGGCCGGGTTTGAGAAATAGAGATTTAGACCAAAGTTCCTCACCTTGTAGCTCCTCGTTTACACAGGCTCCAGATGCATCTGAAGCTCTTCCCTCTACCCCACTTTCCCCTCTAGCCAAAACGCTCTTACTTTCTGCCCTCATCTTCTCAGCTAGATTCTTGGAAGCGATTATTTACTGTCTCTGTTTTCATACCTGCCAGCTACCCTGCAGCTGCTGCAGAAGGGCTGTCACTAGAGGCACCAAACGTTGCAGTGTCACTAAGTCCAAAGGATATTTCTTAGCCTAATGCTCATCTCTGGTCTTTTGGCAGCATGTGACACTGTTGATCACATTTCCCCCTCCTCATTGGTGACCTCATACTCTTCTCTTTTTCTCCATTCTCTTGAGGCCTCTCCTAGAACTCTTCTGCCACCTTATCATCTTCTACCTCACCTTTAAAGGTTAAAGTTCCTCGGTATTTAGTCCTTAAGCCCTGTATTAGTTCTGCCTGGGCTGCCATAACAAAATTCCACACTCTAGTGGCTTAAGCAACAGCAGTTTATTTCCTCACAGTTCCAGAGACTGACAGTCAAAGATCAAAGTGTCAGCAGGGTTGGTTCCTTCTGAGGCTTCCCTCCTTGGCTTATAGATGGCCACCTTCTTGCTGTGTCCTCTCATGGGCACCCCTTGGTCTGTGTGTTATCTGTGTCCTAATCTCTTCTTATAAGGACACAAGTCATATTGGATTTGGGCCCAACATATGACCTCATTTTACCTTAATCACCTCTTCAAAGGGCCTATCTCCAAATACAATCACATTTTGAAGTACTGAGGGTTAGGACTTCAATGTAAGAATTTAAGGGGACACAGTTCAGCTTATACCAGGCCTCCTTTGCTTCTCACCTATATTCTCCCCATAGATGGTCTCGTCCAGTCACTTGGCCTCTGTATGACAGTTGCCTTCAGATTCCTATCTCTCACCCCAGGACCCCTCCTCTGAAGTTTGTTACCATAGATCCAACTGATTTCTGCCTTAGGACTTGAGTAGGTACTGTTCCCACCCCTGACTCGAAGCACCCTCATTTTCCAGCCATCTACTCTTCTCTCTTTAACTGGTTAATTCTTACTCAGAATCCTCATTTGGAACTCGTAACTCTGTCCATCCACACCTGGCTCTTCTGTTGTGTTTTATCTAAGAGAGTGGCACCCCCCCATCCATCTAGTTGCACAAACAAGAAGCCTGGAAGTCACCCTTGACCCCCCCTCTTTCCTTTACACTTCAAACAAAACTCGTGGATAAGACCTGCCAGTTTTGTCTTTGAAAGGCCTCTCGATGGCATCCCCATCTCTCCATCTCTGTTGCCACTACCTGAGTTGTGGCTACTGTCATCTTGTCCAGGGACAACTGCCATCACATCCTAACTGGTTTCCCCGCTTCTGCTCTTTCTTACCTCATATCCTCTTTACCACAGTGTAGCGTGAGTGATCTTTTATGCAAGCCCACCTGATTCCATCCCCTTCTTCCTTGCCAAAAACATTTTGAAGATTTCTGTTTATATTGAGGATGAAGATACACATTCTTTACTTGGCCCACAAGCTTCAGAGACATTTTTCTCTTGTTCGTCTCTGTACCTCATCTCCCCTCCCTGTGAACACTTCCATCTTATGGCTGCTACCTCTGGGCCTTTGCACATGCTTCTCTCACTTCCTCTGCTCTCACCTCTCCAGTATCAGCTCAAAGAAAAGATTCCCACACCCTCCAGACAAGGCTGGGACTTAATGTGATACTTTCACAGAGCCTGGCCTGTTCCTTGATTTGTAATGATGCATTTCATCATGTGATTATTTCATAATGCTTCTGTTCCCCCACTAGACTGAAGCGGTATGAGAGAGAGGCTGGATTTTGGCTCACCATTGTCTCCCAAACACGTAGCACAGTGCTTGGTACAGAGTAGGTGCTCAGTCAATTTTTTAAATGAATAAATAAATATTATCTCAGCCACCTGTGGTTGGAAATTGAGGATATTTCCAAGTTTTCACGTTATAAGTAATGTCGCAATGAATATCATTATGAATTATCATTGCTCACATTTTTGATACTTTTGGTCAAACACTACCAATGAAGTTGCTGTGTCAGCTAAGGCTTTTGACACAAACTCTCAACTTCTCCATTGTCAAAAAGTATATCAGTTAAGATTTCAAATTGTAATATATAAATAAGCTCCTTTTTTCTTCACTCTCCCTAATTCTGAGCAGTATCTTAATTTTTTTCCAGTCAGTTAAGTGATGAAAATGATGTGTTCTAAATATGCACCCCAATTTTTTTGTAGTGCAATAAGGTTTTTTTTTTTACAATGGGAGGCAGTATAATATAGTACAGATTTTGGAGACATTTTTACAATACTGAGTCTTTCTATCCAAGAACTTGGTATGCCTTTCCTGCGTTCTAGGTTTTATTTATGTATCACGATAACATTTAAAATTTTTCTTTACTATGGGGAGCCGGGGAGGAGCTACACATTTACTAGTTAATTAATTCATTTTTAAAATTTTATGCTGGTTAACTAAATATATGACGAGCAGAAATTATTCCGATGTTGGTAAAAACCACATGTAAAATATTCTGTGGGTCTTTAAGAAGGAGTATCTATCTCATCAGATTGTTATATGGATTAAATAAATATTGCACAACAGCCCATAGTGAGCAGTCAGTAAACATTAGCCTTCATTAATATCAGATGTGTTAAAATATCACAGTCTCCAGTGCATGACTGAAAAAAAAATCTGCCACTATAACCTAATAAAGCATATTGTGTACTTACTATTAGACAGCAGTTATTAATAAATAGAACACAGGAGTACTGTCAAAAAAGAGTTCATTTTTAAAAAACTATACTTCAAAGATCTTGGTATGTATGGAAAAATAGAATGAGGTAAGCTGAAGGGAACAATACATATAAAAACTGCTGTGTGAATAGTTCACTATAAAGTCAGATCTGGCAGTTCATATTTTACTTATAGTTTATCTTATTACATCCTAAAAATTAAAAGTGACTTCTCTCAGTACCACTCACAGGATGCATTGTCGTGTTGCAGGAGATGTTCGGAATGATATTTACGTCACCCTAATTCATGGAGAGTTTGACAAAGGGAAGAAGAAGACACCGAAGAACGTGGAGGTGACCATGTCTGTGTATGACGAGGAGGGCAACATGATGGAGGTATGCACCGGGACCCGGAAACCCCACTGCCATCTCGCACTTCTTTACAGTAATGGGGGGCTTTCAGCCTAGTGTTAATTATTCTCTACATTAGGGTGCATTTGGTTTTTTGGTTTTTCATAAGGAAAATATATGAAGCCTGTTAGATTGGTGATTAGTAATTACCAGTTTTACTAATAAACCCCTTTAGACTCTTATTTTCATATCTCTCCTGTGCTGGAAAATATCTTAAGCCACTAATGATTTCATGTGTATGCTTCTGATCAGAGGTTCTTTATCGTTTTCAAAATCTTTAGCCACTTTCAAGCCTGTTCGGTTCCCCTGGGGCTTGAGTGCAGTGGCATGTGTGCCCAGAAGGCATTGAAAGGCACCCATTTCTTCCACCTAAATAAGCAGAGCCAAAGGGGACACGCCCATTAGAGAGCTGTTAAACTGGAAGGCTCTTGGTTAGAGGTCAACTACCTCTACTCATTTGTTTTAGTAATCAGGAAACCACTGCCCCAAAAGGATAAATCGTTTCCTCGGAAACACAAGAGTTAGGGGTGGAGCTGGGAATGGATCCACATAACCTTCCTTTCAGTCTGGAGTTCCTCCAAAGCTGACGGCGCTCTGTCCATGCAGAGAAGAAGTGAGTCTTGATTCTGACGTCAGAGAGGATAGCAGGAGACTTTCATAGTCTCGGCTGACATCTGGCTCATCTGTAAGAGCTGTAGTTACCCACTTTGGAATCCAAGAATCAAGCTCTCAGTTCACTCAGCTCACCATTATGCCTCATCGCATCGGTGCTTGATGGCAAATAAGTACACAGCCCTGTCACTTCCCCATGGATATTATAATCTGTGAAGGAAACAGTTGACAAAGTCAGGTCGTCTTCTGTGTTCAAGGAACAAACAAAATGCTGTGGGCCGCGGTATGGGAGTGGTTTATTCATGCTATTGAGTTACACTAGCAGTTTAAGTACACATCTGGTCAGTCATTTCACAGCTTTGCTAACTAGGGAAGTGCCCACATTGAGACCTGATTCTGCACTCAGTGATTCGTTGCTGGGAGGAGACATAGCTCTAAGTTTTAGTGAACATGCTGTACCCCAGGTGCTTAAAGCAGAGTAGACAGGACCTCACACAGCAGCACATCTGTACATGCGCTGTAGCCCCCCCGGCCATTCCCACCGGGCCTCTGGAGAGAGAAAAGAAGAGGAAAGAAAGAAGAATGTGTGGCAGGGCAAGGAAGAGAGAATAAAAGTTGCAGCAAAGAGGAGTGTTAGGAGGATGCTGGGTGGATCTCTTAGCAACTTCCACACTTAGACCCTCAAATAAATTGGTACAGACTCACCCGCCAAATATATTCAGCTTGTGGATGGCAGTGTCAGGCATGTGCTGGCTGTGTGGAGGGCAGAGGGCTCTTGCGAGATGTGTGGGGAACTCTTATTCTAGATAATATTATCCACTCCTAATTTTTTCTTTCCATCCGAAGAAAGCAATTCACCCTGGCGCTGGATATGAAGGCATTTCAGAGTACAAGTCAGTAGTCTATTACCAAGTCAAGCAGCCCTGTTGGTATGAGACTGTCAAGGTGAGAATACTCTGTCATACATTAAACCTCATTTAGATTCCTTTCTTCTTTTTTGCCCACAACTCGTTCCTACTTTATCCTGAAGTTTTAGATAGGTTGCCTATGGTAGCCAATAAGAAATGGATTAATGATTATAATTCTGTATAAGCATGTTTATCTGGAAGAAACTCAGAATTCTTAAATAACATTCTCATTCATAAATATGTGGAAATTTGAATAGAGAGGCTTGTGGTTGTAATGATGTGAATAGGCTGCCAAGATGGTCCACAACCAAGTGGAAATGTTCTCACACGCTACAAGCAGTTGCCTAACATCTTTTCCTTCTTGGTCTCTAACCAAGTTTTCTGGGCCTCTTTTTAATTTAAATATGTGTCTTACGCATTCCAAAGTGCTTTTCCGATCAGTCACCTTATGTGAGCCCCTCCATAGCCCTGCGACGAAACCACTCAGTGTTGTAATGCCCTTTCTGATTGGGTGCTTGAGGATCAAAGAAGTTAAGTGACTTCCAAGGTCCTGTAGTGATTAGTGTCAGAGCCTAAATTAGAGCCAACTTTTATGAATCCCAGGCTCCATCAGCTCTTTCCGATTGTCAAAGTCTTACGAGCTCTCCATATAAAACTCAGAAAATAAGAATTTGCATCGATACCTCAATTCAGAAGTAACTTTCCCTCAGCTTTATGTACTTCATATGTTTTAAATTATGCTGTTTACACAAATTTATATTGTGCTTTTAAAAAATACTTATCTTGAAGCATTAAAAGTTCTTCAGAAATGTACTAATACTTGCATAGTATTCCATTATATAATCATGCCAGGGTTTATTTAACTGTCGGCCACAAATTCTCTGCTCTTTTCATTGCCTCCTGCCGTTGTCGCCCCTCTTTATATAAACAGCAAAAAGCTTCATTGTCCCCAGTATATACCTTTTCCTTCTGTTTCAGACCCGAATTATTACCACAGAATATATATATATACCTTGCATTCTGAAAGGTCCTATATAGACCTCAAAGTGATGATTGTTTGCCTCTGAAGTATTTCTTGTTTCATACTTGAGAAAATACTAGAAACTTGTAATATCACCATTCTCAGCATCTATGATAAACAGCAAAGACAATCTTCTCCTGAGATCTTTAGCTTGAAAAAAGCTAAACCGCATTTGAATGAAACCTACCACCAGATCTCACTCTATAGGAATTAGTGCTGTGAGAAAATGCTAACAATGAGCCTAATTCTGTAAAATGACTATGAGTGCAAAATATTAATATACTATTAATTTATTAATTTATTCTTATTATGCAGGTATCCATTGCTATAGAAGAGGTTACTCGCTGCCATATAAGGTTTACCTTTCGACACCGATCGTCTCAGGAATGTAAGTATTAGGAGAGTCACAAAATTTCCATAAAAAACATATTTACTCTTGCTTGATAGTGCTTTTGGGGGTCTGGAGAACTAGATACTTGGAAACTAGATACTTGGCATCTTTATTTCAGAATTCCTTGGTGCTAAGGAAATCAGAAAAAGTGAATTTTTCTGGCCTTTCAAGATCTATGTTATTATTCTGTATCAGAATTTAACCCAGATGTGTTCTGTGAATACTAAAGTTTTGTAAGATGCTAATAGATGCTCTGTGACAAAAAAGAATTTCACAGTCGAATAGGGTTGAGAAGTGCTGTGTATTTTCTCTCTCTCTTAGACAGTCACACTGTGTGCTGCCATAAGGCTACAAAGTCCTGCAGCAAGAAAACTATTTAAGCTGAAACTGTTTAACCTTTTGTTGCCCCAAATTACTATTTTTCTCATGAAAGAACTATGTCAAGTCTTAGATTACAGTTCATAAAATGGCTGCTTCAGAGTGTGAACAGAGAAGAAAATTGATTGTTTTCAGATTGATCAGAAAATTTCTACAGTGTCTTGTTCTCCTTCAGCACTGCATAAAAATGCAATTCTTCATTCCAAACTGAATGTATTGGGCCCATCTACGTACCAGACTGCAGGCCAGGCCCTGGGTATGTGACAGCCAATGGGACAGGGCTACTGCTCTGAAGAGTCTCTGTGGTCTAGATAGGAAGATGAGCAAGAAAACATGTGATTAAGTTCAGGACAGCGTGATAAGGGATATAGCAGCAGTGCCGTAAGGGAGCATGGAGCACAGCTCCTAACCTTGCCTGGAGACTGATGCATAAGGTTTCCTACATCTTAGCTGGACTGAAGGTGAGTAGAAGTTAGCCCAGTGAAGGGTGACAGTGGAGAAATGTGTTTGAAAAGCAGAGTGAGCTCAATAAGTCTGAAGTGGGAGCAGGCGAGCAATCATAATATTAGGTCGAACCATGTGAATTGCCATTTTGTAAGTCAATATCAAATACTCATATATCAGCAAATAAATAGTCAAATATTGTCAATTTTATAATACTAATAATTCTACATAATACTAAGCTAGCATTTATCAAGCCTTATTGGTCTGTAGCACACACTAAGTGAAGCTCTGTTTATACACTATCTTGTTTATATTCACAATAATCTGATAAAGTACACACTACTTTTATCTACATTTATACGTAAACTGAGGCACAGAGAGGTTAGATACTTGGCCAAGTTTACAGTGCTAGTCGGTGATAGAGCCTGGATTGACAGTCTGGTTCCAGGTGAGCTGGAGCCAGATCATGGAAGATGAAGGTCCTTTTGAGCCATGTTATGGAAGAGCCATTAATAGGTGTTTTGTGGGTGGTGGTGGAGGTTTGATATATGTTTACAACAGCTTTATTCATAATACCCTCATATTAGACGTAGCCCAGATGGTCATCTAAAGGAGAATGGACAAACTGTAGTATAATTATACAGTGGGTTACTGCTCAGCCAATCTGGGGACACATCAGTCACAGCAGACCTTTTGCCTGTGGTGCGAACAGGCCATGGGTTATCCCCACCATCGACATCCAAGTAGTGGACACAGTAAGCCCAGAGGCCAGCACCTAAATATCCAGAGGGAGGTACTCTGCTTCCTTGAGAGGCTAAATCCTCCACCCCAAATGCCACAGAGCACACATACCCACTTCTCCTGGCACCTGAGCTCATATCTTGGAAGGAGAAAGATTGTGGAGACCTCATGAGAGTGTTCTGGAGCAAGGTGGTTGACCTGATTAGATTCGATTTTGCAAATCTCTGACTGTAGTGTAGAGAAAGTGATGGGTGGATAAGAACTGGAGACAGACTGGTCAGGAAGATCTTGTAGAAAGACAGGGAAGAGGTGAGGGTGGCCCGAACTTGGGTGTGAACAGAGAGATGGAGAGAAAATGCACGGGCTCCAGAGGTATTCACTATATGGAGTTGACATGAGGGTTGAGTCATATCACCCACATTTCTGATTTAGAGAATCCAGTGGTTGCTGGTCTCATTCATTTGCAAATGTAGGGAGGGGAGCATACTTGGAAGTGCCAGAAGGTTTCAGTTTGGGAAATATTCTCTTTAAGAAGCCTGTGACACGCACAGTATGTATGATTTATCGTGTAGCTTGCTGAATTGTGCTGGTTATAGCATGATTGAACATCATCCCCCAGAGCAAAATGTGAAATCGACCATCATAGCCATCACTTCTTGATATCTTTCTGCACTGCTGAGACACATATTTCTGTCTTTTCAGCCAGAGATAAATCGGAGCGAGCATTCGGGGTGTCCTTCGTGAAGCTGATGAACCCAGATGGCACCACCCTGCAGGATGGGAGGCATGATCTGGTGGTTTATAAGGTGGTGCTAACAGAATGAGGCTCAGAAAATTGCTGAGGAAATATTTATATCCTCTGAAATTGGTTCTTAAGGTTCCTTTCAGATTTATTTGTATGAACATCAAAAACTTCTCTAGAGCGATGCGTGTTTGCCCCTTAAAGTCTAGAAACCCAGAGGGCTATGTCCCAGCAGCTGCATGGTCT
>NW_006439757.1:743345-771995 GCF_000325575.1 Pteropus alecto
AGTGAGTGCAATTATTTAGTCTCCCTCTTCTGCAAATGGCGTTCTGTGGCAGCGAATAGTCAAGGGCCGCCCTCTGGCCTTTTGCTCATACCTCATGGAGCGCAGACAGTTGCACTGTTGGGTTTGAGTGTGGTGGGTGTGGTAGGATGTGGTTTTCATATCAGCGTGAGCCTGGTACCATTTCTCTGCTATCAGGCCTCGTTTCCTTCCCTGACAGTTTTGTCCTCATTCTTCCCTCTAAGTACTACAGAGCTATCACTTCTACTCAGATTTGAGAGTAGAGAGTAGATGCTGGAAGATCTCATTTATCCAACAATATCACAGAGTTGGTAGCTTTTTTGAGATGCATCTACCTGACCCGTATTTTCCTTAATAGCTGTTAGTTCATAAATAGTTTTGGAAGGCATGGCAAGCTGTTTCTTCCCAATGAACCCAGTCAACCCAATCATCTATAACTGTGAATGAAATCCAACCTTATTCTTTAATATTTATTTATAGTTGAGACCTAGGATTTTCTGAGTGTAGTTCACAACTTCATTTTCATTCACCGTCGAAATTATCTGTGGACTCCAACCCTTGGAAGGGATCATGCTGTCTCAGTTGGAGGGGTCTAGGTATAATTTCATAAAACCTCGTTTCTCATGCTGCAGATACACTGTGTTCATGATCGATACTGTTGTGATTTGCATGTAAGAGATTTTGTCTGTCATTTGGTGTCTCTAACATGCTTTCTTTTCAGGGTGACAACAAGAAAATGGAAGATGCTAAATTCTACCTGACCATGCCTGGAACCAAGGTAGAGATGGAAGAAAAAGAACTGCAAGCATCCAAAACCCTGGCCAACTTTACCCCCGCCAAGGATAGCACAAAAGATAGCTTTCAGATTGCCACCCTCATTTGCTCTACAAAGCTCACTCAGAACGGTGGGTGTGGTGACCGCAGTGACACCAGAATGAGTTTTCTGCTTGGTCCTGCTGGGCCCCTTTGTTAGTCTCAGGGGGCTGGACCATATGGGACCACATCTTCTGAGGTGGGATCCGGGGCACTTTGGATTCTGCTATTTGCCCTTCACATGATGTTCTGGGTGCTACTGACCAAATGGTTAAAGCTCCTTCTGAGGTTTTGTTGTCCATCTTTCAAACAGATGAAAAGCATTTGGGTTTTTTTAATATTGCAAAACCTGTAAATGTATTCATTAATAGGGCCTGTAAAATTAGAAAGCCTTATGTTCCCGTCCTTCAAGGCAGCAAAGAACTCTAATAATGTGTCCTGTATAATATACATAACATGAAATGTTGGTAATAAGGAGGAGGACACTGAGAAATATAGTCAATCTCCTGCTCAAACAGGTATGGCGAAGAGCAGGGACAGTGTCCTGTGGGGTTCCATCTGTCCCCCATATCGTCTCCTCTGTCCCTTTTTTTCCCAAGCAGTCAGGGATTTTTCATTAAATCTGCTGAGTAGTTCAAATGGGCATCATTTTGTCCCTACTTGAAATCTCGGATTACCAATTTTAACTTCTCTGGTGTATATCATGGTGTATATCATACACCAGAGAAGTTAAACATAGGTTAAATGAATTCATAACATAGGTTAAATGAATAACAGCTTCTCATTCATTTAACCTATGTTATGTGTCATGAATATAGTGAGCCAGGGGGCTTGTCCTAGAAATTCTATAGCCCCTGTGTTATAGCAGATTAATCTGTTTGGCCTCTTGGAGGATTTGGGTGAGGTACCTGGCAGGGGCTTTGCCTTAGAGAAGTGCTAAGATAGACAAAACAGTTTAGATATCAGACACACTCAAAGATCAGATGTTGGTTATCTTTAGAAGGGTCAGTATTGCTTGTTTTGATGAATCATGCTTGGCTAGAGAATATGGATAGTACTTCAACTTGGACAAGTAGCTGGACTCAACAGAGTGAAGTTCAGGGCTGATACATATGGGAAAGTAAAAGCACATTCACCAGAACTTAAGTCAGAAAAAGCCAAAACTGGAGACAGTATACAGATCTGTAGTTGCAAAGTACTGCTGGGGAGAGAGAGAGGGATGAATAGGCAGAGCACAGGGGATTTTTAGAGCAGTAAAACTGTACTGTATGATACTGTAATGGATACATGGATACATGTCATAATGCATTTGTCAGAACCGCAGAATGCACCACACAGGGTGAATCGTAACAGTAAACCATGGACTTAGTTAATAAACTGTATTAGTTGTAACAAATGCACCACACTAATGTAAGATGTTAACGGGGAGCTGGGGAGCAGTGAAGGGCTATATGGAAACTTTCTGTACTTTCTGTTTAATTTTTCTGTGAACCTCAAACTGCTCAAAAAAAAAAGTATATGAATAATAAAATAAGAACAAAACTTTAAACCAGATAACACTCTGAGCTTCAGAAAAGACATGACAAACTGATATCAGTGACATAACCCTTGTTAGGGAATAAGTAAATATAATAAAGTGCTGATATGAGGTAAAATGGTACAATGTTTATGGAAGATGATTTAGATACTATATCAAAGATTTAAAATATATTCAGACACTTAATCCAGTAATTTGATCCCTAGAAACTGAACCCAAGGAAACAATGAGAGATGTACACAAAGATTAATATATAAGAATGTTTCACTGTTATTCCTAAGAGAGGGATGGAAAAAATCTAAATGTCCAACGCTTTGGGTTAGTTTAAATTATATAGTATAATTAAATGATGAAATATATGCACCTGCCAAATATATTTCAAAACATAATCCAAGATGTGCAAAATTTTTAATACTATTGTATAATCCTAGTTTTGTTTAAATATATGAGGACAAATTGGAGCCCGTTGCCTGGGTTCAAATCCCAGCTCTGCCACTTACTAGCTCTATCATCTAAGGCAAGTCACTTGATCTCTCTGTGGCTGGGTTTCCTCATCTTTAAAATGGAAGTAATAATAGTATGTATTTCAGAGAATGCAGTAAAATAAGTAAAAGCAAAGCATCAGTGCCTAGCCCATTGTAAACGCTATGTGAGTGTTAACTGTTGTTATTACTCTCATCATCATTATATACACACAGAAAAAGACAAAAAAAAAAACTTCAAAAGTTTGGATAGTTCTAATTTTCTTCATTTTTGGCATTTTCTAAATTTCTAACTATGCAATGTCAAAATGTTATTTTTAAGTATGGTAGTAGATGATATAAATCATTAATGTACTTTTGAAATTTATCAAGAGATATTCAAGAGGGACGGCATTTATCAAACATCTAGTAGATTACTCTTCCCAGAGCCTAGAGTTCAACGAAAACAAGGATTAAAAGCTTGAAAATCAACTTTTAATACAAAGCAACTTTCTGTTCTATATTTCTATATTCCTGATATGATATCATTATATTATTTATCATCTCCAAGTCAAAAAGTTAGGAAGCTGATTGACAGGTAACAGTTCTCAACTTAAACACTTGATTTGCTGATACTTACATCACCGATCTAAATATTCTGAACCTGTGCTGCAGTCCTGCTATGACAGCCACTAGCCCCATGTAGCTTGCGAAATGTATGAATTCAACTCCTTAGTCTCACTAGCCTCATTTCAAGTGTTCTGTAGTTTCACACGGCTGATGACTTCTGTGTTGAGCAGCACAGATATGAAACATTCCTTTCATCACAAAAAGTTCCATCGGGTGGAACTGTACTCTTTTTCTTTGTTGTCATCTCATTCCTAGTGTTTCAAGCTCAAAAATACTTAACATACCAAAAAAAAAAAGTTGTAAATAATATCGTCTCCCATAGAAGGTTTAAGGAGGCAAACTTATCTAAAGCTGAGAGGAGGGATCTGCTGTCATAGTGGATAGAGGTAGGAAGAGGGGACAGATGTGGGGAAGATGGCAACAGAAGGACGTCACAAGCATCAGAGAAAACAGTATTCACAGGGACAGATAATAACTGTGGGTTGTTGATGTGTTTGCTTTCTTCTAATTTGATGGAAATGATAAGGAACCAGTGTAATTTATTCTGAGAAAAAAGAAGCCAATGAATATTAATAAACCATCAACCCCTGAGGGCGTTTTCCGATTGACAGTTTAGTCATTCTCCTTTCACACAGAGGCTGTGCCCAGAGGCATTTCTTTTTAGCCTTAGGAAGACTATTCAGACTTAAAAGGTTAAAAGCCACTGGCACTAGTTACAGACAGAGTTTCCAGACTCTGTATTTATTTTATTAATTTTCCCAAAAGTGGAACAGACCAATTTATATGGGATCATTTGTTGCTGGGCTCTTATGGAGGGTGAGGATAGATTTGTTGTTCCAGGAAAGGGAGAGGGGAGGTCAAGTTCCTGCAGGTGTGGGGCCCTGTGCCAGGCCATTCTCAGTCATCCAGCACTCAGCACATGAAGATGCCAGCACTGCCAGTATTAACCTCAGCCTACTGACCAAAGAACTGAGTTAAAGTGCTAAAATATTTTGCTAAGCTCATGAGTGGTGGTCTTGGGTCTGAGAATAGATATAACTCCAAAGCTTGTGGTTTTCTTTGTCTTTCTTTCCTTTTTTAAATGTTATGGTGCCTAATCCTCTCTCAGAGGCATTCACTACTCTAAATTTAGGGATTGTCATTCAGAGAATCCTAAATTCTTACATACTTCTGATGGGGATATAAACTGAGACAACTTTGGATAACGTTTGGATAATATCTACTATGAGTGAAGATGATCGATCATTCCTGATGATCCAGAGGTTTCACTTTAGTTTAATACTCCTAGGTACCAGAAGACAGATGAGAATGTTCATAGCAGAATTGTTTGCGATAGCAAAAACTGGAAATGTTTATCTACAGTAGAACGGATAAACAGTTTTGGTACATTCATACAATGCGATTGAAACTGTGCAGCAATGAAAGTTTACTAGAGCTATAAGCACCAACCTCTATGGATCTCAGAAACACAGTAAGTCTAGGGCTGTTTCCATGACACTGTGCCACCACTTTTCTGGCCCTAAGACTTGGATTCACCAGATGCCAAATGTGTTCCTAATATGAGCAGTGATGTGGCATGCAAACCTCTTTAGGGAGTAAACCTCTGGGCAGATTGACGGGTTCTTTTTAGATGCGTAAAGCTGCTGGGTGACCTTTCACTCTGCTGAAGTATCTAAATTCGTCTCCCAGGCAGAAATGAGTGAAGTGAAATGATGAATGGAGTGGGTTCTTTTTAGATGCGTGAAGCTGCTGGGTGACCTTTTACTCTGCTGAAGTATCTAAATTCGTCTCCTCAGGCAGAAATGAGTGAAGTGAAATGATGAATGGAGCAGTACCATTGACTAGCTTGTGGCAGAAGTAGGAGATGGGAAGATGGAAGTGGACAGTCCCTAGTGGATAGGCCTAGCATAACGCCTATTATTAAGTGCTGAATGAACGAATAATTAAAGAATTGTATTTAGCACATGACCAGTTTCCTGAGGGCTACCAGTTCTCCTTCCTTCCATCCATTCATTCATGCTTTCATCAAACAGGTATTGATCACCTACTAGATGCCTAGCAGTATGATGAGGTATTAGAATGAATGTGGTGTGGTTCCTGTCCTCTCAAATGGCTCAAATCTATAGGAAGCCAAAGAGATTCCCAGTGTGTTTTTGTTACTGGTATATGTATACATGTATGTAAATGTATATGCATGTGTAAGTCTCTGTATATGTGGAAGCAGTGCAGATAGCAGAGAATGATTGGGTAAGTCTTCCCAGAGGTAAAAAAAAAATTGAGATGGGTCTTGAAATATAAGTAGGAACTTACCAAATACATACTATTATGGTATTTCTAGACATTTCAGACAAAGGAAGAATATATGCAAAGACATGGAGCTATTTCAGAGCACGCCGTGGTGTAGAGGTTAATGAGTTGATCTGTCTGCTGCAGACAGGGCTGGCAGGAGGGCCAGAAGTGGGGCCTTACTGCCTTCTAAAAGGGGTATTAGGGCTTTATTCTGTTGACAGTGGGAGCATCTAGGCACTGGGTTTTGGAGATTTCTCAGGGACTAAATAATATGCAAGCCAATGAAACAAAACACCTGTGGAGCAAATTGACTGTTCTAAAGAATAGTGTGTTTTCAACTACTTACATATATTTATACAAGTCCATTGATTAAAAAATATGTATTGCTGCTTTTACTAGAGAAAGCTCTAAATAGTAATAGTAACTTGATATACTAAACGAAATGATACAGTAGTAACAGTCCAGATGCCTGCAATAAAGTGCCTGTGACAGTTTAGTGGCTTAGCATTTATTAAAGCTATAAGTGACTTAAAAATTTTAAATTCTGCATTTTAAATCCAAAAACATCTCAAGATTTTTGTCCTAGACTTAACCTAAGAGCCATGCCTCCCTTTGAAATAGCAACTCATCTGATTTGCTTTCCTGTTTATTTCTTTGAAGAACTCTGGAAAGGCAGTATAATAGAGTAGCAAGGACACGATTGTTTGGAAACAGGTAAATCTATAATAAGATTCCATTCCTACCACTCCCTGGCAGTTGTGTGACCTAAGGAAAGGAATTTAATTTCATAAAGGCTCAGTTTCTTCATCTCCAAAATGGAAAAAATAAAATCTGCTCCATAGTGTAGATGTAATGTTTAAATGAATTAATGCATGTATATAAGTTCCCTTTTCCCTTTAAGCCCACTGAGACACACATAGTGACAGGGACGAATTAAGCAAAGCAGCAAATTAAATGTAGGAAGATTGCTTAAGAGCGTTTTTAGGTTTCGACTATATGTCATTATTTGAGAAATGTGAGTTCTATTCAGGTATTGTTTTATGTTCTTGAACATTAGTGACTTTTTTTTCTGTTTGAAAAGTGAAAAGAGATCACAGAGTTTTCTCTGATTTAGATAGGACACAGTAAATTAAAAGAATACGTAAGGTTTCGGCCACCATTAAGAACAATCATCTTTTCTAGAGTTCTGAGTTGCTTTTTCTAATCAGTGTCTAATGTTTGTGGTTTGTGGTTTCTCCTAGTTGACCTGTTAGGTTTGTTAAACTGGCGTTCAAACTCCCAGAACATCAAACACAACTTAAAGAAGTTAATGGAGGTGGATGGAGGAGAGATTGTTAAGGTATGTTTATATTCATACTCAGAAATATGGCCACCGTATTATTACTTCAACGTTTTAAATTAAACCTATCATCGTAGATATAAAATTTGTTATCTACATTGGGAAGCAAGTGTGCATTACTTAAGAAAATGCTATTTGTAAACCTATTCTATCAAAACCTAATTATGCCCGAATTTCTTCGGTATGAAGCTGAACTGAAAGCCTCAAATAACCCCTCCATTTTTATTCTTTCAGTTTTTACAAGATACGCTAGATGCACTTTTTAACATAATGATGGAAATGTCAGACAATGAAACATATGACTTCTTGGTGTTTGATGCACTGGTAAGCAGTTCAATATATCAACTAGTGTTTATTGTCACAACTATAGTTTTCGGTATTTCATTATTATAAATAATTGTGATGAATAACCTCCTGCACAAATATTTGTATACATCTCTCTTGACTATTTCTTAAGGCTAAATTTCTGGAAGTAAAATTAGAAACATGTGCTTTATATTTCAAGCTTTTCTTTTCCATTTTGTTAGATTTCAAGTTTGATGTGCTTTCTCTTTGTCATTAAGGAAAACAAGGTTATATTACATTGCAAATCAGGAGTCACTTTAACTTACTTTAAAATTGGTTAGTTGTAAAACAGGAGAAACCATTAATGAAGATGCTTGCAGCTTGTTGTATATGTGTGTACTTTTGTGTTGACACAAGGGAGACTGACTTTATAAAGTCAGAAATGAATCTTAGTCTCATTATGTACAATACGCAACCTTGCAGACAATTAAATTTGCCACACAAAGTACTTAAACGTTATACAACCCGTTCTAAGAACTAAAATCTAGACAAGGAGAGGAGATCTGGGAAGGCCAGAAATAGTGGTAAAGTGGAAGATGCTTTGTTTTCTCATTGTTGGGTTTAAGTTCAGCGCAGAATTTTACCTAAATGTTGCAGTAAAGGAGGAAGATACATTGCAGCTTTAGGTCATTCGCCAGCTCGGAGAAACTGGTAAATTCAAGCAAGAGTCAGGATGTTGAAGCTAAAGAGAAGGAATCCCTCCAACTGAGCTCACGCCTGGTCAGGTTCATGGGACAGAGAGACAGTGGTTCTGAGCTCTGGGGGACGAGGTCTGGAGACAGATTTCTGTGGGGCAGAGCAGCTGGCAGTGTGCATATGTGAAAGTACCGGGCGGCCCTTCTTTTATCACGAATAGGTGCAAAGTGGTATTTTTGTAGATTTTGCACCTGGTAGTGATACACCAGGGAAATTGGGAGGCAAAAGTCTGGTGAATTCAGTTACTGGGGGCTCGCACACTGCATTCAGGAGAAAATTGGCATGGAATGTTTCATTAGCTGCATACGTGGGTTAGAGTTTATTCTTCACACAGGTAACCCCTGCCTGTATCCTCCTCCCTCCTGTCCCACCACGTTCCCTGACTTACGTTACCTGTGCACTGGACTCTCTCGGAGACATAGCTCCCTGAGGCCAGGGATGCTGGCTGGCATAGGTTTTTTCACAGCATCTAGCACAATGCCAGACACATAATAGTCTTTCTATTCATGTTCACTTAAAACTCTTAACTTCAGCTCTGGAATAATAAAGTGAGAAAGCTACAAAAATGATCAAGAAAGAAAAGACAGTACCCAGATGTTAAAATCCAGTTTGTTGACAGAATGCCTAGGGCTTGTACAGTGCTTTATTTATGTGTTTCACCTTTGGCAGGTATTTATTATTTCACTGATAGGAGACATCAAGTTCCAGCATTTTAATCCTGTCCTGGAAACCTACATTTACAAGCACTTCAGTGCCACTTTGGCATATGTGTAAGTATGATTTAAGGGGGCTACCCGTTGTTAGGTTATTGGATTCCACTTTTGTGGCTGGATTGCTGGGAAACGAAAGGGTCATAGACTGAGCAAACATGCCCCTAAAAATGGAACCTTGTTCTACACTTCCTGGTAGAAGGAGGCAGCCATGTAGCTATTCCAACCCTGGAAAGGGGGTCAGGCTCAGGCCTCGCCTTCTAGGAAATGATGGAAGAGATAAGGCTCTACTTCTTTAAGAATCCAGAACATATAAGTGAGGAGTTAAAGCCTTAGGAGCAGAAGCCAGGACAGGTGACCATACTCAAGATCTTTGGAATTGGGTATCAGTGAGATTAGCATGAGGCCCCAAGGGAATCAAACGTCGATTAAGCAAAACCATATCTGATAGAATAGCAGGTCATGCCCTCAGCCCTACGTCACGAGTGCTGTGTAGAATTTATCATTTATTGGATATGAGAAGGTTTAATTTTCTTTCTTTCGCATAAGAGGGAATGGTCTCTCTTTTCCATAGTGAACCCTGACTAAGAAAAGCAATGTTTTCACTCCCTACTTCGCCCTGGAGTGCTCTTCTGTCATGGCATTGTATGCGGCTTATGACCCCACCCTTTTGCATTCCAGTTATTGTGCAGAACAATGTGATAAATAATGACAGGAGTGTAGTTGATATTGGCAAAGACCTTTTTGACAGTGGCTTAAGCCAGATCAAGCCAATTGCTGCCAGCAGGTCTAGTAGAGTGGCCGCTGACTCGAACATTAGCTCAGATTATCGATCCCTTCCAAATTAAACAAGAGAGTTCTCGGTTTTATTTGCACGAAGGTCCAGAAATGTAATAAAACCTAAGTGACATGAAAGAAGTGTCCTGTAGCATAATCACCCCTAACACAATGGATATCACGCCCACCGCATCTAGGGAAGTGGTGGATAGGCCAGTGATAGGGTTCCTTCCACCCCGCGGCCTCACTTTCCAAGCCCTCAGTGGCCACAAGTGAGGAAATCCTGGCACTGGGTCTTCATCACGCAGAGCCGGGTGCGACACTCTGGGTGGTAGTAATCTGGCTTGGTCGTTTCAACGTGTTTCCTGTGGGTTTTTCTTAGAAAACTCAGAGATTCCCAGCAGGAAAGTCAAAAATATCAGTGCCCTCAAAAGCATGAGTTAGCAGAAGATTAAGGCATTGCCTAGTCCGAAGACTGGAAAGTCTGAAAGGGCGACCTGCAGTCTCAGAACAGGGCTATCTTTTGGGAGCTGGGAGCCATGGGTGTTCTCGTCAGACTCAGCTCCTCTTCCCATACTCAGTAGTTTTCCATCTGGCTTCGTATTTATGGATGCCAAAGGGTTTAGGCAAATCGGAGAGAATTAAATTTCTTTTAAGGCAGTGTCTCAGATAGGCAATCTGTCCTTTACAAGAAACACCTAAAGATGTCTGTATAACACCCCAGAAATCAAAATATTTCCAGTATTTGAATCTCTTTAACTGTTCCATTGCTTCATCCCGTTTTAAAATCCTACAAAGGTAAAGAAACCATCTGCTATTTCTAGGCAGAAGGGAAGCTCCAAATCTAGACTGCGGTGAGGAAACTAAATTGCAAAGGGGTTGATTTTCTTGTTCAGGATATAGTCTAGAAGAGATAATAGTCGTTGTGACTTCTACTTCCCCAGTATGCCAAGTTCCCTTCCTGTATAGCAAACCCCAAACCTCTGGGTACCACTTTGTCCCATTGACAATCTTGTCTTTCTCACTCTTTTAAGGAAACTCTCCAAGGTACTGAACTTTTACGTGGCTAATGCAGATGACTCCAGCAAGACAGAATTGCTTTTTGCTGCTTTGAAAGCCTTAAAATACTTGTTTAGATTCATCATCCAGTCTAGAGTACTCTACTTAAGGTAATGGTCACTGTGATAAGATGTTGATGCTGTTCATTCTCTCTCCGTGAAGTTTTCCTTAACCCTTGTGCTCATGTAGCTCTGCGATCTCTTGGGTCATGGAGTTGCCAATTTCAAAACTTCAGGGCCAAATATGGAGGCGGACTATGAAGCCATTAGAGAAGGTCCATGCGAAGTCCTTTTGGGTCAGCGGAATTTCTAGGGCAGTAATGACAAAAGGACTTAGGGATGCTAATGTGCAACTTCCTAGAAGCCTTTGTTGGTGACAACAGCTCTAGGGAGGCACGTTCCTGTGGCAAGATTGTATTTAGTACAGTGAGGGGCTTCATAACAATGCTGGATTTACAAATCTAGAATCATGAGCTATCTTTGGTAGTAGAGGGAAAAAGGCAGTTTGGGGAGATGTTTCCTGAGGTGTGTGTTTCTTTGCTGGTTCCATGTTTAGCTACCTGGTGAAGCTAAGCCATAAAGATAGGATAATTCCCAATTTGAATTCCTAGAATAACAGTTCCATCAAAAAGAGAAGACATCAAGAAAGAAGAAGTACCTTTCTGGGAATGCTCACAACTAAACAGCCTTCCTTACACTTCAGTGATAGCTGGGTTTCCAAACTGTTAAGATATATTTATAAGGCAGAAGGAAAAGGTCTATAGATTCAAGCTTGTATATTTTTAAAAATTCATATACTTAAAACTATAAACAAAATCAAAGGCAAACAACCCGAATAAAAAGCTTGCAACATATAGTACAGATCAAAGGTTAATAGCTTTTCTGATAAAAGGCTCTTAAAATTCAAGAGAAGAGTGATAAATATCTTTACAATAGAAAGCAAAAGAAAAAAATGAAATGGCCGATTGAATTTAAAAAAATATTTATACTCAGTCTGTGGCCATGCCACCCTGAATAAGCCCGATACCGTCTGATCTCAGAAGCCAAGCAGGGTCGGGCCTCGTTAGTACTTGGATGCAAGACCACCTAGGAAGACTGGGTGCTGTAAGCATAAAAAATAAAAAATAAAAAAATAATAGATTGTAAGCTGACAAGGTCCTTGCAATCTGTGAGGTCAACCAAAGGTTGCCTCGCCTAAATATATATACACACACATATATATCTAAATGCAATACAATACTCATTATCTTTACCTATACATTTGCTAAAGATTAAAATAAGAATATAATTTCTTAAGGACAGATAAAAAGCAAAATGAAAATAAGAAAGAAAAATGTCACATCTGTCCAGTAATATCTATTAATAAGAAAGAATCAACTTTTCAGCTGATGGACAACTCTTGAAGACAAGCAGAATCTTTTAATCAAAACAAGCATGAATTAGTGAAGATTAAGGTGTCTTGTGCCCTGGGAGGACCCTTCGTTAGGGTAGGTCAGCACCAGCGTGGCCAGTTCAATGGACAGAGTAACACAAGCTAGCCTTGCAGACTGGTCTGGGTTCAGAATGTTTCTGGGTCGAGCTTTTCTACCCATTGTCTGAAACTTCAACTCAAGTGATTAGGGCTTGATTAGATGAGACAGAATAATAAGAGCGACACAGAAAAGGAGAATGAGGGAGGAGGGAAGGAGTGATGCTGGAAAATAGAATGTGGCAGGTGTGATGTGTCAGGGAAGTTAGCTGGGGGGTATCCCTCGCTCATTGGACATTCTGCTAATGAATTGAGGAAGGCGGCAAGCATGCAGGGCTCATCTGCTACTTCAGGCAAAGCAGCTTCCTGCTGCTCTCCCTCCATGCCAGAAGTGCCTACAGACCACTAGCTTGTAGGACATCAACAAGGCTGTGGTCTTCTGACAGCTTCAGGGGAATCCTTTCCAAGTGGCTTTTCACAGTGGACCAACTGGAGAGCTCTGCAGTAGGACATTCCATACAAATTACCACCCAGCTGGTAATAGCCAGGTGCTAATATCTTCTCAGTTTGCGAGGCTTGTCTCTGAAACCATCTTAGAGCACGCTGGGACTTCTCTTGCAAAGTTCAAAGTGATGACCAGTGAGGCATGTGCTTCCAGCATTGTTTAAGCAACAGTTCTATTTGAAAATTTCTTTTTAAAGGTGGAAAATCTTATTGCTTTTCTCTTTTTCTTATTAAGATTTTATGGCCAGAGTGAAGAAGGAGATGAATTTAATAATTCAATCCGCCAATTATTTCTCGCTTTCAATACATTAATGGACAGGCCTCTGGAGGAAGCTGTCAAGATCAAGGTCAGCCTGTCATCATCGTGGGTAACTTTTAATGCCATGGGTGAGGATGTCCTGGGACAACATAGAATTGGCCGTGGTGGGAGAGGAACAAAATAAACCATAATTCATGGAAAACTTGCAAATTTTAGTATGACTTATAGAAAGTACAGGGAGAAACCTGTGTTTCAACTTTCATGAATTTTTTTATTCTCAAATGTCAGTTGCTAAAGACAAGCTTCCCTTTCAGACATCCCTTGAGTGGCTTTTGTGGCCCCTGTGAACTCAGCCCATTGATCCTGATGTTTCAGACAACAGGTTTTTATTCTTAGTTTCCCCCTTTTTCCCGGGAGCCCAAAGTCACCATCATTTTCATTATTATCAATTTTTCAAATGGAAAATACATAATCTCTGAAGACTCAAATTTTAACTTTAATATTCTTTGCTCTTTATGGCAACGTCAAGATTTTAACTACCTCGTGAGGTCGAGAAATGAATTCCAAGTGGGTAGTGCCTGTTGGTAGTGAAGACAAAAAGCTGTGTCTCCTGACTTTTCAGGAAAAAGATTTTAGGAGATCACGTATTACAGCGTCGGCTTTCCTTTCTTTTGCAAGAACATTTGTGTCCAGTTTCCTGCGTGAGATCCAAGCCTTTCTTTTCCTGGAATCAAGCCGTAAATTCTGTATTTGTCCTGCTTGGCAATTGAATCTGCCTTTGGCGTTTTTCTTACAGGGGGCAGCTTTGAAGTACCTTCCTAGCATAATTAATGACGTCAAGCTTGTGTTTGATCCTATTGAGCTCAGGTAAATAGCAAAAACCATTTGTTTCTTGCCTTTAACAGAAAAGCAGTTCCTCTGCTTTGGCTGGAGCCTCAGCCGCCACACGTGCTCTCATTCTTCTAACATATATTAACCGAACACCTTTTCGTGCTCAGTTCTGGGGAAGATAGAAAAAAAGACATAAAGCCTGCTTCTCTGAAGAGGTTTGAGCTTTCTCCAGGGAAATAAGACACACAACACAGACATAAAATTAACTACAGAAGAAAGTACATAATAATATGCTTCCAGCCCCTTACCTAAGTACCCCAGGAATGCAAAGTCAGATGGCGACTGACACTGGAGTGGAGTTAGCAAGAAAAGGATTCTGCAGAAGTTGAGTGCTAGGACAGGTCTGGATGGCAGTGGCGGACCCGGGGGTGCTTTGGCAGTGTAAGCAGAATCAGCTCTCAGGTCGAGCCCTGCAGTGAGCATAGGATACAGTCTCTGCTTCCTAGAGACAGTCTTTCTAGTCATTTGTAAGAGATTTCCAGGTAAACCTCTCCGTGCCCTGATCTCAGAGCAGAGAGCAATCACAGTGTAATGATACCTTCAGCTTAGCAGAATGAAAACACTAACCACTGGGTTTTGTCTTCCAGCGTGCTCTTCTGCAAATTCATTCAAAGCATTCCTGACAACCAGTTAGTTCGTCAGAAGCTTAACTGCATGACCAAGATAGTAGAGAGTAATCTTTTTCGGCAGTCAGGTAAGTCTCCCCCTGAAATTCCAGTCTTGCTTCTTCTTCAGCCAATTTGCTCTTTTTCTTAATATCAGTAATATCCTTGCCAGTTCAGTTGTTTGTTGGTACTTGAGGACCTCCTGGGAAACCAGCTTTAAGGAGAAGATGAAGTCAGTTCAGTATTACTAATAATTCCTAAAAGAGCAAAATTGTGTGTTCATTAATCTTTAATTAGAACAATCAAGTGTTTCATTCATTAGAGAGTTTTGTCACAAAATAGGAACCCTGAAAAGTAATGGGCAAGCATGAAAGATTGTTCTCCTTAAAAATGTGTCTTCTTTGACCTATACGTAATATAATCTCAAAAACCAGGGGACAGGGCAGCAGTGTAGTCTATGCCTAATGCCACACTGCCTGGGCCAGGACAACCAATTATGTGCATCTTTGCTCAACTCCATGCTCATTCATGTCACATAAGTAGCTGAAAATCAACCATAGTGGAAGTATTTATACCACGGAAATTGGCAAACACTATAAATCAGAGGGGTTTTTTTGCGGGGCGTGCGGTTAGTTACTAGCATGCTGCCGGGAGGAGAGTAGAGCATGGAGAGATGAAAACTCTTATACTGACAAAATACTATTCATTTTGTAATTAGAGTTGAGCATGTAGCCACTAAGTCTCCTGTCCCAAAGCTGATATGGGGAAAAGGTCCAATGTCCGGTCTTTTCCCCAGTAAACCCGAGACTGGCTAGAGTGGAGCAGCCGTGGGAACTTTTTCGCAGCTTCCACCAGGTCAGGACGTCCTAGAGGGTGACTTCCTGTTACTTGTATTGCCTGGTGGCATCTGAGGACCTGTTGGACTCCTCAGAAATAGGAAAATTGAGTGAGTCGTGGGTGGGAGAACCCTCTCAGTCTTTCCCCTGGCCAGTTATGTAACTTTGAACACACTAAGGACTTATTCTCACTGGTAACAGCCATTTCTGTTACCGTCCAAATAACTGGACTCATCATAATACTTTATAATAGTGAAGATCCCAAAAGGGAGGTATGAACTTTATAGGTGAAGTCCACATGCCTGTGAAAACAAGGGCAGAATGTCTGTGAAACACATGAAAATATACTAGTGAGGGTCAGTATTTATAGGAATCTTAGAGTAAATTTTCTCCATTAGGTGGAAAATTTCAAAAATATATATATTTTTAAGTGTATAACTTGCTTAGTTTATTAGTTTCACATGACTTGCTTTCGAGAATTAAGTTAGCATTTTATTTTTAACACCGAAGAAATTGTTCCACACTTTAAACGTTTTGCTACGTGTACTTATGACAGGTGCGATTTTCTTAGTTTTCAAAATCAAGCGACAGGGCCGAAATCCCATGCCTAAACTCCTGTGCCCCTCATGGCCTGGAGGGAGCCCCGCCCTGCAGAGTAGAGTCCAGTGCTGGGGGCTGTAAGAACAGGCAGAAAGAGAGGTAGGGAGAGGGCAGTTCAGGAGGCGATCCTGCAGCTGGCGAGCTGTCTTCGTTTTCTCTCTCAGAGTGCAGAGACGTGCTCCTGCCACTGCTGATCGACCAGCTCAGCGGCCAGCTGGACGACAACTCCAGCAGGCCTGACCATGAGGCGAGCTCGCAGCTTCTGAGCAGCATCCTGGAAGCGCTAGACAGGAAGGATGTGGTGAGTCGAACCGTCACTGACGCAGACCACAGCACTCACTGGTCTCGTGGCCTCGGACGAGAATGACTCTGTGGCCTTCCTGGCGTCAGGGCTTGGCCCACGCACTTTAGAACAGGCACACCTGGACAGGCTGTGCCCATTTTAGAGGTAAAGAGAGGCTTCTCCTTGCTGGAACCTGCTCTGCAAATCTAAGTCCAGGAGAGGTCTGCTTACTGCTGGGGCCCATTGCTGAGGTCCCTGTGAGAACCTTTCAGAGCCAGAGCCCTGTTTAGACACTTTTATTTTGTTTTTGTTTCTGTTTTTTTATGCAGAAACCTTGCTCCTCTTTTACCTTTGGTACCTACAGTAAACACTATTGTAGATATTTTCAAGCTTCTTAGAAGTTTGTGTGTTTATATTCTCTCTGACCGCGATTCTTTGGAGCCTAGTGGAAATTACGCATTTCCTTATCTGGCCTCTTCTCCATGACCTAGATATCTGTGCCCCCTGAAGGCCTGGGATTGGAACTGCCTGGATTTACCGAGTCCTAGAGATAGAGATAGCACAGCCCAAAGGCCTATGCGTGGCCTCCACTCAAGAGGCTGGAGAACTTTGCAGAATGTTTTCAGTTGCACGCAAACCATGGTCACCACACCGCTTGGTGTCTACATGGCACAGATGTTCCCACAGAGTAGGGAAATCACTCCTGGTTTTGCCTTGGCCCTTTCTCATACCAGCATCTTTAGATTTAGTTCTGCTGAAGGACATGACGGACACTCTGTCCTTTTCATAGCCCAAGCCTTAGCTCACTTTTCAAAGTCCACCCCAGTTTGGCCACAGCCCATCTCACCTCCTGCTTGTCATCACACAGGCACATCTGCATTTCGCACATCTGCATTCCACACCTCTGCCACAGAAGAGCAGGAGGAGACCATCACTTTCTCTACCTCGCTCCACCTTTGTTTCTTCCCTGAGCTCCTGTAGACCACCCTATTTGTACTATCTATTTTAGATTAAATTAAATTCTAGGTCAGCCCCTTTTTAGGCTTAAATGTGTTCCTAGAAGCCACGTTATAAAATGGAATACATTTTCCCTCAGGAATCTTACGATTGGGGATTTGATTCCTAACCAAGGATTTTACAACAGGTAAATAAATATGATCGATCATGTCATAATGACTATAATATTTTTAAAAAGTAACCCTTATGACTCGGTAATTAAAATACTAAAATGAAACTCTGAGTCCTCTAAAGTTGGCAACAACGTGCTAGGCACAGGGCTACGTTTAGTCAGGGCTACGTTGTTCTTGAAAGCATGTGTATGTGATCCTAAGTTAATGTGGAATATAAGAATCAGGCTATTTGGTTTCTAGTCTCAGTATGACCACTCTGCTGTAGCTCTTTATCCTTAGGACAGTGTCATGGCACTTCACTTTCCCATTCAGCGACATGTAAGAATTGTTCTAGATGACCTCCCAGGTCTCTTTCACTTCTGATCCTACTTCTTACTACACAGAAAGACTCTTCAGAAATGACTTGAATGTATTTACGTCCTGCGCTAGATGTAATTGGCTTAAAAAACTTTTTTCGTCTTCCGAGTAATGTTCTAATAAGCAGAAGCATTCAAAATTATTCATCTTGGAGCTCCGTTAAAGTAGTTAAGTCAGTATTTTTTTTATTGATGGTAATGGTATGTTTTTTTTTCTACCGTAAGCATTTTTAAATATACGAGCTAACTTTATATGTCTTCCCATAGCCTCTCATCTTCTCAGTTAATTCCAAGCTCTATAATTACTGACATTTATTCCTATGCCTTTTTTCGTTTTTTAACAGTCCGAGATTCCTTCCTCTTTTCCCAAAGCTATTTCTCCTCATTGTCCTCATTCTTCAAAGCAATAAGCACCTGTGTGAGGTCATTCCTGGTGCAGTCCTGCCCAAACCCCCACGCTTTGCTAGTTCCCTTCATGTTCTCTTTATGTCACTTTTAAGGCTCTTATCGTTTGGTACCCTGAGTTATGAGTTCAGTTTACAAATCCTTAAACAACCTGCATGCTCTGGGCGCCAAGATAAGTCTAAGAACACAGCGGTGAACAAAGGGAACAAGCACGTTGGGATCTTTGTGTTTTGCTTATATATATTCATGCCTCATCTCTCCTGCTGGAGGATGAATCTCTTAAGGGCTCAGAGGATGGAGGATTTATTTTCACACCTCCACACAAGCCTTCCCCCGCACTCCTATGTGAATTATGCACTTAGTCAGTCCTACAGTATGGAATTATAAATATAGGTGACCTCTCCAAGAAAGGTCAGTTTTATCCTTCACTTTCATTCAAAGAAATGGGAAGCAAGTAAATAATAAAATGCAAGGAAGGAAAGAAGGGAGGGAGGGAAAGAAGGCAAGCTAACAGTACTTGGTATTTTAATAAAACTATATATAGCAATAATTTAGTTATTTGAAGTGTTTAACCAGGAGTTTCCAAATATCTGTCATGAAGCAAGAATGAATAAAGGCTTTGAAAAGTTAAGTTAAATACTGATAAGTTGAAGCTGAATGAGTGTAACACCAAACCACAAAAAAGGAAAAAAAGAAAAATAAAAACTAAACATTATGAGGCACCGTTGAGTACATCAGCCCGATTAATTCCTATAAGCAAACTTCCTTTTTTACGGTTATGAAAAACTGAAGATCAACAAAGTCAAATAATTGCTCACCCTTGACAGAGTCAAACTATTAAATCCCTATGTTAGTCTGCTCGGGCTGCCAAAACAAAATACCTGAGTCCTCATTTAACATCACTGATAGGTTCTGTGACTTTAAGTGAAGCAATGTATAATGAAACTAATTTTACCACGGGCTAATTGAGATAAAAAGAGTTCGGTTTCTCTGACATCTCATCGACATTATAAGGAAATCACTGTTATTTGAGGACCTGCTGTAGACTAGGTGGCTTAAACAATAGAAATTTATTTCTCACAGTTTTGGAGGCCAGAAGTCCAAGGTCAGGGTGACCACCGCGGTCAGGTTCGTGGTGAGGGTGCTCTCCTCCTAGTTCCCGCCTGGCCTCTCCTAGGGGTGTGTGTGGAGTGACAGAAAGGGTAAGCTCTCTGGTGTGTCTTCTTATATGGACACTAATGCCATCAGACCAGGCCTTCATCCCCTAATTGGCTCCCAGGTATCATCACAGTGAGGTTAGAGCTTCAACATGTGAACCCTGAACACAAACAGTTCATAACAATCTCCTGGACTGGAATTTCTTGTTTTGGTTTTTTTTTTCTCCTTCTACACAGAAGGTAGCAAGAACTTTGTATTATAGCTTTTCACTTCCTGTGCATGTGCCTAATTGTTCCAGACAAGCTGACCTGCTCAGCGTCAGGACTGAGTATCATGCTAATGGGAGTCCCCCCACCCCTAAATTGTGCTGAGTCAGTGGCCACAGTGAGCTCTCAGCAAGCTTGAGTGATCAGGGTTATTAGGGCAGCATTCTTCCACGGCATGCCCACACATCTTTTAAATGTTGTACCTGATTCTTTCCACCTGGCCCCTTGGTAACATTATGTATTATTCTGTGAAAGCACTTTTCCATTTGGGACAAGAGATTGCTTTGTAGGGAAGAGCCAGAATGAGATTTAAAGAGAAAACCCCTCTGTCCGAGGTTTCCTGAAGAAAAGTAAGCTGAGTCGGAAGAAGCGGTGCCATTTCCTGTGTTTCCCCTTAGGGCCCCACCGCCATGCACATGCAGCTGGTGATGGAGCGGCTGCTGAGGAGGGTCAACCGGACTGTGATCGGGATGAGCCGACAGTCTCCCCACATCGTGAGTATCGCTGCAGGGGACCCGCTGCCCCCACTGCTTCTCAGTGTCCCATGTGCCTCTTGGGAGGCTTTTGGGACCAATGTCTTGAGACTAGATTCACATGGGCCCCTCACATCCCAGCCTGTTCCTGCACACTGTACGGCATGGCTCACTTAGAAATGAGTGGGATCCGGGACCTTACAGCCTTCCCAGATGGGCGATTCTTGGTTAGAACTGCAAGAGGATTTTAATTCTGAGACTGATGTTCCTTCAAGAGGAGGTGATCCAGCAGGGTGGCAGAGAGGCTCCTGGGGAGCATGATTAAGGGGTCCATGAACATTAGGCAGGCAGATCCATTCCTGAGAAGTCTCACTCACGCTGAAGATCAAACAAAGGCCAGTTACAATGCAGAGACCCACTGAGACATGCAGGCACCCTAGAAGACTAATAACTCAGTACCCGGTCCACCTATTACTCCTTGAATATTTATTTAATATTTTATTTAAGGAAACTATGAGCCTTGGTGAGCAGAAAATAGAGGGTTTTGGTGGCTGCTTTCAGCATTTCTTCTATTACTCTCAAGTAATTTAATAATCTCAAATAATTTAGTTCTAATTCTCAATATATGCACACCCTGTCTGGATCCACCCTCGTTAGAAAGGTAATAGTAATAGTATTAGTACTGCCAGCTGTAGCAATGATAATAGTAGTAGTCATTAATCTATTTTGTGTGTGTGTGTGTGTGTGTGTGTGTGAGTGTGTGTGTGTGTGTGTGTGCCAGAAACTTCAAATTTTAAGCACTTTATGTTTCATTGAAAGCTCATTCCAATCCTATCAGGTAGTTCTTTCATGAGCTTCATTGTTAAATGAGGAAGCATGTGGACAGAGGTTACGAAACCTGCCCGAGATTGCAACTATCATTTGAATTGGGGTTTGGACCCAGGCAGCCAACCTCGCTGCAGAGTGTGTGTGTACTGTCAGACAAACCCGTGCCCAAGCAGCTTTTACCAAGTTATGTGTCCTGTAGTTGCCTATGTGTCCTATAGTTGCCATGAGAGGAATTCTGATAAATTCCGTTTTCCCCTTTGCATCGTATTTCCACAAATGTTCGACATGCTTATAGATTGGTGCCCTATGGTCCCATCCAATCCTTTAGGTTCAAAGAAAAAACAAAAACATTTTAAAGGACTTGTGATTCGCATGCTTTTAGAAATGCTTGTGTTGCTCTAACATCTTATTCTCTAACTACTGTGTCTGTTCGATGTCAGATAAAACTATGATTGAGACCACAGCTACCTGTTGAGATCCAAGTTGTATCACCCTTAAAATGAAGTATCTTTTACTTGTGATATTCAAAGATAGGGTTAAGTTTTAATTAGAGGACATAGGAAAAGAACCATCCCAAACTGCTATAGTTAGCAAAAAAACATTTATTTCTTCAACAAACATGTATTAAGAAACTACTGTAAGCCGAACTCTATTCTAGACACTGGAGATATGTCAGGGAACAAAACAGACAAAAATCCCTACTTTAGCAAAGCTTACATTCTAGCAATAACAACTACAACAACAAAAAATAGATGGTGTTAGAAAGAGAAAAGTGCCCTGGAGATAAAAATGAGCAGGATAAGGCAAGTCAGGGTGGGAGAGTTACAAATTTAAACAAGGTAGTTAAGAATGGTTTTCCAGAAAAGGTAAAATTTGGACAAAGACTTGAAGGTGAAGGAGTGGGCCATGTGGCTGTGTGGTGAACAGCCTTCTGGGCAGAGGCAGCAACCAGGGAAGAATCCCTAAAAGGTCCCTCGTAAGACTCACATGTGGGTGATAGAGCTGATTCAAATAAGAATAAAGAGAAATGACTGCAAATAAAACATCATCTCTCTGCTAGATCAAAACTCAGGCTGATCCAAAACATATTATGAAAGGATTCAGATCTTATATTAAAAATATAGATAACTGGACACACCATTAATTGCTAGTGCCGTGCCATTTCTGACATGTATGTAAAGAAAGTATAGAGAAGGGCAAGTTGATAACTATGTTGTTTAGGAAATGTTATGTTGGCTTACAGATAATACTTTATATGCGTTCATTTAAATTTACCTTTTCAACTTCTTTTAGTAGTGAAATCATCTATCATCTCCCTCGTTGTTTAACTCAAGAGTGTTGGCTCGGTATGTTCAAAGAGAAGAGTGAGGATTTGAATGTGAAAGTGGCAGTATCCTTGCCATGTTTCTGTTAAAACAAGATTATGAATGTGGAAATGGCTGAAATACATGGAGTGATAGAGATACCATGAGAACACAGTGAGAATGCTTGAGAAAGGTAAACATAGAAGGGAAAAGCGAGGGAAAGACATACAAAGAAACAAAGACACAGTCACAAAGAGAAATATGTACACACATATCCTATATATAGATATACATGTATATATACATATATATGGCTTAATATAGTTTATTCTAGATATTCAAGAATAGTTAAATATTAGAGGATCTGTTAATAAAATATATCAATTTGATAAAGGAAAAAAGCTTATGATTCCACAGATGCCAAAATATATGTGATAGATGTAATATCTATTTCAAATTGAGAATTGGAGGAGATGTTGTTAACTTGCAATCACCAGGCAACGTATTACTTGATGGTCATAAAAAAGAGAATCAAGATGTTAAATATCAACTGTCATTTCACATTTTTCAATAAATTCTGGCCAATGTAATAACTCCTCCCCTCGCCAAAAAGAACCCACCAAGTATAAATATTGAAAAAGGAAAAAGTAATTATAATTGTCATTATTTTTAGCTGAAATGACTACGTTATCCAGGAAACCCAAGAGAGTTAAAATACAAATTTTAGTAACTAATGAATAGCTTATTAAACTAACCGGCTTCAAAATAAATGTCATTCAGTGGCCTTCTTATATAACAACTGAAGCTATTTAGAGATTTTAAAAGAAAAATTTTATTTAATTTAGTCACAAAAATATGAGAGCAGAAATAAATAGAAGATATATAAATCAATAGCCCAATAGAAGCAGTAATGGAGGACTTGCCTACCAAATTTGAAAACATTGTCATGCTACAATAATCATGCAATAGGGTACATACATCAACAGAATAAATGGAAAGAATTTGAAAGGAGACTTTAGAGTAAATGAAATGTTTTACCTTTCAATAGGTAAAGTGAGATTTTTAGTAAATATTATTTGGCAAGTATGTGAACAATGTGGAAAAATTTTGTTTGACTTTTATTCATGCTATACCAGTAAAACAAATGTCAGATGGAATGAAGGATTTAATGTTTAAAAAAATTAAATCCTAAGGCAACTAGAAGAAAATATAAATGAATATATACCTATTTTAAAGAATAAAAGGACTCATGAAGTTTTAAAAATTGAAAGGATCCTATAAAAGAAAACAGTAGATTTTACTGGGTAAAAAATTGAAACCCCTATATGTGAAAAAATATATATATGTGCGCAGCTTTAACTTCAAGCACTAAACAAATAAGTTTTAAAATTATTTGTAAGATGTGTGACAAATGGCTAATAGCCTTAATATACAAAGAGCTATTATAAACCACTGAAAAAAGATACAGTAATTTTAAAAATTGGTAAAGAATATGAGCAAACAGCAAAGTGAAAAAAATAAATGGCCAACAAACATATGGACAGAATATGTAATTCACTATAGAGGAAATGCAAATTAACCAAAAACAAGATTAAATACAAATCTTCAATACCCAGAATAGGCAAAGGCCTGGAAAAACAAATAATGTTTGACACCGATGGGAGTAAAAACTATATGCTAGTTTGGCAAGATATATCAAAAGCCTTAGTATAATAATTTACCTAGGTTTATAATCAGAAAATTAACTTTTTAAAACAAACTGAGACAGACATTCGTTTAGAGAAGAGGCGTGTGTGGTTAGTCTTTTATTATTATTGGTTTAGGTAGTCATTCCCTCCATTCCAAAAACAGCTGTCTATTATCTCCTCTGTGCTAAATTCATTTAAATTTGTGTTGTTTTCATAATCATATGAATACAAGAGGATCTTTCCTCCTAGATATTTGCCCTCTGGCTAGAATATTAAGTCTATGATTCAAATAGAGTTGGACTGGGGGAAAGCACATTGAATATGTAATTTCTGACCTCAAAAATAGGAATGGTATTAATCATCTAATTATTCAATTCCTTTCTTCAAACCAGGTCCACAATAATGCATGCATAACACGCGGGGAATAATGGCTAAAAGCGTCTAGAGTTGAAGAAATGACATTGCAGTGTTCTACTAGCAAATTCTCATTTCCTATCCTTATCTCTCCTCCACTCTCAGTTTCGCTACTTCTCATTTTCCTCCTTGCAGTTGCTTCAAACTCAACTTTGTTTAAATGATCTAAATATTTCGGACATTTCTCCATGGACTTCTTTTTGCAGTACAACGCTGTCTCAACAAGAAACTCAAAGTCCCCAAGTTGTTACGGCTTAAGTAGTAATCTAACTGAGATCTTGAAGTCAGTGTCCTGTGACCTACAGGACTGCACAAATCTTAGGCGTTCGTGGGGTGGGGAAAGCCCTCCCTTCACAGTCCTTAACTCAAACTCTAAAGGGGGTCATTTTAAGCAGAAACAGCAAAGCAATGCCCTTTGAACTTTTTGTATGCTACATGTTTCCAGTTTGGTATGGTCCTTGCTTAGATAATTGAATGGGAAAAACCAAAGTACATGTACCCAAATCTTATTTGAGAATTGTATTTTCTTTCTCCTTCAGGGGAGTTTCGTTGCTTGCATGATTGCCATCCTGCGGCAAATGGACGACAGCCACTATGCTCACTATATCAGCACTTTCAAAACCAGACAAGACATCATTGTAAGTTGTCTTCATTGCGTCCTGGTAACCTTATATTTAGCAAAATATATATATATAATTTTTTTTTTTGAGCATCATGAGTCCAGGGACCCCTCCCTGTCCACCTCCAGTGCTGGGTGACTGTCCACCCAGGAAAGTGTTGATTCTTTCTTTCTCTCTGGGATAGGACGTGAAGAAGAGTATAATATGTATAGCACGAGGTCCTCACTTAACCCCTCGAGTCTCTTGGATTTAGAGAGAGCACTTATTTAGAAACATTTGGGAGATCTTGTTTGCTCTCAAGAGGATAGTGTCTCATTTTCAAAAACTATTGTTACTCATACTGGGGCAAGGATTTTAAGAGGCAGAGGTGTGCAAAGTCCTCTTAGATATGGTCGAAGTCATCATTTTCAATATTCCCTGGAAAGGACAATGAGAAAAGATAATACCTGCCCCTTAAAACGTTTGTAAGTTATCTTCAGTTGAAAATATTCCCTTCACTTTTACTTTAAAGAAAATTGTTCTCACAGTTGCTATTAAGCATACAACCGAAGGTGCCTGAGAGGCCAAGTTAGGCCTCTGGCTGCTCCCCAAGATCCTTCTTCAAGAAATTTTTAATGACTGTTGAAACTTCCCTGAAGGTGTCATCTTATCTTGAGAAACAGTAGGCTGGACAAGGAGCCGCATTAGCAATTCGATGCCGTGTTGCACTAGGCTTTGTTCTCAGTAACTTCTCATCATCCATGCATATTTAAGTATTCTTTATGCTCTAGATTTTCTACTTTCTGCCTCTATTATACTGATAGTCAGTGGCCAGTACACTCAAGGATATCCAGCTCCTTTCCTGCCAATCACCTTCCTTTCTGTGAGGTCCCAAAATGGAAAACACACAAGGAATTGGAGAGAAAGTCTTGTTTATTATTAGTAGTAATAATTGGTCCATCGATGAACTCTCAAAATGCTATGTTAGACCTTTGGCTAATATAGCTAATAAATGCTATATTAGGCCTCCACTTAGGATGTGCTCTAGCAGGCAGCACGGCACAGGAACCTATAGCAACGTGACGGTGTGCCTGCAGAGCCCAGGTGCAAGATAATGTAGGAAGAGAGGAGGGGAAGGGAGAGAGAGAAGCTGAGCATCCTCCATAGGCAGATGGCGTAGTGGATTTTAGAACACAGGCTTTAGAACACCCAGATCTGGATTTGAATTCTGGCTCTTTCACTTCTGTGTAATTTTGGGCAAGCGATTTAACCTCGCTAAACCTCAGTTTCTTTGTTTGTAAGGCAATATCTACCTCAAAAGTTAATGTGAGTGGGTATTGATTAAATTGACACATGGACAATACCTAACTTTGTGCTTGGCATGTAGTTAGTGCCTACGGGCACCAGCTATGTATAATAATAGCTTTATTATTATTGTAATACAAGATAAAATTAATATAAAAATGGTGACTTTTTTTTTCAAATTTCCTTCAGAAAGCAAGTAGAATAAGGGAAGTTATATTAAATCCAAACTTGACAATTTGGCTCCATTAGGTAAGCACAAAAACAGGTTTAACGCCTGTTTCCCAGAACAATGGTGAGCTCTTCTCCTAGTTTTTTTTTTTATCTATTTATTATCTAATTAAAAAAGAGGATTATTATCCCAGTGAGGGGGTTGTGGTCTTCAGTGGCAGAACTGCAGTGTACAGCTAGGCCTTTTGACTTTCAGTAGATTGGCTTTTCACTCTCTCATGTTGCCTTCTGAGTAGATCACTTGAAAGACTGAGAAGTGGTAGAAAATGAGGCCTGTGATTATCTGAATTGCCTTAATTACGCCATCACTGCTCACATGAATTTAGATAACCGGGAGTTGACTGTAGAGTCAGCAGCGTCAGAAGTGGGTAACTGGCATCTCAATTTAATTCTTGCTCCACAAACCATGAATTCTTGTTGATTTGCGAGAAAAAGTTAATAGAAGAGTAAATAAATGGGTTGGCTCACTTAAAAGGTAAGATGAAAACTTTGGAAACTCATGAAATATGTCTGTGGTCTCAGAATTGAGGATAGGAAAGTTTGACTCTCCATTTAACCAGCAAGAAGATTCGAGAGCCAGAGTTCTCCCATTGCTGTGCTGTTTGCAATCCAAAGTGCGGGAAGTTGAAACCAACTTGACCTGAGGCTTGAAGGAGTAGCATCGGAAATAGAACCCGGGCCTCGTGCCTCCCAAGCACCGTGTTCTTTCTGCTATGTGAACTGTGCAGTTTAGTGCTAGAGAAATTGGACTGTATTTTCATTTTAAGAATCTGAGTGGAAAATGTCTAAAATTAACTAATAAATAAAAAAAACTTTTGAAACTTTTTAGTTTTGCTTTTTAGTCCAGTTGTTCTATTTCTGAGTTACTTTTTGCTCATAACCCCCTTTTCAGTAGCATAGCTTTTTTTCCAATACTGGATTTATTTATTGTTCATGATAGTCACCGTGATTCACTGCTATCATCTCTTTTTTAAAGACCATTTAGGACCCTTCTCCCAGGCTACACATGGTATTGTTCCTGAACTAGGAAGAATCATGGTTTTACTTCTTATTTATAGCGTTTTTGTTCTGTCCTAATAACAAATGAAGAAGAATTTGACTCAGAGTTATTAGAAGTATCAGTTTTCTCACAATTGTTGGTGAATTCATTTTAAGGGCAGTAGATCCATTCAGACGACACTTGACAGCACGGGACCAAAGAGATTACAGTTCTAAACTTGGGGTCCAGAACTCCAAGTTCTCTTCCCAGCTCTTTTGCCTCCTAGTTTCTAGGACCTTAAGCAAGTTGTTTACTTTTTCACAGTCTCAGTTTTATCACTTGTAAAATGTGGACAATTTTTTCATCCTGTCTTCCTCATCAAAGTATAGGATGTAAAAATCAAATCATGTGATAGCTGTAAAAATGCCTTGTTATCCCTAAAATTGTATTAAAAAGCTAGGCTGCTATTATGGACTAGGGACATCTGGTTCCGAAGTAGTGCTCCTTCTTGGCCACGTGCTGGGGGAGAGACTTAGGAAATGGAACCCCGTTTTCATCCAGCCATTCCTCCTTCGTTCTCTGCAGGACTTCCTCATGGAAACTTTTATCATGTTTAAGGATCTGATTGGAAAGAATGTCTGTGCCAAAGACTGGATGGTCATGAATATGACTCAGAGCAGGTAAGACTGCCTGTGACGGGCCCAGTGGCATCTGACCATGAGTACAGGTGGCCTTGAACGACACAGGTTTGGAATGCGCAGTTCTATATTCACAGATTTTTCTCAATAAATACATAAATGTATTTTCTCTTTCTTATGGTTTACTTAATAACATTTTCTTTTCCCTAGCTTGCTTTATTGTAATAGTACAGTATGTAATACATAGGACATACAAAATATGTGTTAATTGACTGTTTTCGATAAGGCTTCTACGGATTCCCAACTTCGCGTCGGAAATAGTTTCCGATCCACAGTTGGTTGAATCTACAGATGTGAAACCCAGGGATACAGAGGGCCGACTGTAGTTAAGTTTTGGAAGAATCAAAAGTTATATGCGGACTTTTGACTGTACAGGGGGATCAGCACCCCTAACCCCATGTTGTCCAAGGGTCACTGTGCCTGGGTCTGATAACTAACTTTCGTGAAGTGCTGTTCAATCCTTTGCCTCAGATCCATCATCTGTAAAGTAGGGATCCTCCCGCTTCCAGGATCCTAGCTCATTTTCTGGATTTCACCTGGCCTACTGCGGTTGCTGCAGCTCAGGCTCTCTACTCCCTTCTCTCTGGTCTCCTCATCATTCTCATGTGACTTGTCAGCATCAGCTCTCCATGACCTCTTTTAGTGGCTCCATATGGGCTTCATCCTCCTGACAATCAAGGCCTTTGCAGCCTGGGCCACC
>NW_006439757.1:772081-792254 GCF_000325575.1 Pteropus alecto
CTCCCATCCCTGGTCGTCAGCCTGCCACCCATTCCTCAAGGGTACTTGTCAGATACCATCACCAAAGCAAGCCTTTCTGGATGTCATCGTCTCTGATTGTCCAGACCTCTTTGATATCTCCTCATAGAATTTCCCATGTTCTTTATTAGGTCAGGGTTAGAGTTACAGGTTGCAGATGACCCCTCTCAAATTGGAAACTTAAGAACAGGAACCAGCTCCTTCAAGCCCATACCTAAACCAGTGCTTTGTTGTGGCTGGCCCACAAAAAATACTTGCTAAATGGAAGTGAAATGAACTAAATGCATATATTATGTTTAAAGAGCTTCAGAATTTTTTTAAAGAGCTGAATAAAGTAAATCATTATTCGAGGCATTATCGTTCACTCTACCTCACCCTGATACCTAATGGAAAAAAAAAAAAACCCTTCCCAACTATATACAGATTAGAGAAAAAATTGCTCCAGAAATCCTAGACTTTGAAACAGAAGTGTCTTAATAAAATACAAAGAGCCCTGGTTTGAGGCTTAGGAGACCTGGCTTGTCTCAATTGTGATGCAGCCTTGAACAGTGCTTGTAGTCTGTTCTTCAGCCTGACCTTCAGTGACCTCTGCAAACTGTGCTCTGTCATTGGTCTCTAAGGACATTGATCTATAGGTCGTATGTTGCCAAGTCAGGGTTTGGTTTGCTTTGGTTTGCAACATAGATGGGAAGTGTTTCAACGAGCTTGACTTCGCCTTCTTTATCCTGTGTTTTTCTCCCCAGGGTTTTCCTCCGTGCTATAAATCAGTTTGCTGAGGTTCTCACAAGGTGCTTCATGGATCAGGCAAGCTTTGAACTTCAGGTAAGCATGCCACTCACCAAGGATATTCCTTGAATGCTCAGCCAAAGCAAGAGAATACTCTTATTTTAGAAAACATCACCTCAGATTTCATCATTTTCAAATGAAGAAAAATTGTCTTTTCTTCTTTCCTAAAGCACAGTCTCATCATTCTGTCCTCCAAACACAATAAGATAGGGTTTTTTTCTTCTTTCTGTAAAATTAATACATGTAAAAAAAGTAATAGAAAATGTAACTAAGCAAAAACAAGAAAATTGAAAGAGAGCTTGCCTTACCGTCTTCTGTTAACATAACCCAAAGACACCTACGCACACGGCCCTGCAGACAGGCCTGCAGATGTTCCTCTACCTACAGGTGGTTTAGTTTCGCGGTTCATATGTAAACTTGCTTGAAATTCCAGAGTGACAGCAAAACAGGTGACCACTAGCTCCATCTTCATTCACTCATTCATGTAACAAATATTAGAGTATTTACATCACAGGCCCTGGTGAAGGCAGACAAAGTCCCTGATGTCATGGAGCTTATGTTCCAGCATACATTTTGTTGGTGATTTGCTTTTGCTGTGTCATGTGCTTTTGTTTGTATCTGTAGAACGTTAAAGGTAGAGAGTCATAAATAGAGACAGTTATCTATATATTTATTCATATAAGTGTAAATGTGAATATGTACATATGTGTGTATAAATGTTTATTGGTATATGTTTATATATGCCAAAATGGAATCAAGCTGTGTATTTTTTGGTAACCTCTTAATCTACTTTATTAACATTTTCTGTGATCTCAATGATATTAAATATTTCCACGGTACTTTTAATGGCTGAATATAGTCTGTTGTATGGCTGGGCCACAATCTGTTCAACCAAATTCATATGAACATTTAAATTGTTCCTATTTTCTGTTAAGTTAAATAGCACTGTGAGGGCCTTCCTTGTTCTAAATATTTTTAAATACCCATGATTTATTTTGCCAGGATTAAGTCCTGACATATTTACTAGTTCAAAAATTTGGCAGAATTTTAGAACTTTTGATACTTATTGCCAAACTACTTACTATAAATAGGTATGCTTCTCGGCAGCAGTTTGCCTTTATCTCAGGAGTAAAGACAAATATAATACTTTGGATTTCTTTTTTAAAGCTTAATAGTAAGTGTTAAAACTTTCAGGGCTGAATAATTGAAACACAAGAAAGAAAAAGAAGTCTCATGGATTTTATTTTGTTTCTTTTTACTAATCTCAGGCAAGCGACTTTTTACCATGCGACACTTTTATAATGACCCTTATTGATGTTATTTTCCATTTCTTTTCACCCACGCAATTAATTTTGAACAGCTCTGGAACAATTACTTCCATTTGGCAGTAGCATTTCTCACCCATGAGTCCCTTCAGCTTGAAACCTTCTCACAAGCCAAGCGCACCAAAATTGTAAAAAAGTAAGTGTCCTTTTAAACTTAAGATTGGCTAGGTGATTTTTCCATTTGTATTCAGAGCAGGATTTTTAGTATCATAGAAATTACTTTTCACTGGCCACCACCATGTTGTTAGTGACGTGGGTCTTCTCATTATTTAACAGACCTCAAATTTCTCCACATTCAGGCCTCTTTTCTCAAGGCCCCATTCATTTTCCCATCACCCATCACATTCTTTTTATAGAATCAGTGAGTGGAGAGGCCAGGAGGCTGGCCAGCGCTCCCATCTACGAGAACAGCTGTTCCTCTGCTGGTAGCTTGTCCAAATTGCAGGCACAGTGCTGCGTTCTACTCCGGGCTCCTTGGCACCGTTGCCATACCTCTCAGTCATTTCAGCAGAGAAGCCAAGATGACCACATCACCTAAACATGGCCTCCAGATTTCTGGCTCAGAATTTAAAATGGACTAATGTGCAAGAGTGATGAGGGATTTAGGGAAGCCTTTTATTGCTTTCATCTCAGATCTGTTTCAGAGCTCACGGAGAGCGGGAAGCTCAAAGGCTGTGTGGTTAAAAATGACTTGAGAAATTTAGCATTTAAAGGCTAGAAATTTTAGTTCTGTGGGGGCTTGGTTAGGCATCAGCTGCACCTCTTCAAGTGACCTCGCCTCAAAACCTGCCTTAAATGTGACCTAGAACAACACAGGCTATTTTTATTCCTCTCATCATTTTATTATATATACTCGTTTCCACTGAAAATCTTTTTCTCGGTTTATGATCTTCTTCCTAGATATGGGGACATGAGAAAAGAAATCGGCTTTAGGATCCGGGACATGTGGTATAACCTGGGTGAGTCTATGACCTTGAACAGGCCCACGCGCAGCTCCTGTGTGATAAGCATACCATAATGAATTCGTTTTTTATTTTAATTCCAGTAACTCTTGAGATTTATTTGTCTGTGTGTCTGGAAGTGAACATTGACTTGTGGGTCTCTTGGCGACATCCACATGTTACCAGAATATGACGTTTAGTCACTCATTTCTGAGTTGAGTTGATTTACCCACATAAACTTTTTCTTTTCTTATGGGCCCTGTCAAGGAAGATTGTAACCCATTACTTCCAGTGAAATCATTTTATAATATCCTCCTTACTTTTATTTCAGGTCCTCACAAAATCAAATTCATCCCCTCCATGGTGGGTCCCATTCTGGAGGTCACATTGACCCCCGAAGTAGAGCTTCGGAAAGCCACCATCCCCATTTTCTTTGATATGATGCAGTGTGAGTTCAATTTCAGTGGAAATGGCAATTTCCATATGGTAAGAGGTGGTAGACCTATAATCTTACTCATGCACATAGTCAACTCTTATTTATTTTCTTTCTATATACAGAAGCTATAGCCTGAATCATACAAATCAAAGTTGATCTAAAAACTTTTTTTACATTTCATTTTGTAAAGCAATTAGAAATAGAAGCAGATATTCTAACCCAGGGCCAAGAAGTGACCCCTTTGTTACATGTGTTTTCTAAAGCAGCCCTCCGTCTCTGGATAATTAAAATTTGACTTCATGCATTTTAATTTTAATTTTAATCTTGCAATACCGCTGAGAGAATAAGGCAGTGGGAGAGAATGATGCAGAGGTCTCTAGTTAGAGACCCTAGTTTGCCTGATACGTTTTTTTTGTTTCACTTTTCTTATCTATACAGTATATCAACATTGAAAGGCAGATTTTGCAGCTATGAATGAAGCTCTGCGAAATTAGAGAGTAGCAATCCCATTGCCAAGACCTATACAATAACCAAAAGTAAAATAGAAAATTAGAATCATGAAGTTATTTTTATATGCATAGTTATAATAGGAACATAATGTTTTGGGTAATTTTCTTCTGCAAATGTTAAGCGAAGGACAAAGTAGCGTGAGACTACTTTAGAACGTTTTGACAGGGCATTCGTATACTGTTAATGGATGATGTGAAGTGTGATCTTTCTCTATATATGTTGAAAATGATTCACAACTTAATAAAGAGTTTAGGCCAAATCTAGAAAGGTTGGCATTATTGTCCTGTGAAATTCTGACTCTGATTTCAGTTTGAGAATGAGTTGATTACAAAGCTGGACCAAGAGGTGGAAGGAGGCAGAGGAGATGAACAGTACAAGGTCCTTCTGGAAAAACTGTGAGTGTTTCAGAAACAAAACCTCAAGTTGATGGCATTATTTAGTGATGGAGAAAAACAGGCTTCTGCTCTTTTTACAGACCTATAGAGTAGTTACAGAATCACTAGGGTTGCCACCACTAATGGTTCTTGGTGGGGTTAGTGAAGTTTACACCATCCACTACTGACATTTGTTTATCCGATGTGAGTCAAATGTCTGTGTTTTCCTGGCCAGCCCAGCCACCGAGAACAGAGCAGATGGAGGGAGGGAGAGGTGTACGAAGCAATGGCATTTTGCCCAGTGTTTCAATTTATGAATTTCATCAAAAGTGCTAGCACCTCTAATTATGTCTTCAAAGCAACAATTTAAAAGGTAAGGTAAGAAACATGTCAAGATCCACTTCACATTTTAAAATATCTTATGCCCTGTACGTGACCTCTAAGAAAACCAGTAATATCTCCAGCCATGTTGGCCTTTTCACTGCCCTCCCGTCACCCACCCCCAATCCAACATTCATTCCCTCTCTGCGCTCACATTCGCACCCCTATGCCCTACCCACTCAAGCCCCACAGGCCCTTCACCCATCATGCCCTGGCCTTCTAAATTCTCCTTTGCACATATGAAACTAGAGTATAAAAAGAGTGATTAAAAATGATTGCATGTTGGAGTCAGAGATTAAACTTCAAATCATGTTCTCTCCACATTCTAGGGGTTTGACTTTGGACAAGTGGCTTAACCTATCCAACGCCTTTTTTTTTTTAATCTAGAATCATAGAATCTATATTTTGGTTTTGCGATGAGGATGAAATGAGACGATGTGTTCTTATAGTGTCTGTTACAGAGTTCATGCTGAATAAATGTCAGCTACTCTGGTGTTTGTGCTTGTTACTATTATTTTCAAATCCTCCCACATCTAAGGCTATAAGTACTCTAGACGACTCCTTTCATGTCTTCTCTGAACTTTTATGATATTGATTAACTGCGTCACCTGTTGATTGGGTGGGTGCCTGGGTGGTTTCATTATTCACCTGTTTTGTGAGAGTGTTGTATACTAGACTATGCTTGAGGACAGAGCTCCCACCTTTTTCTTTTTTTAAAGACTTTTATTTATTAAGGAATCAGCACACTGGGTACTCAGAAATGAATTGATGACTCGTCTGTATTTTAAAGAACCAGAAATCTTTCTTATTTTGTTTTTAATGGATAATAAGACTGTTGATCTTTTTATCCTGCTTCCATTAGATCTGCAGGCTTCAAACCTCCCACATAGTACTTTTGCAGTTCTGATCTTATATAGGAATTAATGGAGAAATTGCACACACATACAAACACACATGGTATTGACAAATGAAAAACTACTCGTTTAAAAAAAATCAATAGCTGATTTTTCACATAAAGATCTTATTTTATTTCCTCATTCTTCCTGGATTACTAACTCAGAAAAATACAAAGCACAAATCTCCAGTGGCTAAAAATAATCTTAGATTCTAGACTAATTCTTTGAATACATTTCTTTCTCTTTTTCTCTTGTTCTCCAAGTTTTCTTCTAATTGTCTAATCTAAGAAGCCCCTATAGACGCTTTGCTCTATTTAGGTCCAAAGAAAAAGAATTTAGACCAAAAGTTTAGCTTCAGTCTTATTTATCACTCTGCATTTTTTTTTTTTATTTCTGAAAATAAACTTTTAACTGAAGAGCCATGTGTCTACATGTATGCTAGGTTCCGAGGTTTTCCTCTGGGCTGGGCATCGATGCAAGGCCTTCCAGAGTGTCCTCGGGATGCCTTGAAGCGTGCTAGGCTTTAGGGAGAATAAAGACAGAAAAAATAGTCTCTTTCAACTTGAGTAGAGTGATCAAATAGCATTACACAAACCTTTTGGACAAAGATTCTCATTTGTGTGGTATTGACAAAAAATGAAAACACACAAAAAATACAAATAGAAGTTCAAAGAAGAGCACTGTGGGCTGGGATTCTAGGTGATGGTGGGACTTGAGCTAAAGCTCTAAAGACAGCACATAACTTGATTAACTTCCGTGAAGGATGTGTGTTGCCTAGTCTGGCGCCACCTGCTGCTAGGACCTTGGACAGTGCTTATAGGTGGTGAGTGGTGCTGGAATGACAGCATGAGACCTGGGCATTTGTCTCTATTTCTACCCTCCAGGCTTCTAGAACATTGCCGGAAACATAAGTACCTCTCCAGCTCTGGTGAAGTATTTGCGCTCCTGGTCAGCAGCCTCTTAGAGAATCTCTTGGACTACAGAACCATCATCATGCATGATGAGAGCAAGGAAAACCGGATGAGCTGTACCGTTAACGTGCTGGTACGTGCCAAATTCCTGGGATGGCAGGAGGGTGATGCCAGGCCACTCCTGCACCCCACAGCTCAGCTCTAAGTAGATCTCACAGACACAAAGCAATCCCGGCGCCATCTTTATGGAGTCTGTCCTGCTCAGTCTAATCAGAACAGCCAGCTCAGCTTTGGACTTACAGATATCAGCAGCCACAGACCTTGAGGGTAAAATTGGGATGGCAAATGCAACATAAGCTCTTAACTCTCTTTCTGAAGGCCATCCTCACTCTTTCTCTGTCTCGTTTATGTTGTTGGAATTATTAAGTACAGATGAACATAAGTAGAGCATCAGTGCCTAATATCCTCATGGTGGTAGACTCTTCGGTCTTGCCTTTCCCTAGACATATGTAATGGGGACCACAGACCTTAGAGGTTTAGGCCACCGTGTGTTCCCCTACTTTCTGGAAACCAGGAACCTGCCACTCCGATCCCCTGAGAAAGCAGAGTATCGACTTGAGCAGAAGCTGGCGATCGAATGTTCCCTTAGAACGTTCCTGTCACAGAAGCATGGTTCTAAAAAAATTCTCCAACTTATCTTCTTTATAAAACTGTCACTTCCTTTCCCCGTGGCAGTATTTGTTAAAGGAAAGTTTATTTCTTCAGAGAAGTAACACTGTCAAAACACAAAAGTAGTTATGTGGCCATTTCCGTGGCAAGCTAGTCAAAAAACTCCTGATTTACATTGGCATTTTGTGACCTTTTTTTGTAGAATTTTTATAAAGAAAAGAAGAGAGAGGACATATACATAAGGTAAGCTGAAGGGAATTTCTGCTTTTGCTATTTATGTGATGGCTGTTTTAGTTATTTCTTCAATTAGCAAATACTAAGCCCCAGCACGGTGCTTGCTGCTATGAGAGACGCCAACAAGTATGTGCTGTGCCCCCACCCCCTAAAAGGATAAACTCTTTAGACAGATATACAAATAAGTACAATACAAGATAGTGCATAGGGAGGACTGTGTCCGGATTACAGCGAGGGATGGAAGGCGTTGGCCAGAGCGATCGGAAAAGGCTGCACAGAGGGAGGTGTGAAAATTCACCTTCTGCCAAGGAGGATTTGGGATCCAGGAATCCCTGAACATGGAACCAGTTTGGCCATAAAATATATGCATTTTCTTAGGGAGAGATTCCATAGCTCTAATTGGCTTCCCAAAGGGGTCCATAACGTAAAATAAATTAATTAAACACCACTGCCTTCCACGAAGAGTATGAAGTAGATGGAGTAGGAAAGCCACACAGGCAGAAAGCAGCACCGAGAGTTAAAGCAATGGGAAGACAGGAAGTAAGGAATTCCTTGGCCCAATAAAAAGGAGTAGGGGGAGAAGAGATGGGAAGGGAAGCAGGATGTGGTTCAGTTGCGGGATGAGCCGAATGCTGGATCAACTCCTGAGCAGCAAAATGCCTCCCTTCTCCCTTTCCTCCCAGATACTTGTACAAGCTGCGGGATTTGCACCGAGACTGTGAGAACTACACGGAAGCCGCCTACACGCTGCTCTTACACGCTGAGCTTCTGCAGGTGAGGGGGTCAGGGCTGCTCATTTCAACAGGGAGGAGGACAAAATGCAGTGTGTCAACTGTCCAGTCCTGTATGCTTCGTGATTTTGATGGGAAAGATCCTTATTCAAGGGAGAGCCTTTCATCCAAGAATATTTTTATACCTTCTAAGCGGCTAATTTTCAGATCAAGGCTGGGAAAATGTCAGCCATCATTTATTTTAAAATCCTTACGAAGCAGAGCATAACTTACAGGCCCCAGTAATTGACACTCTAATTGAAGAAACACCGATTAATGTATGTAAAATAGTTTGTAAAACTGTAGAGACATGAGTTGTGAATGAATAGAGTACCATGGAAGTAGTTTCCTATTTATGCTGTCTTTAGTAAATAAAATTATAGTGTGTCATGAATATAAACACATTTATACGTTATGGATCCCAGATAGTTATTTCTGGCTCTGACTACTCCTCTAACTTCAGATTCACATATAAACTGCTCTTTCAACATGGGTGTTTGAATGACTGATAGAAAACTCAGACTTAGTATGTCTGTAACAGAAGCTCCAATTTCCCACTGTTCTCGATCCATTCCTTCCTCTCTTTCTCATTTCACTAAGGGGCACCAGTGTCTACCCAGTTGCTCAGGTGAATACTTGTCATCATCTTTTATTTACCCCCTCCCACATTCTCCACCAACAAGAATCGTGGACCCTTCGTCTAAAAACTTGCCCTTAAGCTGTCCACTTCTTTTTAATTGAGATATAATTGACATATAGCACCGTGTACATGTAAGGTGTACAAGTATTGGTTTATTACATTTATTTATTATGTATTGTGATATGGTTAGCATCATAGCTAACACTTCTATCATGTCATATAATTATCATTTCTTGGTTTTTGGTAGAAATAGTTAAGATCTAGTCTCTTGACAACTTCAAAATTTTTAATACAGTGTTGTACTCTATAATCACTGTGCTGTGCGTTAGATCTCCAGGACTTATTTATTTCCTGGCTACAAGTTTGTACCCTTAAACATCTCCCCAACACCTCTACCCCCAAATCCCTGGTAATCATTGCTCTAAAGCTCTGTTTTTATGAGTTTGGCTTTGTTAGATTCCACACGTAAGTGAGATCACACAGTATCTGTCTTTGTCTGATTTATTTCACTCAGCACGATGCTCTCCAGGTCCATCCATGTTGTTGTAAATGGCAGGATTTCTTTCTTTTTTGTAGCTGAATAATATTCCAGTGTACATATATATGCCACATCTTCTTTATCCATTCATCCATTGACAGACACTTGTTTCCATAACTCGGCTGCTGTGCATAATGCTGCAGCAAACTTGGCAGTGCAGATATCTCTTTGATATCCTGTCTTCATTTCTTTTCTCTCCGCTTTCCTTACCTCCATTGCTGCCGTCCTGATCCCAGCTACCATTGTCTCTCCTCTCGAGCATTACGGTTGCCTCCTGTTACATCTCCCTGCCTCTATTCTTGCCCTTAGCAATTCTTGCCCTTTTCTTGTATAAATTAATTTTTATTTTACACTATACATGTATACCCTTCGAAGTGTTATAAACTAAAACAGATGTCTTCTGCCTCACCACTTCCCCAAGGCAGCCATTCACAATTCATATCCAAGTCTGGGGCACTAAAAAGTTTATTGTATGTGGATTAGGGAAGAAGGCTTGTTAACTGTGAGATAATCAGAAAGAAATCCTGGTGTCTGTAACCATAGATCTTTTCACTTGTGCTGCTCAGAAAAATTAAACTCTCCTGCCTTGGCAAAGTAAGATATGAGATATGGATACTTTTTTCCTTCAGATAGCTACTAAATAGAGATGTATAATAAGTATAGTCCACATTTTCCTCATTGGTATGAGATCCCTTCTTTTTCATATACTAAATCCTTTTATGGGGTGGGAAGAGTCTTTCTCTCGATTTTATATAGTTCTTCATGGGTCTCTGTTCATGGACCGGTACCACACTCTTAATTATTAATTCTTTATGTTTTACCGCCTGGTAGTTACTGTGCATTGCTTTTCTTTTTTCATGGTCTTCCTACCTGTTCTTTTTTGGTTTATTTTATAGACTTTGAAATCATGAAATTAAAAAAAATTAATTTAGCAAGAATTTCCATGTTTATGAAATAGTGTTTTCTTATCCAAAACCATGTTCTGACTTTCCATTCATTCAAGTCCGCTGTTTTGCCCTTTTGTGATGTGTCAAAGTTTTCTGTGTGGAAGTCTTATATGTTCCTTCTTATGCTGATTCCTAGCTATTTTTTCTTTTTAATTTAATTATAGTAAAATATACACAACAAAATTTACCATCTTAACCATTTTTAAGCGTACAGTTCAGTGGCATTAAGTACATTTACATTGTGCCCAGATATTTTATCATTTTGGATTTATCCTTATTGGGGTTTTTTCTTCTATTATCTTCAGCATGGTTATCTATTTATGTGAGGTCTATCTCTGAATTATTTCTAAATACGTCAGTTTTTTAATCCTAATGAATTTTCTCTACTTGTGGCAGTTTTTCAGTTGGCACCTTCGTGAGGCCATTGATGGTGAAGAATGCAATTGTTATTTGTATGTAGTGATAGTTATACCCCCTCCTTTCCATTTTTATACTTCTGATTTCTTTCCTTTTTCTGACTGCGACTGATACCTTCAGTACAGCAGTAATTGTGCTGTCTGGCAAGCTCACCTTGTTCCCGAATTTCATGGAAATTCCTCAAGTGTGTGTCCATTCAGCATTCAGCACAGCACTTGTTTTGAAAGTGGCATGCGTATGTGTGTATGTATGCAATTTTTGTGTTTAATAATCTAAAATGCAATATGGATAAGTCACAGATATAGAAAAATATTTGTGACTTTTTTTAACGTTTATTAACCTCCTTTAACAAATTGAATTAAATGACACATGTATTAATCTTTTTTGTTGTTTTTGTTTGCTTTTCAGTGGTCTGACAAGCCATGTGTACCCCATTTGCTTCAGAGGGACAGTTACTATGTTTATACCCAGCAAGAGCTTAAAGAGAAGCTGTATCAAGAAATCATATCCTATTTTGACAAAGGCAAAGTGAGTCTTGGATTGTTTGTTCTTGTATTAGGGGAAAGAGGAAAATGACAGCAAATACTGCAATGCAGTTCTCATGCTAACCAGCCAGAGTTAGCTCAGAACTCACCAGTTAAGGACACAGTCCCCAAAAGGGAAGCCCTCATTTCAGATATCAGCCGTAAGTTCAGGGGTCCCCAGGCCACCCAATTGACTGTATATTTGGGATAGGTCTTATGACCCCCTCGGGTTTGATAATATGCTAGATCAACTAGCAAAACTTGGTAAAATGTTCTACTTACAGTTACAGTTTTATCTGAAAGTGCACAAATCAGGACCAGCCGTGTGAAGAAATATGTAGGGCACGGTCTAGAAGGATCCCAAATGCAGTTTCTGTTTCTTCTCCCCACGGGTTCAGGGCGCATCACCCTCCAGGGGAATTAACAGGTTCACCAATCAAGAAGCTAACCTGAGCCTCTATACGGTTTTTATTAGGGTTTCATTGTGTCGGCTTGACTGATTGAATCATCACCCACATGAGTGAACTCACTCTTCAGCCCCTCTTCTCCCCGTAGACCAGGCTGACATCATGTAGCTCAAGGCCCCAACCCTCTAATCATATGGATATTTTTTCTGGCAAGGGACTCACTATGAGTCACCTCAGCAGCATAAACCCAGGTGTGGTTGGAGGTTCCACCACGAATAATCGAGACACTAGGAAAATTCCAGGGGTTCGTTAGAAGCTCCCTCCTAGGAGCATAAAGATTAGTTATCTCGAGGACACTTTACCCAATGGAGAGTACAATGGGCAGCGCCCACTCTCTGTAACTGTAATTTTATATTTTGAATATTGCCGAGTGCCAGGGGCTAGTACTGTCATTTTCAGTGCATTCTCTAAAGATCATTGGCTAACATTTTGTGCACATCCCATACCCAGGAGACACCATGGACTGTAGGTAATGAGCAACTTATATGCCTAGATGGGTGAGAAGGTAAAATAAACATAGGAACTGGGCCAGGAAGTTATGGATGCTGTGATCATCTGGAGAAAGTATATTCACATATTCACATGAAAATCTTTTAAAATTAAAATTATATCTATAGAAGGAGTTGGAAGAGAAAGAAAAAAAAAATGTATGTTATCCAAACAAAACGCTTCAGAGGCCTAGAGAGTTCTTGTGGGCTGCCACTTCCAAACGCCATTTCTTCTTTTTTAATCAGTGGGATCCATTGGTTAAGTAAATAAATAAGCCAAATAATTATCGCAATAAAACAGCTACCATCTAGTTAGTGCTAGTTAACTGTTTTGGTGATTTTCAGAATTTTTTCTAATTTAATACTCCCTCTAACCTTGTTAGGTAGATTTTCTCTCTGTTTTACAGATAAAGAACTTCAGGCTCAGAGGGCAAGTGTATTTGTTCAAACTTTTTTAGTCCCTGAACCCCTTTATCTCTTAAAAGTCACTGAGGACCCCAAAGAACTTTTGTTCCCATGCATTATATTGATACATACACTTTTAGAAATTAAAATAGAAATTTAAAATATTTACTTATTTGTTCTTTTAACAATAATAATATGCCTATTGTCTGTTAATATAAATCATATCTATTTATGAAAAATTACTAAATTTTCCAAAAAAATGTTATTGCGTGGTGTTTGACATTTTTGCATATCTGCTTAACATCTTGCTTTACGGAAGACAGCAGGATTCTCATACCTGCTTCTACATTCAATCTTGTGATGTCACGTATCCTGTAACCTCTGGAAAACTCCATTGTATACTCATGAGAGAATGAGCATTGGAAAAATGCAAATAATCTTAGTATTATTAAGAAGATAATTTGAACTCATGGACCCCCTGAAAGGGTCTTGGGGACTCCCAAGGACTACACTTTGAGAACTGCTATACTAGGATGTCCCGCTGTCTCTTACACAACTTAGCATTTGGTGACAGGAGGAGGGAATTTGCCCCATTGATGCTGTTGACTGGCTTCCTGCACCAGGCCCGGCTGATCTGGAATGGTTTTCATGTGGCACGTTTCAGAGCCTTTTCAGTGACCCAGGCCCTGTAATTTCAAAAGGGCATATTTGGCAAATGATGATATATATTTTTAAATGTTTTACAACCACATGTGAACTACACGTACATTCCTTCAGCAGCCAGAAACAATGGAACATAGCACCTGATCGACAAGAATGAAGCAGGAGGTTTCCAGACGCTGCGTTATTCATAGTGTCCATCTTATACTCAGTCGGGGACGCTGGCCTCTGGTACCAGATGTGTGCATTAGTCAGTAACTTACATGGACATAAATGCGCTAAGGCATTTCCTAAAACTCTCTTTGACTAAGCAGGTAGTTTAGTTAGAAACAGGAAATCAATGCCCTAAATTAGATAAATGGTTCCCCAAATTCCACACAACAGAACGGTTAGTCTTCCATTTCCCTCCCCCGTCCCAAAGAACCTGCCTTGAAACAAACACACACACACACACACACACACACACACACACACACACACACACCCTCCCCCCACCCCCCCCCCCGAACTAGAGCCTAAACCAACTTTCCCCTCCAATAAGACTTTTACACTCTCATGACCTGGGCTTAGAACTGGTTCCCCTCCACTTTCAATAGTTTTTTAGTGCTTTGCCTTTTAAGCTCAGTATCGCTTTGTTCAGGCCACATGGAGTTCATGTTCTTGCAAACAGAATTACAGAAGATAACCCCAGGCAAAGCAGCCAAGATATAGTAGCTTTATGATGTCAGTAAAAAGGTTTAGTTGATCCAGGAGATGAGGCATGTCGGGACTATCTGTAGAAACTCAACCCACCAGACTCTTTACTCATTGCCAGTGACTCTAAAGTGGCTTTTGCTGCTGGTTCAGTGACTACTTTATTCTGCACTTTTCTTTTTCTGAAGATGTGGGAGAAGGCGATCAAACTGAGCAAAGAGTTGGCCGAGACTTATGAGAGCAAAGTATTTGACTACGAGGGCCTTGGCAACCTCCTGGTGAGTCTGGTCCAGAATACGTCAAGTCTCCAACAGGTGGCTAAAGCGAGTGTTCATGAAAATGTTTTTGTAAGTTTGAGAAAGTAAGGATAAACAGCGTTCTTTACAGTGGAAATATAAACCTTGCTCTAAATAAAAATGAAAAAAGATGGGGTCCAAAAGCGCTGTCATTATTTCTCCAGATTGTCCTTTGACAGAGGGCTCAGAATCTCTGTCTGTGGCCCTCTCTTTCTTCACCGTGCCTTTTGTTTTTCTGTGGACCTCCACATTCTGGACGATCTCCCCTTTACCCTGTTAGTTACTCTACCTTCCGGGAACACCATCCATATTTCAGATGTTTTCTGTGTTCTTCTGTTCATCAAAATTACTCGTTCTGTGGTCCGTGTCCTCGGGGCCCTGCTGAATGACTAAACTCACTTATCTCTGAGCCTCATTTTATTATTTCAAGAGTGCCATTTTGCACATTTGGTTAAATTGTAAAATGCTTCTGCCAGAACTGGGTTCTCAAATTTTGCCTCCTTCCTTCTCCTGAATGCCACTGGAGTACTCGACTTTTACTGTTTCTCTGAACACCTGGCTTTTGGTACAGATCAGCTGTTTAAAAACAATAAAGCAAAACATAATCAGCCTTCTAAAGGCCCAGTGGTAGGCCAATGCAATATTACATTTGATAATTTTTAGTAGAGGAGTCACAAAAGGTCACATCACCCATTGTCACACAATAATTTGTTTGAGGAGGTAGTTGTCAAAATCACTTTGAAAAGGATTTGCCAGTGTATTGTACCAGCTCCTGCCATCACACACAAAAAAATCACTTATTAATTTCATAAACTAAATTGAGCTAAGATGTTAGTAATGTAACGTGTTAACCTTCTAAGAAAACATTGTAATAGAAGCCTTCACCTAGACAGAGAATAGTAGTCTTCCCCTCTGTGCTTTTGCTTTCCATGGTTTCGGTTACCTACAGGCAACTGCAGTCTGAAAATACAAAATAGAGAATTCCAGGAATAAATAGCTTGTAAATGTTAAATTGTGCACCCTTCTGAGTAGCGGGATGAAATCTCACACCACCCCGCTTCGTCTCACCCAGAAAGTGCTAGAATGTGGATCATCCCTTTGTCCAGAGTCTCCACCTGTACACGCTCCCTGCCCATTAGTCACCTAGTAGCTGTTATCAGTAGTTTTCAGATAGACTGTTGAGGTATCACAGTGCTTGTGTTCAAACAATGTTCACTTTATTTAATAATGGCCCCAAAGTGCAAGAGTATGCTGGCAATTTGGACATGCCAAAGAGCAGCTGTAAAGTGCTTCCTTTACCTGTAAAGGTGAGTACAGATAGTATAAGATATTTTAAGAGAGAAAGAGAGAGACCACATTCACGTAACTTACATTACTGTTATGTGTGTATATATGCATATATACACACATAGCAGTATGTATATATATATATACATACATACTCACATACAAGTATATTATTGTAATTCTATTTTATTATTAGTTATTGTTACTCTCTTACTGTGTCTAATTTTAAATTAAACTCTACCATAAGTATGTATGTAAGGGAAAAATAATATATATAGGGTTCAGTACTGTCTTCGATCTCAGGCATCCACTGGAGGTCTTGGACCACATTCCCTGTGGATGGAGGAAGGGACAGCTATAGTGATATAGTTATGCTAACCTTTGTGGGAGGGGCTTAGGGACATTCGTCAGAGCCCCTGGGTCTGGCTCCCTGTTTTGCTTTCTTTAAGGCTGACTCTATGCACTCTGGCCGGGTGGCGCCAGATGCTAGAAAACAGAACGTCACCTCCACTTTCTGGGCACTTGTAGCTGAATCAAAGACTTTAATCCAAACCACATGCACGAACTGGAATGTTCTTTATCTTCTTTTCTCATATGTCTCCATTTAAGTGCAGACACCTTTTGCGAACCTCAGAAAGTGGTTTTTAGCTTGTGAGGGGGCCTCCAAGAAACTAGTGAAAGCCAAGCACTGCCTCCTTCCATAGCAGAATGCATACACGTGCATCTTTCCACAGACGACTCTGGGGAACCACAGACCCTCCATGGCCCCATTCATGGACTAGGTTCAGATGCTCTAATCTGAGAACAGGATAACTCTTTGGCCCACAAGATATTTTCCAAAGACCTTTCATTTCTCTGTGTTACATGGGAAACAACAAGGCAAATAGTCAGATCATTTTTTTTTCTCCCAACTGTGCCCTCGTAACCTCCCCATGGAATGTCTTGTTTTGTTTTCCAGAAAAAAAGAGCCTCGTTTTATGAGAACATCATTAAGGCCATGAGGCCTCAGCCTGAATACTTTGCCGTTGGATACTACGGACAGGGCTTTCCTTCCTTCCTGCGGGTAAGAAACCCGAGGGTGGTCTCCCACCACTGAGCCGTGCAGTCTGCAGAGGGGAGGTCTTCCTCTCTTTTCCAGATGGGTCTGATGTGTTAGCAGCTGGAGCCCCTTGTTCTCACTGTGGGAGGTCGGGCAGGCAAACCACTTCCTGAGCTGCGGCCTCTTCACCCCACACCCCCGGCCACCTCTGGGATTCTGGCAGCTCTTTTGTAAAATGACTTTTCCCAGGTGGAATGCAAAAGGGAAAAACAGAACCATCCCCTCCACTGCTCTGCTGCTGCGGGTCAGGTTGGGAAAAGTGTAGATTGATGCATTTGGGTGCTTATTTTATTTCCAGCCCAAGAGAGTTTAAAAGCAAATAGACCAAAGACAAGACTGCAAAGGTTTCACAAAAATGAAAACAGTTTTGTTGTAATAATGAGGAGGACCACTTTTTTCTCCTTTCTGAAAGTTTTCTTTAACGTGAGGGTGATTTTACAATCTGAAAAACAAACCAAAAAATCGTCTTATTTTCTCCCACAAAAAGAAGCCTCTTTTAGCGCTTAGCAACATTTAGACATATATTATCCATCTTCCTTCCCCTATTTAAAAAAAAAGTAGAGAAGGAACGTTCTTTACGTTCCTTCCACTGCCTAATGAGGAGGTAGTTCGTTCATTCATTCATTCAATAACTATTTTATTGACTGCCTACTGTGTGCCAGGCACATACTAGGAATTGGAGGTACAGTGCTGATTATAATCTGATATGGTCTTTGCTTTCATGGATTTTATAATCCAATGGGTGAGATGTTAATTAAATAATCACACAAACAAATATAAAAATTGAAACTGACCAAGACAGGTATTCTGTGATAAGCATCAGTTAACAGGGAATATTTACTCAAGTGAAATAAAAGCCTCTGTTTACGTAAAAATTGTACATGATGGTTTATGGTACCATTCTTTCATAATCACCAAAGATTGGGCAGAACCCACATATCTCTCAGGTGGTGAAAGGATGAGCAAGCTATGATACAGCCATACAATGGGATACTACTTAGTAATAAAAAGGAATAAACTCCAGATACACACCGCTACATGGATGAATCTCAGATGCATTGTACTAAGTAGAAGTTAGACCTTAAAGTCTACATACGCTGTGATTTTATTTACATGACATTCTGGCCAAGCCAATACTTATAAGGGGTGGAAAACAGATCAGTGTTATCTGATAGCTGGAGAAGTGGAGAAGAAATGTTGGGCTATGAGGAAGTATGAGGACATTTTTGGTGGTGACGAAATGTTCTATATCTTGATTGTGGTCATGGTTACATTTGTCAAAACTTGCAGAATTTTACCCTAAATAGGGTAGATTTTATTTTATGTAAGTTATATCTGAATTTTTTTTAATCAGGAAAGACTTCCTAGGGAATTTCTGCTTCAGCTGCATTTTGGAAGGTGAGCTGGGTGTTAAGGAGGTAAAGGAGATAGGGAGAGCATTCCAGGCAGAGGAAACAGCAGGCAAGAACATGGCAGTGCCTAGGAATGAAGGCAGGCACGTGCAGTGGGCACAGAGGGAGCTGAGTGAACTGAGGAGATGAGGCAGGAATTATGGGAAGAGCATGCAGGGCCTTGGGGTTACGTAGAGCGTTTGTCAGCATCCTGAGAGCAGTGGGGAGCCACTGCAGATTTTTGGTGTCGGCAAGGCCATCTGGATTCGGTATGGAGAATGGGTGGGTCATGTGTGTGGATAAGCCACCAGTGACTATGGCATGTGTTCAGGGGAGAGCTGATAGGTCTACTTAGGGAGGTGGCTTTAGAGAGAAATGGAAAGATTAGAGTGATGGAGATGAAGTAACAGTATTTGATGATTGATGGGATATGTGGGTGAGAAAGAGAGAGATGTCGAGAATGATTTCTAGCCTTCTGGCCTGCATAATTGGAAGGGCGGTGGAACCATCCACTTAGGTCGTAATTCTGGAAAGGAGGACAGAATTGATTCATTCATGAATAAATATTTATTCAACTATTACTGTGTACCTTGCTGTAATATAGGCTTGGAGGCAGAGCCCAAAACAAACCAATGTCCTTGAAATTATGGAGCTTATATTCTAACTTGAGGAGACCAAAAAAAATAAAATAAAATATTTAATGTTAGATGGCCTGAAACAAAGCCTCATACAGTATAGACACTCAACAAATATGGAGAAATTGAGTCAGGAAGGGCAAATAAAGAGGCAAGCAATGGGGATGGAGTTGCAATTTTAAATAGAGCAAACAGCATGCAAGATTGAAGGAAAAGGACATTTGAGCAAAATCCTACAAGAAGTGAGGAAATTAGCCAGTTTGCTATCAAGGGACAAGCAAGGGCACCAGGCAGTGAGAAGACGAGGTTCAAAAGCCATGATGCTGCAGAAACTAGAGAGAAAGTAGAAAATGGGGCCAGACGGCTATGGCTCCCAGATTGCAGAGTGCCTTCGAGGTCTTTATAAGTTGTTCGTAAAGGTTTGATGTGGGACATACACAATGTAAGATAAATCTGAAACCTCTAGATGTGAGTCAACAATTTGTTATATAGATCTGGAACTCAAAGTAAAGTTCTAGGCTGGAGATAAAAGTTGGTGAGTTATTTACACAGAGTTAAAACTGGTTGTGGATGAGATGGCCTAGAATAACAGAGTAGAAGCTTGAGATGGAGCTTTGCAGTAGGTTTCGGTTTTAAATTTGCTTAGCGGTCTGGGTATTCAAGGCGCGATAAGATAATGATGCCTGCTATACTTGTTATATGCGACTGTTATGTCACACGAAATAATGGATGTGAACTAGGTGACAGTGATAGTTCAGTGAAAACAAGAAGACTAGACTTTCAAGTTGAAAAATTGGGGTCTTAGTCATGCGCCGAGTGACTATGATTTTGGCCAAATCACTTAACCACCAAGTCTTGGATTTCTGACCTATAAGTTAAAGAAATAATTTCCACGTTTTGAGAATTAAATAAATAGCATATAGGAGAGCTTTATAAACTAGTTTGTACATGTTATATGTTGCCAAAGTGTAATGAAAATGAAAAATATAAAATCCTTACGAATGATATAAACTGCATGCCATTCTGAGTCATGGACTATTTCCCCAAACTCAGAATGTATAAATTTATATTATCCTCTCCCCCAACCCCAAGCAGGTCCCCCTCTCCTCTGTTTCTGTCAACGGCACCACCGTTCTTCCTGCTTCAAGGCCAGTAATCTCAGAATCCTTGTTGCCACCCCCGCCCCCGTCTCCTTTGCCCTTCACCAGGCAGCAAAGAGACAAACACTGGGTCCCGTAGCTTATCCTTCTCCCACTCAGTCCTGCCTCGGATTCCCACAGCTGGACGTATACTCCATCGGATTAGGTCGTCGATACTGCTTTCTTCATCGGATTGATGCTCTCTCCTTCCAGACCCTTCAGTGAATTCCCAGGGCCTTTGGAACTTCTGCCTGAAATTCGAGGCCTTTCATATTCTTTTTCGTCCAAACTTATTT
>NW_006439757.1:792283-820374 GCF_000325575.1 Pteropus alecto
CTCCATCTTTTGGGCCTTGTCCTTGTCGCTTACCGTGTGTGGTTGTCCTCTTCCCTTGTTTTTCCTCTCTGCCCTATTCATCCATCTAGGCCCAGTCAAATCTCACATCTTCCTTGGAGTCCTGTCTTTCACACTGAGCTAGTTTGCCTGTCGAGCTGACCTGCTGCTTGTCTGGTTCCTTTCACAGTTATTGTCCACATCATACAATTAGTATTTTATTATATTCTCATCCCTTGTCCACAGTTTTGCCTGAATTATAGAATTGTGTAATGCATGAATCAGTCACATAAATCTTTCCCAGCTTGGAAAAAATTTATCATCTATTCCCAAAGATCGGATGATTTTTACTGATGTCAGTGTTTAGCCTAGAAGAGGTATTGCCTTTGCATTACTTATACTATCTAAAATTACGATATTTACTTATGTGTTTACTTATCTTCTGTTTCTCTCCACTAGAAAGTAAGATTTGTGGGAATGGGGTCAATATTTAATCCTCGGTGTCTAGCATATCTGTTGTTTGCTCAGTACAGATTTGTTATAGGAACGGACAAGTGATTTTTAAGACATTTTACAGAACAATACAAGCCCAAGTTTTAGTTAAAAACAGATCATGTGTGGGCTGCCAATGCTAAGTACTCATCTGAGGCCTGACCTTCAAAGCATGGCTACATTTGAACTTGCACGGGCGGCAACTGTGAGACAAATTACTCCTATGCCTGGGGCCTAGGAAATTTATTATTTTTTTTTAAATTTAGTTTTATTAAAGAGGAAAATAACTGCACTTGGCAATGGAGAGGATAATTTGTGCAGTCACTTTCTGTGAGACTTCAATGTAGCCATCCACAGTGATTTTCGGGATTGGCTAGGGACTACTATAACTTATTCCTGTTCTCTGTTACTATATGACTGTGTTGAAAGATGTGTTGTCTTGATTCTCTTTGTACTTTCATATCCCCTAAGGTCGTTCCATGCAAAATGCTGGTCCACACAGTTACTAGATCATGATGAGATGAGGAGCTTGCTGAATATAAATTAATGTACTTCCTTCCTTCACTGAGAATGTCTTGCTATGAAAAATAACAGCTAAACTAAACAGCATTCCTGGCAATGCCAGGGATGTACAGTAGGGCACAAGTTCCTTATTTTTTGTGGATCAGTGTAGACTGCACTAGCTGTGGTCATTGGGCCACACTATACAAAGCTCTGCACAAAGTAATTTTATGCCTATGACTTAATTCCTCAAGTCAACGATGGCTCTTGTCAGATATGATGGTTGCTGTGGGGCACATGGCTCATTGCACTTTGGCTAGGGCATACAGTGTCTCCTTCTGTACCAAGATCTCCAGTTGTCCCTTCACTCTTCATATTTAAGTATTTCCCTTGGTGTCTCTGACCTGCAGAACAAAATATTCATCTACCGGGGGAAGGAGTATGAGAGACGAGAAGACTTCAGCCTGAGGTTGCTGACCCAGTTCCCCAGTGCCGAGAAGATGACCAGCACCACACCCCCAGGCGAGGAAATCAAGTGCTCCCCAAAGCAGTGTATCCTTGTCGTGGGGAGACCCGGCCTACAGGCTTTGTAACCTTCTGCTGTCCCAGCCCAGCCAAAGGAGCTAAGGGTTCAGTCTCCTGTGTGTGTAGATATGTCCTATCCTAAGACCACTCACTTAACCATTCGAACTATTTCCCATTCTTTGGGACCTTAATGTCCTCATTTCATGGTTATGAAGTAATTAAAGGACAGAGACGATGATCAAATCTTGAATATGAAAGGATATATTTTAAAGCCATATGGGGAGCTTGAGGACATAGACTTCTGGTCCTGAATTCTAGATTCTGGATAAAGATGTATAGCTCTTTTTTTTGTAACATATACTGATTTATTGAAAGATCATTTATGTGCTTTCTTTTAAAAAGCTAACACTAAGGGCTCCATAACAAAATTATTTTTAAAACTTTCTAATGCGTTTTATGCCCAAATAAAGGTGTTATGAAGTTGAACAGTGTTCTAAGAGAGGTTGATAAGACAGAGCCGGTATGGCATGGTGGGTAAGAGAACGGGCTCTGGAGGCAAACTGCCTGGTTTCGAGCCCCAGCTCAGTAACACTGTATCACTTTGGACAAGTTTCTTAATTTCTTTGTGCCTCAGTTTTCTCATCTATAAAATGGGGATGATGATCATTCTACTTCTGAGTTCTTATAAAGATTGAGTGAGTAAATATATGTAAAATACTTGGAACAGTGCCTTGTATGTAATAAAAATTTAATATATATTAGCAATTATTATAGATATAGATTGGTAAGTAGCCACAGAAAGATAGACAATAATAATAGATCACTAGACAGATGCACCTTTAAGAGCAGTAGTGGCCTGTTAATACACACTGGACGCTTGGAAAAGAAAAGACTTCCAAAGGGGAAAGCTTTGGATTATGGAGGTTCAGAAAACAATTGAGGAGCATTCTTGGTGTGGGAATGAAAAGAGGTCTTTAAAAATTGGATTTAAAAACAAGTCCTGATACTTGGCCTTCAGTAATTTCTGCATAGCCATTTGACCTTGACCAAGTTGCTTAATTTCTCCAGGCCTTTGGTCTTCTCATCTCAAAGGTGTGAGGGCAAATCTCTTTTCCCTAAAACACCTTGTAGCACTTCCGTGAGGATCAAAATAAGAAGGAGATGACTTATGAAAAAATGTTTTGTAAGCTCTAATGGCATAAGGCTTAGCCCAGTGATCCTTGGATTTTATTACACATAAGAATCACCGTGGAGACATTCTAATTCAGCAGCTGCGAATTCTAACTCTGCATTTTGAGTAAATCTCCAGGTGGTTCTGGTACAGGTAGACTGCACACTTCACTTGGAGAAATACTGGTAGTCACTGTTAAGTCTAGACCTTAAACTGTCGTTTAAGTGCTAAAGATTTGGAAACACTATATCTGCACTGGTGAGAACAAAAAAGTCATTTCTGAGATCAGATTATTAAATCAGAGAAGAAGGCCTTACCACCGAGCTGGTTTTGAAGCCTGACTTCACCATTCACCAGTTGTGTCATCTGGGTTTTCCCAGATCCTCAGATTCTTCATCAGTAAAAGGAGGTTAATAGCATCTACCCGGTAGTCATTGTATTTATTGGGGGTAACATTTTCAAAACACCTTGTTTGGTGCCCAGCTATGGCCCTCAATAAACAAATGATATCCAGAGCTACAAGAACTTTTACTGCCTGGGCTCTGGAGTCTGGCTACTTCGGAGGGATGCTTGTTGAAAAGAAATGAGTTAAAACAGTTTCCAACCAGCGTTTTAAAAATATTTCATTGATGTGTATTTTTCTCTGTTTTCCTATGGGAAGATTTGCCAGGTGTCTGACCAGAAATGTCTAGGAGGATGACTTAATAAGGCATTCGGGTAATATGTAAGGGAGCCCCATTTTCAACGCGTTCCTGGCATTTGGTATAAAGGAATGATCAGTGCAGGTGCCATTTTCATCCGTAAAGCAGGAGGAGCAAGCAGTGCTTTCTGCCTGGGACGGCTTCATGGCCCAGCCCCTTTTCCTTAACGAGCTCTTCAGACATGCAGTGTTTCACCGTCAAGCCAGTGATGAGCCTGCCGCCCAGCTACAAGGATAAGCCAGTTCCAGAGCAGATCTTAAAGTAAATGGGTCTTCTTGTTTGTTCCTAAAAACATTTGCCTTTCATACACTTTACCTAGAAGCACATCAAAACCAAAGTCTTCAGTTCATTACAATTTGGAAGACCTGCTGTCTTAGTTCATTCAGGCTGCTGCAGCAGAATACCATAGGCTGCGTGGCTGATAAACAACAGTCTGACATTTATTTCTCAGAGTTCCGGAGGTGGGGAAGTCCCAGATCAAGGCACTGGCAGATTCGGTGTCTGGCGAGGGCCTGCTTCCTGGTTCATAGATGGCTGTCTTCTCACTGTGTCTTCGCCTGGGAGAGGGAGCTCCCTGAGACCTCTTTTATAAAGGCGTTAATCCCATTCATGAGGGCTCCACCCTCACAACCTAATCACCTCCCAAAGGGCCCAGCTCCGCTCAACACCACCACATTGGGCGTTAGGATTTCAGCATAAGAATTTTGAGGGGATACAAACATTCAGACCATAGCAACTGTCCGTTCCATTTCCAGTATAAGATAAGAGTGTGATATCTCAAAGGAATTTGGGGATTTTGCTTTTTAAACAGAGGAGAGGAAATGGGGAATTTCACTCTAAGGTTTCACACTTCCTAGCTCTTATTTCCCCTGGAAGGATTCAATGGTCAGTAGCAGCTGACCGCACCTTGCCTGGTGAATTCCCCAGTGACTGAATTTAGCTTTCTTGAGAAGCTAAAAGGCTCATATAACTGTTATAAAACTACACAGATGACATGGACATATGTACTTATACCCTTTCAAATTGTGAGCTGTGAGATAGATTCATAGATAATAAAACTAAGACATGCAGTAAAATCAAACTGTGCCAACTCCAGAGCCTTCATCACGGCGACTGTCGGTTTTGAGACTCAGTCTGTGTAAGACGCATCCCAGGTTTCCTTGCAGTCAGTCAGGTCAGGGAGTGGTTCTAAGAGGGAGCGACAGCGTGTGGCTGTGTCTTTCCCCAGCTACTACAGAGCCAACGAAGTGCAGCAGTTCCAGTATTCCCGGCCCTTCCGGAAAGGAGAGAAGGATCCTGACAATGAATTTGCCGTGAGTCCACCCCTTTGGCCCTCTACTGAAAGGTAAAATTGACATCCAGAATGGGTTAGGCCTTCCACCTAACCCGCATATACAGCAGAAATGGTGGAAGGATAGAGGTTTCGCATGCTTACCACCAAGACGCAGGCCATCCTCTTGGTGGAAAACGCTAGACCAGGAGTCCAGAAACTGGGCTCTGTTCCTGGGCTTGCTACCACTATGACTCTGAGCAGGTCTAGACCTCGAAGTTCCCACCTAGAAGGAAAGGATCCCTTTCAGCTTTCAACCTCCAGAATCCTCAGCTTTTAACATGCAGAGTCCTTACATTTTTGGAGAAAACAGGGCCCCTTCTCTAAGGAGACGGTGGTGAATGGAAGGAATCTCACTAAACCGTACCAGGGAGTTTTGCTGTTTTAAGAGCCCGGGAACTAACCCACATTTTCCCTTTCCCTTCCTCCCTCCAGACCATGTGGATTGAAAGGACCACGTATACGACCGCGTATACCTTTCCTGGGATTCTCAAGTGGTTCGAAGTCAAACAGATTTCGACAGTGAGTCATTTGAAAATGGAACTCAGAAAAATCTTTCTGTCTCCAAATATAATAAGAGCCTTTGTTAAATTCCCCCCTCCAGTCCTCACGAGCTCTCCTCTGGCCAGCTTCATTTTCCAAAAGAGAAATGAAAGGCACACTTGTCTAAGAGAACGCCTTTGTAAAACTGATGTTACAACACCAACCCTAAAGGTTACTCACAGTGAATGACTCTTTTGTGACCAGATGCGTGTTGTCTCCTCGATGATCCTGCCAGCACCCAAAAACATTTTCGGAATGCTTCCTTTACGTTTCCTGTCAGTCACATTCTTCCCTCTCAGAACAGTTCTGCTTTTATTCTCGGCTAATCACATCAGCTGTCATCCAAGACTCCTCCATCTTCATCACTCCCCAGAGCTGCCTGTTCTATGTTTTTAATATTTACTAAATCTGTTTTCTTTACTTCCAGACCCCATACCATACCTATTCCTAGTCCTTCATTCATCTCCAGGTTGATGCCATTGAAAAAGCCTCTTACTTGGCTTCCCTGCTTTGGCCTTCTGAGGCCCGTTTTCCTCAGTGCCTCAGAGTGTGCGTTCCATAGTGAAAACCTGACTGCATCACATTCTCATGCTTAAAACACTTCTGTGATGGCTCCCCAGTGCCTAGAGTGTAGAGTCCGTGCTCCTTAGCACATTAATACAGAGTCTTTGTGACTCGACCCTTCTACCTCATCTCCTATGGAATCCTCTGGAACTAAACTGCTCAGTTCACGCTCTTTCAGTTATCCATGAAATTGGGTCATTTTCTCGGCCCAAAATGCCCTGTCACCACTTCCCAACCAAACTCACGCCCACCCAGATTGAGTTTAGGCACCGGCTTCTCCAGGAAGCCATCTCTGAAATTCCCAGGCTTAGATGCCCTTTCTCTCTGCCTGTCGCATCTTGTGCTTATTTCTAATGAGTTACCTACCACGTCCACATATCCTGAAACCCCACTGAAACCATGAGGTCCTCCCAGCCATGAATTATATCTTAATCACTTTTGTAACTGTGGTGCATAGCACAGTGCTTGGCATAAAACAAGCATTCGAGAAATATGTCCCGAACAAATCTGAACCGAAGCTCGATGTGTCCCATACCTGGTGGTAAATTATTACTCTTCAAGTATGAATATGATTTTTAGACAGACTTTTGGAATGAAGCCTGGAGTGGGAAGTCATGCTGGCTAATAATGCGTAAAGTTAAAAAGGAGACAATTTTTCTTGAAACCTTGTTTTGAAGACATGTCCACAGGAGTACTCTCCGAATCCATATTGCATCTTGTTTCATTTTCGTCCACAATTCAGCCTAAATATTCTAATACATCCTATTATTTCTGACTTCTGTTAACCACGGAAGCCATACTAAGATGAGTTATATATGAACTGAGTGGATGACTTCCAAAATCACTTCCTCTTCTCGTGGAAGAAGCATCAGACCTCTCACCGGTGAATATTTCTGTTGTGCACGAGTGTCTCAGAGCAGATGTCCTGTTACTCTGTTGTCGCTGAGCTCAACAATATTTGAGGAAGCTTTGCCTCAGAAGCAATCATTATTATGGCTCCAGTGTTTTTCTTTTCAAAATTTCTGTACACACGTTGCCCCAAGAAATAATCGTTACCGTGGTTCCAATTTTTAAGTCATCCTTGTACTTTCTAAGGAGGTTTTCAAAAAGCTTATTTGGCAACTTACCAACACCGTTTCAAACATGTGTGTTATCCTAAGAAACAAAACCTTGGCAAGCAAAACCTCACTCTTCCATAGCTTCCTGGGAATTTTATACCTTTTGAGGGGAATACTTGGACTTTTTTCAGTCTTCCCTGTGGAGTTCACAATGTGTCCTTTCTCTCGCTTGTTCTCTGTCACAGGAGGAAATCAGCCCTCTGGAGAATGCCATCGAAACCATGGAACTCACCAATGAGAGGATCAGCAACTGTGTTCAGCAGCATGCCTGGGACCGGTCCTTGTCGGTGCATCCTCTGTCCATGCTGCTCAGTGGCATCGTGGACCCGGCCGTCATGGGGGGGTACTCCAACTACGAAAAGGTGGGCTGGGCCACATGGCCCCACAGGGCTCCAAGGTCTAGGTGTCTCCGTGCCTCCCTCTGTGACATTGTGCAGCCGATGAATTAGTTTCTTACCACTTCTCTGAGAGATTTTCACACTCCCTTTTTTATGAATGGGCAAATGAAATTAATGAAAAGCTTGTCCCCAACCTCACATCTTCTGGAGATCATCAGCAACCCAGGCAGGGTTAGGCCACTGCATAGTGAAGAGTCACCGAAATCAACCCAATACACCATAGCTGGTTGATTCACTTGCTGTTTCTCTCCCCGTCCCCAGTGCCCCCGGGGAGTAGGCAGCATAGTGGGAACCCCACAACTGAGGATGCTCTGGAGGTGAAGCAACATGTGTGGAAAGGCAGAGCCACATTCTGTTTAGAGTTAGCCTTAAGGAATCTGCACCCCGACTTGGTGGGACGGAGGTTGCAGGGACAGATGCTGGCCTTGGCTCTACAGTTAAATTACTTCAACTAAGTTATTCGAGGAAAACGTGAAAGGAATGCTCACTGCATGTGAATCCATTGCATAAGGTTTGCATGTAGCACCATTGAAAATGGAGGTGATGCCTTCAGTAAGTAATATTCAGCCAAGTATAATTAATAGAGGGAGGATTTTTTAATTGTTAGGTACATTTTCAGAGGTTAAGCAATCCTGGAGTCTTCTTCTTGACTGTAAATAAACATTGGCTAGTCCACCCCCATGGAGTAACGTGGAGAATGAATGGAAAGGAGAGGAGATGAATGTGAAGGGCAAACGGACGTTAAGTGGGCTGATTCTCTTATTTCTGTTTGTACACGATATCTCGAGAGGACCAGGGGCTTGAAAACCAGTCACTCCTATGACCCAGTCTTTGCTTCCTGTTGGCCTCTGTGTGCCCTTGGGTGAGAAACTTAACCCTTCTGAGCTCCAGATTTCTTATCTGAAAAAAGTGAGGAAAATACCTAACTCACAGGAGCAACTTGAGGGGTAAGGGAGACATTCTAATATAAGGACATAGAACATTTGGCATGTAGTTGACACCAGATCACTGTTGGCTTTGCACCTACCCCTTTCTGTCCACTTGGAAGGAATGTGTGATCTGACTGTTCTTCATGAGTGGTGTTACAGTGCTGCGTGACTACTGCTGTGGTAACCTTCTCTGAGAAGGACTCAGCACCAGAGGTAAATTCTGGTTTGCTCCTGTTAGGTTTCAGTAAGAATTTCCAGTGTTACAATGGAATTCAATACAAAACTCGGATCCAAAATATAATACTTTTTTTATATTATAATTATTTCAGTGTGTATTTTTCCTGTAAACTATCTGACACTAATTTTGATGTGTTTTTCCAAGTATTAATTTTTTCAGAATGCCCCTAAACTCAGATTCATACATGCCAATATCTGTGAATATTATATAGCTTCGTATGAAGTTCTTTCTAATGTGACCGTCTTCGAATTAATGAAAAAAAAAAAAAAGGAAAGAAAGGATATATAGACAAATATATTTCAGTAACTTTAGCTTGAAATACTAGTTTATTCTTTTAATTGATATGTATGATTTTGTACGTTTCTAAACATAAGACAAAGGTAAAGTCATTGATCACTTGTTGCAATCACTTGGGGAACCCATCCTTCCCTATCTGACACAGGTGACCTCTTTCAAGGCAGCTCTTTAATCGTTGCCTGAGTGATAAGAACACAGGAACCGTTTGCCCTGTATTCCTAGAGAGAGGCAGGATTTCGTGAGAAAAAGTGATTTCGTGGCACTCTGGTGTTCCCTGATTCAACTTGCGTTTTATCATATATCAAAAAACTTCTTTTAACTTTCAAAAATTTAAATTTGTTTGTATTTGAAAGATAAAGGTGGATGAAGATTTAAGCAAATACTACTTTTTCATTTATATTGACTGTCCTAAGTATGAATCTGGCTTAAATGAGCTGCTTTGAAAATGTGCCATCCTGCTCCCTATAAATATATTTGATCCACATATATTTATAGTCTCTGTAGTATTAATTCATTAGAGCTACCATTAGGAAGTACCACCAATAGGGTGGCTTAAAACAATAGAAAGTTATTGTCTCACAGTCCTAGAGTCCAGCAATCTGAAATCAAGGTGTCAGCAGGTTGAGTCCCTCTGAGGACTGTAAGGAAGAATCAGCTCCCTGACCCTCTCGCAGCTTCGGGCAGGTTGCTGGCAGCCCTTGGCATTCTTTGGCTTGGAGATGACTGTCTTCTTGGGTCTCTTCTCACGGTGTTCTCCGTGTGTGTGTGTGTGTGTGTGTGTGTGTGTGTGTGTGTGTGTGTGTGTGTGTGTGTGTGTGTCTGTCTGTCTGTCTGTCTGTCTCCACAGTTCCCCTTTTTATGAGGATACCAGTCAGATTGCATTAGGGGTCCATCCTACTCCAGTGTGACCTCATCTTAACCAATTACATATGCACTAACCCGATTTCCAAGTAAGGTCACATTCTGAGACACTGGGGCTTAGGACTTCTTTAGGAATTTAAGGGGGTTGGATGATAACAGTTCAACAGGGTAACACAATTCCCCACAGGATAGGGAGTTTGCACATATTCTGTTCTCCACACAAAATGGGCCGATCACTTTTATAACTGTAGTTATATCCTATAGTTTCAGGAACTATTGTCTGCAAAGAATGGGGTGGCTTTCCTAGTAGTGGAGCAGAGGAGTAAGGGGGAACTTTGCAGGCTGGTCTTTGAAAGCACTCTCAGAAATGAAGGTTAAGGTACGGGGAGGAAATAGGTAACTCCTATTTTGAACTCGTGTTGGAAATGTTCACTACAGACTTCTCTTTTATTTCCTAGCGAATCCTGTCTTTAAAAAGTAATCTCCCATGTGACAACTATATTTATAGTTTGAGTTTGGGTTTTATTTCCTTATTATAGGGCCTTAGCCATGGGGACCATGAATGTTTATTGATGAAATGGGTGACATGGTCTTGACATATGATAAATACAACCTGCACTTTGTATTTTCAAAACATTTTTACATCTACAGCTCCTATTGTCCTCAGAATAGCCTTTTGGATAAGTGATTAATAAAAAATGCAGATATTAATCTTCACTTATAATAGGAAAAAACTGATACAGCCTATATCACATGGTAGAGCAGAAAAATTATCAGCCACATCATTAGCCTATTAACTTTTTGTTCCTTTATAATATCTATATACTTAATCTAATAGATATTGTCATTCGGTCTTTTCTTAGTGCTTTAGAAAAGTTACTTTAAGGAATGACATTCTGCTCTGCCGCAGTTTATTGTTTGGTGTGTGTGTGTGATTGTTGAAAATGGACTCTTGCTAGGAGCTACATGATACCAGAAAAACCACAAAATAGCACGTACCTTCTAGAGTTGTTCACTACAGTATAAGGGCAGTCCCAGGAAAGGATTGAATATTTCCTTATTCCTAGTTTGTCAGAACAGAAGACATTTTTCACCCTTCTAGGTTTCCCTCCCTTTCGTTTAGAGTCAGATACACATGTAGGTATGTGTTTTAATTAGTACTTGCATTTGCTCTGCTTTTAGGCTTTTTTTACAGAAAAGTACTTGCAGGAGCATCCTGAAGACCAGGAGAAGATTGAGCTGCTAAAGCAACTGATAGCCTTACAGGTATGCCTCACCGGAGGTGTGTGGCTGGACGCCTTTCCACTCCACTGCATGAGTCCGGGATATTCCCTATGGCTTAAATCTACTTTTTTTCTAACCCTTGGAATCACATCCTATCTAATCGTTTGTCAGAGCAACCTAGGAATAGCATTCCATTAGACTGCACAGGTCGAGAAGTGCCTCCTTAGAGGTGAGATTCAAGTCTCCCAGTTTTCCTGGCCTGTATTTCCAGCTGAGAGATGTTGGCCAGCTTTTCTCTTTCTCACTAGTGAACAGTGGAAGAAAATACAGCCATCCATTCAGCCTAAGGCTTAAACCTCAGTTTCTCATCCACAGAAATGCTCCTGGGCTCAGGTGGGTTTGCCTTGTCTGGCAGCCCTTCCCAGGTCAGGGCCTGCTTGTATCCTCGGTGTGTGTATTTCTCTGCATCATTGACCCAAGGACTCCAGCTCCCAAGCCCTACACTGACAAGTAGCATTCTCCTTTGATATGTGCCGTGTCTGCCTGTTTACCTGGCCATCCCCACCCGCACTCTTCCCCAATGTTCAAATCTAAATTACCCCTCTCCCTAAACCATATTTCCATTCTTTCTAGATGCCTCTGCTGACAGAGGGGATCCGCATCCACGGAGAGAAGCTGACGGAGCAGCTCAAGCCGCTGCACGACCGGTTGTCGTCTTGTTTCCGGGAACTCAAGGAGAAAGTGGAAAAGCTCTATGGGGTTATAACACTGGTAGGCTTTGTCTAAACCTATACACTTTCTCCAGTCTCTGTTACCTTTTATGATATTGCCCAATTTTTCAGATGAGTCAAAATAGTATAGCATTGGCATGAAATATACTGGGGGCAGGTCAGAGAAGGCATCGTCTACTGTTGATGGCCATCAACCATCCTAGTGCTAGATGAGGGGGTTCTCCAACTTGAATAACCCTCAGAACTACCGAGAAGGCTTGGCAAAACCGAAATTGCTGGGCCACAGCCCCAGGGTTTCTGATTCAGTGGGTCTGGGGTGGGGCCTGAGTGCTGGTCGAAGGCCCACACTTTGAAAACCACTCTGTTAGAAGTTGGGGCGCTCCTAATCCCAGACACTGGTTGTTCCTGTCCTATCTAGCCCAAATCTTAGCGTTTTTCCTAATATTTTTTATTTTGATGAAAAGTTTACACTTTCACACCTTCTAAGGGGAGAAAGAATTGTGAAGAACATTTCGTAATACTTGTAGCTGATTTCATAACGTTTTGACAGTTCTAACACATTTCTCACAGCTATAATTTTCTTCTTTTCCTCCTGAGAAGTTGAGTGAAGAAGTCGTGCTAACCTTTTCTCTCCGACAGTTGATTATATGCTTGGTTCCAGCTTTATTTATCTGCTCATTTAAACATGAGTTTACTCTGCTGTCTTTAATGGTCTTATTCTTGAAGGCCTGATTTTCAAATTCTCTTTCCTCCAATCATAGCTCTGAATTTTTTTTCACGCATTCCTCTGCCCTGTCCCCATACCTCTTTGTCTATCATATTTTTCTCTAGAGTATGTTTTCGATCATCTTTTTCGGTCATCCAGGTGTTCAGTCATGCATTTGTAAGAATTTACCTCCTAACCTACTGCCAGTTAAGAATTTTCTTCCAGGAGCATTCGTCTTTTACACAAGTTCCTAGATGGCAGAGACTGTGACTTTTATCTTACGAGTTTAGTTTTTATTAGACGCAGGTCAACATTTGCATGTAAATTTGATATAGTGGCATATGAGGATAATTGATCCTACTAGAGACATTTCTCATGAAAATAGATTAATGTTCCTTTACTTCCTAAGATTCATCAGATTGAGTGTCAGGTCTGTAGTTTCAATCTAAAACTCAGCTATTCAGCCAATATTCCATTTTTTAAATGCCCAAAAGAAGCTAAGCTGGAGAACCATGCAGAGTTTTGCTGTTTTATTGGTGCGTAATGAACAAATTGTTTTTTTTCTCTCTCATATGGCTGGCAGCAAATTATGGTGAATTTTTCTCTAGTTTTAGAAATAAGGTAGGTTTAACCTAAGTTGTGTATATTATTAAGAATATAAGTATTTGCAATATTTGACTAAAGCAGTACAGGCATCAACCAGTCAGAATGGGTTGCCAGCCAATCCATATGATTGCCACAAACAACAGGAGATCTGTACCTGTTCATATGGGCTGAATTCTAGGCCAGCTGATCATGAGGGGTCATGTCTTCTCCAGCCACCCAACTTGACCGAGAGGAAGCAAAGCCGCACAGGGTCCATTGTGCTACCCTACATTATGTCATCTACGCTGCGAAGATTGTCCATCACCTCGGTGACGTCCTCTGTGATTTCCACCTCTTCTAACTCATCTGATAATGCCCCTTCCAGACCAGGATCTGATGGGTAAGGTTTTGATCTTTAATTGCCAGGAAGCGTGGGGTAACTCTTTAGTAATGTTTGCCTTTTGGTCACCAAAGTGAAATGTGGTCAATTTAGATTTATCATCCTCATAAGGGAAATAATTCAAAATTTACGGGTTATTAGCCTTTGGGTCATTCTCATTGTCTGTCTCATGAGGAATATCATTATTTACGTAATGATAACAACTGTTACGAAAAATGGACCAAAAATCACCCATAATCCTGTCACATCCTATCACCCACCCAATCACATCCTGATTTATTTTTTTCACATTAACTCGTAGTCATTGCTTGTTTTTTTCACCATTTCAATTTTCAAAAATAATTTTTAAATTTTTATTTATTTTATGAATGGATAATATAATCCCATGATAGGAAATTTGAAAGATACAAAAGGATGTAGCATAAAACATCTCCCATCAATCCTTGACTCCTACCTAACTTATCACTACCAGTCTCCAGAGGCAAGTGCTGTTAGCGTTCAGGTTCTCACTGCCTTTCCAGCAGCTCTTTATCTATACAGAAGCAATACCTAAATAAATATTCTTCCCCACACTTTCTTTTAATATGAATGGCAGCATTTAATACTCTGTTTACCTTGCTTTTTTCACTTACTAGATCTTGAAAATCATTCCATTTCAGAACATAGTTTTCTCTTTTTCTTTTTGAGCTGCAGCCATCTCATGTTATGTCTGTATCATGATGCATGGCACTAGTGCCTGTTGATGGACATTTAGTTGATGTGGCAATGAGGAACCTTAAAAATAAATTATTTTGTAAATGTACAAGTATATGAGAAAAATTCCCAAAGTGAAATTGCTCTGTCAAACCTATATATTTGCAATTTTCAAAATATTTCCTGAACTGATTTCCATAGAAATTATACCACTTTACAGTCCCACCAGCAATATACAGAGGCTGCCTGGTCACCCACACCTCTCCACTAAATTGTATATTATTGGTCTTTTTGATTTTTGGAATCCAATAGATGGAAAATATTTTCTTAATATAGGGTTTTTTTAAATTTGTTTTGATCTTGTTTTGTATGAAGTTGAGCATCTTTTTATTTTTTTAGTAGCTGTTTGTCTTTTATTTTCTGTGAACTATAGTCAGATATTTTGTGTACGTTTTTCTTTTGGATATTGGCCCTTTGTCTCTGATATGAGTTGAAATATTTCCCCAATTTCTTTTTTGTCTTTTGACTCTGCTTCTATTTTTTTTTTTTGTTGTGCTGATTTTTATATGCAAATAAATTAATATTTGATTTTGTAACTTCTGAATTTTATATTATAATTAAAGGCTTTCTCCACTACAAGACTACAAAAACAAACTAATTATAGAATTTCACTATTCACATTTAAATCTGTGATTTTTTTTTTTTTTTTTTTGGAATTTCCAATATAAAGTATGAAATATGGAGCTAACATTTTTTCCCCTCAGGAGACTACCCACATCTCTCTATAACATTTAGTGAGTAATCCATCTTTTCTCTACTGATTTGAAATGTCAACCTTATTTTAAAAAATCAAACTCCTATATGTCTTTTAGTCTATTTGTGGACTTTTCCCCCCATTTTTTTTGATCTACCTGTGTGTTAGTGCAGTAGTGCTAAACAGCTTTAATTCTTATAGATTTTAAAGGTTTTTAATTTATAGTAATCCTTTCCAGAATTTACCCAGTTGCTCATTCTTGGCGTAAGTTGTCTTGGATCCTATTGCTCTTTTTATTGAGATCACGTTAAATTTATGTACTAACTTTAGGAGGATTGATGGCTTTTTGATGTTGAGCCTTCCTTGCCAGAAACATGGAGTGCCTTTCCTTATGTTCACATTTAAAGTATTTTAAAGAAGCACATTTATAATTGTGTTCTTTCTGTTTAAAGATACTATGTTTAAATAATATTTTACTAATTATAAAAATATATGTATGTGGAGACATTTTTCAAAGTTCTAGAAATTTTTTTTAAAAATGCTTATAACTTCATCACTCAAATAACCGCTGTTAAGTTTTACTTATATAATACAAAAATAGCACATATGTATTTTATACAAGTAGAAAATCATTGCACATGCCATGTTGTGACCTACTGCTTACTTTAATATTGATGATGAGTATTTAACACTATTAAGTATTTAGTGTTGAATATAAATCAGTGCTTTTCCAAAGGGAAACCTAGAGCATTAAAAGGCTTAAAATGGCTTAAGAAGCACATCGACCAAATACACTGAGTGAATCTCGTTTGGATCTTGATTCAAACAAACCATTTACCAAACTTATATATATATATGAGACAACCAGGAAATTTGAACATTGTCCGGATGTTTGATGAAGTTACAGACTCATTCATTTTTTAGGAGTGATGATGGAACCCTAGTTATGTTGTGAGGATGAGTCCTTGTCTTGTAGAGATACGCACTGAAATATTTATAGGTTAGATGATGTGACATCTAGGAATCGCTTCCAATTCATCCACTGAGGGACGAGAATGTGAGTGAATGTGTATGAGAAACCAGATTGGCCATGAGTTGATCACTGTCAATGCTGAGGGATACATTTATTATATTCTCTCTACTTTTTTTTATGTTTGAAATTTTTCATAATAAAATATAAAAATGTCTCTGCCCAGTTATCCCCTCCAAATATCTTGTTTGAATATTTACGTATTTAATAACTAGTGATACTAAATTTCCAAAAATTATTTGGACTAATTTTTTTCATGAAATACCTGGTTACAGACTTTGACAAGTTTAAAAAATTGAGCTACTCATATTTTTCTTCTTGATTTTTAAAAGCTCTCATATTAAAGATATTTGCCATCTATGTACAGCAAATAGTTTACTAATGATGCTTTCTGCTGAACAGAAGCTTTAAATTTTTGAATACTAAGATCTGATAGCTGTTTTTATATTGCCTTATTCATATTAAAGATTAGGGGTATTTTTACAGGCTTTATTTTTTACAGCAGTTTTAGTTTTCCAGCAAGATTGAGCAGAAAATACAGAGATTCCCCATAGACCTCTGTCTCCCATATGCACAGCCTCCCCCATTATCAACACCCCCCACCAGAGTGATGCCTTTGTTACAGTTGATGAACCCATATTGACACGCTGTTATCACCCAAAGTCCACAGTTTCCATTAGGTTCATTCTTGGTGTTGGACATTCTGAGTTTTGATAAATGTTTGATGACATGTATTCACCATTGTAGAATCATTTCACTGTTCTAAAGATTCTCTGTCTCTGGTTATTCATCCCTCCAAACTTTATTTAGGAGCAAAACCTACTAATTTTTAATCAAACCAGGGCTTATTAAATACCCATTCAGAAGCTGTAAGCAATACCCAGTATAAAGATATAACATCTTTTTTTAAAAATTTGTCATATTTTTTCCCTCTCTCTCTGTCTCTCCCCCTCCCACTGACCCCACTGTACCATTTGAGAGTAGGTCATAACATACTATAAGAACAGGCAGATTGTCTTACATGCCTATAAATTTGGGAAATTTGACATTGACACAGTACTTTAAGCTGCAACCCCTATTCCAGTTTTGTCAGTTGTCCCAATAATGTCTTTTATAGCAAGTTCTGGTACAGGATCTAATCAGAATCACAAATTATATTTAGCCGTGTCTCTCTGGTCTTTATTCTGAAATAGTTTTCTTTCCTTGCCTTTCATAATACTGAAACTTTTGAAGATTACAGGCCAGTTATTTTATGGAATTTCCCTTCATTTGGGTTTGTCCAAAGTTTCCTCATGCTTAGGATTCAGGTTATACATTTTTGTGTGATGTTGTGTTCTTTTTCAGTATCATATCCAGAAGCACATAATGTCTATTTGTCTCTTTTTAGTGATGTTAATTGATCATGCAATTAAGGTTTCGTTCATTTTATTTTCTTTGTAGTAATTGTTCTTCCCTTTGTAAGTAATAATTTTGAGAGAGATATTTTGAGACTCTCCTGTTTTGCATTAAACTCTTTCTCTCTATATGTGATGATTCTTGAATCAGCTTTTACTACTATGCTTGAAAATCTATTACTGTAATTAAAAAACATTTAAGGAACACTCTTACATGCTAGGCAGTTCTAAGTATTTTATATAAACCTTGTGAGATAAGTACTATTCTTATCCTCATTTTATGGATAAGGAAACTGAGGTATGACAAGGTTATCTGCCCAGGGTCACCCAACGAGTAAGTGTAGGTAGGATTTGAACATGGCTGTCTGGCTCCCAAGCATGTGCTGTTTGTTATCCACGACCTAAAGCTGACTATTCATCTTCTACTGTATGAATTCTGTCTTTGCATGTAGGTTTAATAAGACCTTCTCTTCCTGGGATAAGATAGTCACTAATATTTTTTCCCATACTTTGATAGTCTCATTTCTGTACACATACAAGATGTTCAGTTGGCAGCTGCAAATTCAGATTTAGAACCTGAGAGGAAAGTCACAGGTTAGGATTAGGTTGAGGAGTCATCACCCCTTGTCTTTTTGGAATAAAGTTTGACTGTCAGGTGATCAGTGTTTTGCAATTTGTCCGTGTTCTTGGCTGATAGGTCAATGCTGGAGCCACTTCTGGAGCGCAGGGCCTCGTCAGGTGCCAGAGTTGAAGATCTACCCCTCAAAGAGGACAGTGAGAACCGGATCAGCAAGTTGAAGAGAAAAGAATGGAGCCTGAGCAAGTCTCAGGTCATTGCAGAGAAAGCACCAGAACCTGATCTGATGGTAAAAAAAAAAAAGAAAAGAAAGAGAACAAAAGTACCAGAGGTTTCCCAGTGTGTTCCCTGCAGACAGTCGTCCCATCATTCACTTTATAGCTCTGAGTCACCAGATAGAAGCCTGTCCGCGGCTGTCTCAGGACTCGCAGCCTGTGGTCGTGTCAGATCTCAGACTGTACTAAGAAAAGCACGTACAGCGAATCTGAGTCTCTGAATCAATAATGGTGCAAGATCCTGTACCCACAATGTAAACATGTGGGTTTATGCTTGGAATTTGTGGTTCTCGCCACCATGTTTCATGAGTCAGTCCACGTATTGTCATTTCTCTTTTTTTAACTTAAAAAAAAAAAAGGTACTTTTCTTTCCATAACCCACATCAGGTTGTTAAGTGTGGCAAGACCAGCTTTCCCTGAGAAGCAGGGTGCCTCGTTTCCAACCTAAATGACACAATCCAACTGCGGTCAAAATCAAGTCCATAGCTGACCAGAAAATAATCTATGGTTCAGGGATGGTCTGTTAGTGTCTCTGACAGGGTTCCCACCACATGACAATGTGGTAAGCTTAAAAATGGCTTCTGGAATTATGCCCTTTAATAAGTTTCTGCTCAGCAGATGAGGTTATTCAGAGCGCTGAAGAGCTCAGCCTTCCTCACCATGAGAACGTTTCCCTGTTTCCCCACCCCCATGCTAGAGCCCAGCCAGAAAAGCTCAAAGGCCAAAGAGTCTCCAGTTGTTGGACAATCGGCTGACACCGTTTCATGGTTCTTCACCTCCTCAGTCAACACCTTTGAGCCCACCTCCACTCACTCCTAAAGCTACCAGGACCCTAAGTAAGTTTTCCTATATATAAATTCCTTATATTCATTTTACTGGGAAATGGAGTGTTAAATTGATTCAATTCAATGGTAGTGGATATAATGCAGTTAGTCTAGAGTTAGGCAGCGACTCCTCAGGTTTGCTAGGACTCACTGAACTTTTCTTTATAGTGATCCAAAGGGTCTTACTTCCCTTTTTCAATTATGAAGGTATAAATGAGGTAGATCTGGACGAGGACCAGGTAGGAAGCAAACATTTTATGAACTGTACCTTATATAGAGAAGAGTTCATAATAAGGACAAGAAATAGACCCATTCTATAAACTACTTACGGTTCAGGCTTGGGGAATCAGCAGTACACACTGCCTGAGAAGAATTACTAGATTCTCTTGGCACAGAGCAGGCCTGGTGGGGTAAGTCGTCGTGCCAAATGGGAGACAATAGTCGACCAAGAGTTAGTGATAATCAGATAAGGTTTCCTGGAGGAAGGGGATATTGCACCCTTTACGTGAGAACACTAAGACAGTTCAGTGAAATTTAACCAGTATTTACTGGCCACCTACCATGTGGCAGACATTTTTCCCAAGCACTTGGGATATATCAGAGAACAGGGTAGTACCCTAAGTTCTAGAAAATGTTCTCATCTTCAGCTTAGTAGTAAAATCCCTGAACAAAAATGGAATTTTTACCTCAGAACTCCTTGTGAAGCCTTCTGGTAAATGAAGGGTGCTTCATTTGTCACAAAGGGGAAGAGGTCTTTTTTCATTCTGTCCACAGAAACCATAGAATATGAGCTTAGCAATTCGATTGACCAGGTTGGTTCAGGCGTTACTGTGGCAAGCAGAAGTTCCGTGAGATGCTTTGATGAATTCTTCTCTGTGCCTTCATTCACTTGTATCATTTTAGGCTCCCCATCTTTGCAGACAGACGGGCTGATGACGGCTACGGCGCCCCCTCCCCCTCCCCCCAAAAGCAAGCCCTATGACAGTAGCCAGAGGAACTCCGAGGAGGTAGGGGAATGACAGCTGACACTGGGGTCAGAGACCGCCACTCACGGGAATGCAGCCTTGGATTTTCCTCGCTTTTTAGTGGGCAACTTTTTCTGTAGACTTGTCACTCTAATCAATTCTTGGTTTATTCCTGAAACCATAAAAGATAGGATAGTTTTTAACAGGAAAGAACAATATGCAAGTATTGCCTGTTCATTTGATTGAAGGTCAGGCATTTCTCTGTACCTCGCCCTGGGAGCAGGTACGTGAAATAAAAAGTTCTGTACCTCGCCCTGGGAGCAGGTACGTGAAATAAAAAGTTCTGGTTTATATGTGAAGAGTTCACGTCTTCTGAGTGAGTGACAATCATTCTGGAATGGTCTCTGATGGGTTCCCTTCATTCATTCAACAAATATTTATAGAGTGCCTACTTAATGTGTGCCAAGTACCCAAGTTTTGGGATATAGCAGTGTCGGTGTATATCAGAGTAACTCAGAGTGAACAAGGGAGTATAAATCATTCTTATTTCCCCTTTCACCTGGCAAAGGCTGTGTATATAACTCAGGTCAATTAAAAGCTAAAGCAGAATGTTAGAAATGTGGAGAAGAAGGCAGAATTGGGAAGAAAGATAAGACTAATTTCTACTTCTGTGTGTCTGCCCCTCAGATCGCTCCCCCACTGCCTGTGCGAAGAGAAGCCAAAGTTCCACCCCCGCCACCTCCCAAAGCTCGGAAATCTGGCGTCCTTTCTTCTGAGCCTGGATCCCAATAAAGATCTTATCCTCTTTCTGAAATTCAAAGTGCCTGGGACAGCTGACGCCCGAGAACTGGCCTCCAGAAGGCAGTGTCCTCATCACGCCAGCCCCAGCCGACTGCCTTTCCTGCTCTGGGATGAGGTTCACTAGCTCAAAACTGGGTGTCCTTTTGAAATCTTCTGTTTGATCAATGCCTGAGGCTACGCCACGTCTCCACTCCTCGGGGAATTCCAGAAGTAGCCATATCTTGTGCATTTTTCAAAGGAGAGAGCGCCCTCACCATTCTAAAGTTTCAACCTCTGGCACAGAGCCCCGAGGCCTACAACAGCCTGGATAAGTTCTTCGGTGATGGTGGTTGTGGAGCAACCCTAGTAACCTGGTCCTTGGACGGATTTCGCGCTTTGCTTCTGAAAAGCTGTGCTCAAGGCTTAGTTTTATCACGTGGACTTATGCTACCCCATATAACATACTGGGAGAGACCGATATCAAGTACTTTGGTAGCTGAAATCATACCTTTCTAATGTCTACTGTGTCTCTTTGAGGAAAAGAATATCTTTTTAATGAAGATTGGCTGATTTTAAGTGTGCATGGCTGTCATTATTGAAAAGCCATGGACTCCCATGACCCCTGAGCTTCAGCTTCCCCCATCCTGTACCCCCTGGTGGCACAGGGAAGCTGTCCCTGCCCCTTCCAGGAGTCCCTTACACTCCTAATGGCCCTTCCTGCACGGCAGTCGCCCCGTCCTGCTGTGGACTCTTCTGAAGTTCTTTCTTTTGCACACACAGTTTCTTGTCCTGTTACCTCCTCTGAGCTCATATCACTGGATATAAGGGACTTAGGAGCCCGGGTTCAAAAGCTTCTCTTCCAGACACCATGTGAACGGCTCGACAGCCCTATCCACATCCAATTTTACCCTGGAGAATACAGTGCAATATTTCCTTTTGATTATTTATTCCTCTTGACTGTAGATTTAATTTGATTACGTGTTTATGGTACTATTATCAGTACTCCTTTCAGAAGAAAAAATGGGGTGATTCAGATGATGAAATGTTACCTACACGCACACAAACAGCCACACACAGGTAAAGATGTTTTGAGCTGGAAGGGCCTTAAAAGTCATATAAACAACCCCTTTATTTTGTAGATAAAGAAATTGAAGTTGAACACAGAAAACCCTACTACAGATTCTTACTAATAACTCAGCTTGCTCATTGAGGCCACACCCAGATAACACAGATCTAGAAGACAACCCTGATGAGCTTTTAACTTCTACCCTTAGGCCAAACAACAGTGGAAAGGGCCCAGATATTTCTGTACTGCTTAGGTGTTTATGGCCAAGTAGACACCCTTTTGACTGTGGACACCCTAGGTCACCATGGGGGGCGGGGCTCACCAGGTCTCTTCCACAGTCTGGCTGATCCCCTTTCCTCTGAGACAGAGAGAGCAGAGAGAGAAATTTCACCTCCAAGAATTTGGATCTGCTTGTCTGCCTCTGTGTTTGTGTGCCTGTCCACTCCTCTTTTGAGAGAAACATATTAATTCATCACGGGGTCATGGAAGTAAAACCTCTGAGGTGTGTGTCCTGCATTCCTCAAGAAACGAGTATGAATATTTAAAAATGATGAGGGAGAGTTTAGTCTTCGCTCCACCCAGGAGAACCTGCAGTGCAAGTATGATGGGAAGAACCTGGGTGCTGGAAGTAAACCCGTTTGGTTTCAGATCATCCCAGCTATGTCCTCTGTGAACTTTGCAAACGCCTTGAAATTATTCGGAATTTTCTGAGCTTCCATTTCTTCACCTTTCAAAATGGGGATCATACCTGCCACACAGGTTGTTGTGAGGTTCGAATGAGATCAAATGTATAAAGTAGTAGGTACTTATCAAATGGTCCTCTTTCCTCTGCTCAGCCGGATCTGGGACTGTCTAATAGCATTATTGATATTCTTTTTTTTCTTTTCAGGATAATTTGGATTGTGAGCGTAGGTTAGTTCTGCACATATAGTCTCTCCAAAAGATATGACTAGAGATGCAGTGTTAATAAGAACTGAAGGGGATTTTAAGTGGAAAGAACTCGAGAATAAAGAGAAGGAACAGAAAAGCTACACAGGGCATACGCAGAACCTGGGGCCACTCGTGAGAAGTATCCCTGCAGACTGGCTGGAGGAGATTCACATGCTTCATCTATTTTTCAGGCTGCCATTAGAAGAGAAAGATGTAAACTGGGTCGTGAAAAAAACCCAGACCTCTAGCATGTCACTTCAGAGCAGCGGAAGTGAGTCCTGCAGTCTGGTCTTTGACGAGAGGCTGGGGAACCTGACACCCATGTGAGGGACTGTCCCTTTTTAATGTAACATTTTCCCATGTGATTCCCTGTCCACAGTAATGGAAATACTAGGCGTCTCCTGCCTGAAAACAAAGGATTCCAGGTAATGTTGTGAATAATAGATTACAGGAGACATTGGAAGTTTCATTTCCTTGAGAAGCCATTGGATAGGAAAGAGTCATATTCGACAAAACATGAATAACGTCTATCCTGAAGTCACAGAGGAAGACTGCAAAGAAATGTCTTATGAGTAAAGATAGGAGAGATTTGGGGCAGGGAATAGAGACTGAACAGATCTTTACATTCCTTGATAAGAACTCTAGAGTATTGAAAAACATTGAAATTAGCCCCCAAATTGTCATAACCTTTGTGGATCTTGGTTTATTGGATGTTTATTAATCCCTTCTTTCTCTGTCCTGGTGACTCATCTTGCTTTTATTTTTTTTTTTTCCAAGAATTGTTTTATTCATCACACATTAGGCTCTTTCTAACTGCCAGACGCCACACTAGACCTTCAGGGCGTGGCAGTCAACATGTTCGGTGGGAAACAGCCCCAGAACACAAAGCCTGTACACCACTGCGGTGTACTGCGGGAGGGGAAAGTGAGTGGTCTTGGAGGTCGTGAAACCCTAAGTGCACTGGGCTACTGGGCTGTGGCTAGCCTCCTCTTCCACCTTCATACCTTGACTCCAGAATTTCAGTCATTTTCTCCTATCCGGGAGACCCTTAAAAACTGCTGTTGTCATACTGCAAATCCTTAGGATGAAACAAGAGCTAAAAGCAGAATTTGAAATAACAATCTACCGTTGTAAACTCTTTCCAAGATACAAGAGTCCTTCTCCTTTAGTTACCCCCCGATCATGGGGTGATTTCTTATTTTAAAATTGAGACATAACTTTCGTACAAGTGCACAAATCTTAAGTGTTCCGATGGATGACATTTTACATCGGTGTACACTGATGTCACCACCTCTCAGATCCACACATAGATGACTTCCAGTACCCCAGAAGATTCCCTCGCGTTCGTGCTGTCATTTTGTAAAAGGTGTTCTGAAGGGCCTTTAAATTTGTGCCTTCCTTCCTCTCACTTCTTGAGAATAATGAAAAGGGGAGAAAAACCTTGCCATCAACACAAAACGATACTGTGTAAATTTGGCAAGTCAATTTGTAAACAGTCCCTGGGCCTCAGTTCCCTCGTGTAAAAAAAATATTTATATATATATGTATATATTTGAAACCATGTGATTTTCAGACCAAGTGGAATTTTAAAATTAAGTTGGAAAACATAAGTTCCTTTTGGGGTGGGTTGAGAGTGGACCTATCAGTTATAATCTACAAAAGGAAAAAGATAGTTTTCCTTTTAGGTTAATGATTTCAGGCTGATTCTTATTATTCAGCCAAAGGTGGTCTCCAATACATGCTGCCCAAATTCATCTATTAATCATATCTTGTGAGTTGTTCATCCAAACCTTATCTAAAGCTCTGTTGCCATGATTTTGTAAACTACTTGGGTTTCAAACATGGACAGTTAGGAAGATGTGCATTGAAATAGAAAAATTTTGTTCAGATTTGCTGTTATTTATTTTTTAAATTAAAATGGAAATGTATTTTAAAGTTCATTGTGTGTTTAGTTTATTATTACCTGTATATTAATGACATGAAATCATTCCTGGACTTTTTCTTATCGATAACTCCATGACACATCACACCCAGAGTCCCTTCTGGCCTCCTTTTATTACAGGTCCTGTTAATTTAAACTGGTACTGTGGGATCATAGAGTCGACTTTGCCTAGAAGCAATAAAAACTGCAGATTATTTGGTTCTTGCTCTGCCCCCACCTCTCCATCCAGCCCTTTGGTATTTGAGCTGACCAGTTTTCTGATCACAATGTATTTAATATAATAGGTTCTATTTCTTCATTCACCACAGATAATTAGGCAGAGGTAAAGAGAAATAAAGAGGTTGAAAGGACTATCTAATAACACATGGAAAGGATGGGAACCGATTCTCAAATTAGGTTGAACAGAACTATCACCTGGGAAGAGATGATACAAACCAGACTAATGAAATCAGAACTTCCAAGGGCAGAGAGTGGGACCCCAGGCATCAGTATTTCTTTTAAATCCGCCCCCGCCCCATGTTATTCCAGCGTTAGGCCGAGGCTGAGAACCAGCACTTGAGAGAAAATAACAGCTTTAGAAAATTGGTGTTTGAGGTGTGTTTCTTAAACTCCCTGCTGGGGTGAGATGGATTGGAGAGAGCACAGCCACACTTCAATGACAATAGCTCTACTGTTTTAAGTCCTGGCTTTATGCATAAGAATTTTATTTTTTTGGTGTAAGATTTTTTTCTTGTTTTTTAATGTTCCAGTGCTCTCAAACATTTGCAATTTATTGCTTCGTGAAGCAAAAATGCTCCACTGTCTGTGTGTATAAGAATCACCAAATGCTTCTTAAAAATGCAGATGGCTTAGGCCCAAGAGACTTTGAATCAATAAGCCTGAGGAATCTTTTTCACTGTTGGAAAATACTACTTTAGAACACCTCCCCTTGTCAAAATTTATAAGTGCTTATATCTCATGCAATGATTCTTGGCTTTTTTCCCAATCATCTCTAGGATACTGCAACTTTTAAAATTTTTGCTAAAATGGTCTATTTTCAAGCCATTCTTTTTGTTACTTTATCACTTAAAGTTATATATGATAAATTATCTAATTAAATTTAAAGCCATATATATTTGAGAAACCATCTAATTAAATGTCTCATGTGTTATGTTTCCCCACCCTTTATTTTGAAAGTTTGCAGTCTTTTTTTGTTTTAATCTACACACATTTGATAAGTTAGACAGTTCTTCAGATTCAGAAAAATGCTTAAAATTTTAATAAGTCATTTTCACTTCTTTCCCTTAGTCACTTGGGCGTTTGAGAATCAAATACCCAAAATGTTCATGTAAATTGCATACCACTGGATGCCATCCCAAAACCTCTGAAATCGCATTGGTTAGTTGGATGAGCATCTTTGTATCACATTCAGGGAAGCCCACGGCTGGCTCCAAAGAAATTGTCACAAAGACAAGCTTTGGCAAAGGAAACCTGAGACTCCAAACAGGATGTATAAAATAAGTGAGTATGTTGCCTTCTTTTTATAATATATTAACTAATATAAAGATTGTAAATTATAGTTTTTGTAAAAAAAAAAAAAAAGTTACTGAGTGAATGATAGCCAGAAGCCTCTCTTCCTACTTAATATTTCATTAATGAAATGCAGTGTTGCCTTTGTTCCATAAAGTAGATTGTAAACCGTATGTCTGCCTAGTTTTATTAAAGTGAGAGTGAAGAAATTCTTTGATTCAGTTTTACTCAAAGGGAGATATTTGGGGAATCAAACATTGTATGGTAGCAAATATTTGTATTAAAAAGGAAGGACTTTCTCTCCCGTGGACTGTTTCTGACCCTTCTTCAGATTCTTTAGTACAGGTCTTGCCCTTTTTGGAGGTATAGAGCAAGGGAGAGGAGGAGGAAGGTTCCACCACTTCAACTAAAAGAGTTAAAAAGACCTAGATCTTTGCCATATGAATACAGGTACAATTTGTTGCTGTGACATCAGACAAGTTATCTGAAATTTGAGTTTTCCAAATGGTCTCATAGTCACTTGGAAGTAGAGAGAATAAATGAGAATGTTAGTGTCACAGTGCGTGGGACCTCTAAACTAACTGACACATGAGCTCCAGTGTCCTTTCTCAGCTCCAATTAACAAAATAACCAAGCTTCCAAGTTCAAGTCCACTGCTCACCATATAGGAGCACTAACCATGGAACCTGACACAACTGAGTGGATCTCTTAAATAACTCTCTGAGCCCCAGTTACCTCATTTCAAAGAGAAGACAATGGTAACCTTTCCTAGGTCATTATGAGGGTTAATGAAAATATTTATGCATGTATCTAGCACAGTCTGACATTCTTCTTTGTGGAGAATGAGTGGTGGCAATGCTATTTGACCCGGGGATGTGGGGACACCTGAATCCTGCCTTCAACTGACTCTACACTCCACAGCATTTCTCTGGAGAAATACCAAAAAGATCAGGTAGGTAAATATTATTTTTAGGCCTTGGCCCCCAAACTCAGTGTATACCATTTGCTCTGGTGAATTTTGAGGGACCATGTGGAGCCAGAAGAAGCAATGGATTAGGAGCCCGGTAAGTCCTTTGCCTTATACCTCTCTCAGGTTCCAGTTGAATTGCAAAGGGATTGGAGACAATTGGGAGGAAGCCTTGCCATGGCTCCATGTGTCTTCTGTAGGTTATGGTCAAAAATAAAGCTACAATCCCAGGGGAAATTGTAGCTGAATCAGCTTGGGCCAGACTAACATGTAACTACTGTCCTTGTGGGTGCAGGTTGGTGATGGAACGGAGCCATGAGATTCCTGTAGTCAACACAGTGCTGACTCTGTTTCTAATTTGCCACCTGTAGACACACTTGGAGGACACCCCCTTTGTGGGCTTACAATGCCCCTTCCCCACCAGAGGTCTGAGTTAAGGAAACACTTCATGTTTAGGCCACTTTATTCAGAACACTACTTCATTATGAATTATGTGTAAGCTGGCATAACAATTTCTGAAATTCACACAATTTACAGCTATTAAGTGGGTTACAGAGTCAGAATTATACTTAGGTATTGTCGAACCTTCTAGACCAGTGGATTTAAATCTTCTGCCCAGTTTCTTCTTCAAGCAGACTTTTCTGAAAAATACATGAGTAACAAATATATCAAGGTTAATTTTACTAGCTGAATTTCATTATTTTTGATACATCGATTTCTAAAATGTCAATCGAGAAAGACCCATTTGTTTTTGTGCACTAGAAAGTGCCCAAGATATATAATCATGTCTTTGAAAGTTGTTTATAATAAACAAAATCTACATTAATAATTCAAGGACAGGATATGAGGAAGAGGTGAAAAAAAGGTCTGATCTATCAGCCATTAACCTAGCCTTTGCTTCAATTCCTTCTTTCTGATGTTACATTTGGAAAATTGCACTGCTCACTATTATTTTTATCATACGGCAAGCAGAATTAGAAAAAGAAAGAAACTAAAGACGTCCGTTTGCTTTTTCCTTTGACTTATGGGTGCGGAGGTTCGAGTCAATGGAGAAAATGAAAACTATAGCGTATC
>NW_006439757.1:820474-822462 GCF_000325575.1 Pteropus alecto
CCATGGAGCTCAGAGAATACCAACATTGAATTCAAGACTCAACTTCTATATTTAATTCTACTTATACTCTTTTTAAACAATCAAAAACCTATATTGGGTTAATAGATTTCCATTTTCGGTGGGAATCTGGAGATCGTTATAGTCCGATCAGGAAGCTGAAAATCAAATATATGGCTCTGATCATAAATTTACTAGCTTGGAATTTTTATTCCAAATGGAAAATAAAAATAAACTAGAGTACCGTTTTTGATTTCTACATTCCCCAGGGAAAACCATGTCATATCAAGGACAGTGGAAGAATCGGTGGAGAGGTGTAGATTACCTAGAGAAAAGTAGGGAGATCGATGAACTTACTTGAAGAATGAATATGGAGCAGTGGGAAGAAAGTTTTGTCTGTCATCCCAATGGCTAGAGCCAACATTAGCAGATAAAAGTTACAGGGCGATTTTAATTCAATGTATGAAAGGGAAAATAAAATTTCCAACGTTTGTGCTAACCACCGAAAGGGGGTGTCATGAGATGGCAAGGAGCCCCCTCACAGGAGGAATCCGGGCGATCAGGAAGGGAAGGAAGACTTGCAGTGGCTGAGAGGTGGTTGCCCGAAGCGGACAACCTAAGAGGTAGGTGGTACCAAGGGCTGTTCCGTCTCTAAAGCTCTGTGTTCTCGTCGCTGTAACTCACCAGCGCTCCCTTCAGGTCCCTGAGGGCAGAGCGTGGCTGGTGAATGGTGCATTCGAAGCGCTGAGGTTCTGCTAGCTGATCAACCTCTTGCGCCATCTGAAGAAAAAGAATATGATTCTTGTAGATGGAAATAAAGGAATGAAATAGGATTTTTCATTTCCACTAAAAATCGTCTGTGGAAATGAGGTCAAGGTGGATGTGGGACAGATCAACCTCCAGAATTGGCAATTCTATATGCTTTAAGAACGTAGATCCATCGTCAGCCGTTTTTATGGATTGGCGTAGGGTTCTGGAAGTGATGGTGATAATGTGGAGAGAGAATATTTTCTCTCTAGAGATGATGAGAATGAGATACTTCTAACCTCATGAGGGGAGTTTATAAAAAATATGTTTATAGTTAGTTATGAATAGGATTGATTTTTGTTTTCTAGTTTTTACGAAGTATGTCATAATTAAATGAGAGTTGCTTCACATATAATCTGTGAAAAAGAGACTTCAAATTCCGTGGTTTCTTTATTTTATACTAAATTATTTTTATTGTTTCTTCAGAAAGAGAGATTTCGTGCCAATGAAAACTAAGTGGTTTTAAGTTTCTCTAGCTAAGTTTCCCATTCTCAGGCCTATACTAAGTGTCCCAGCCCTGAATCACTCATCCTTTAGGGCCCAGTTTGTTTCTTGTTAACTTAAAACAAGAACTATTTGTTTGTTTGTTTGTTTGTTTGTTTGTCGTTAACTTAAAACAAGAACTGTTTGTTTGTTTGTTTGTTTGTTTTTATTAATCCACTCACATTGTTTGGATTAAACAGCTAACATATATGACCTCTCTCATGTAATCCTTACATGACCCTAAGAAGTCATATTTAATAGATCGACCAAGTACTCTGTTAATGCTGGTAGTAGTACTGAAATCTAATTTATATGAAATCAAATCCAGCATATTTTCCAGCATATAATTTGTCTCCTTGAGCTTGCTAACTCCTCTGCTCTAGTGGCCTCCAGCCTCTTTGCTATATATAAAAGAAATTAAAGAGCATGCACCCTTGATAAGGATACTTATTTACATGTTATAAAAATGTAATGCTGACTGATCTCATATTGTAGATAGTTTTAAAAGATGAAATAAAACAAACAAACAAAAAAAGCAGAAGCCCTAAGATGTTCTTTCCAGATCCCAAAGAATCATCTTGCCCTAGAGACCTTGGCTCCATCCCATTGTACAACTCACTGCTTTGCACTCCTTGCTGTATTCTCTTGGAATTATTCTTATTCTTTGCCTCATTAGTCCCCATCTGAATTGAAAGCAGGAA
>NW_006439757.1:822473-915667 GCF_000325575.1 Pteropus alecto
CTTTATCTAAGTGTCTTAACACTCCTGGAATACCTAGGGTGGAGCCTAGAGTAGCACTATTGAGTTGCCTACAGAATGTTAGTATAGTTACATTGAACCAAATAAAACATCTTATTTTGAAGCTGAGAGAGACTTACCTCTTGGAAAGAGTCAATCAAATTTTCTACATTTCGCTTTCCTCCAGGGCGCAATCCGTAGGACCAGTGCTGGCTGGAGCAGCCCGCCACACATAACGTCAGCAGAATAAGTCCAGCTAGAAGTTTTGGAATTGGCTCCATTCTAAGGAATATCAATGCAACAATCAAAATACACCCAGGCTGGATTGAGCAAAAGGTAAAGAACCCTTTGGTGAAAAGCCTAACAATTGTGTCACTAACCCAAAAAAAGATGAAGGTAAGAGTCATCTATAATTTCCACATAGATGTGGAAATGCACTACCCAGTTGCTTGCTTGTTTCTTAGCCATTGGGGACAAAAATCGGTACTTTAAACACATGTTGAGTACTTTAGGAACTAAACTAGCCTACTTTTATTTTCATTATTTATTTTGTTATCTAAACTTCATGATCCCTCCCTCAGCAAATCACCTTTTTTTCTTAATCTGCAATTGGTTTTCAATTGTATCATTCCTGACGTAAAGAGAATTGGATCATCTGCTCTGGTAAGTAGCTCCGACGAGGAATTTCTGACTAATAGAGAGTTGCTTGGCATTAAATGACTATACTGTGGTACTAATTACATTTTTCTGAGCATCTATCTTATAGTTTTCCATGCATTTGTGCTGGCTGGGCCATCTGTGAGAATGAGAGGGGACTCAACACTTTTCAAAACACTGAGTCCCAGACCAGATGCCTCCCTGGCCAAGGCAGCTTCGAATTATCTAATGACGCGTAGCATTCTTACGAAGAGTCTTCAAATTAATTTGCATTTGATGGGAAGAGGCTAAAGGCAAAACCAAATACTGGTTGATGAGCTGTTGCAATTTCCCAAAGGCTGGATCTCTGTGGCCAAGGGTAACACAGATTGTGAAGGTCAAGTTTTCTTTAGATACTCTCACACCTGGACTTAGCCTTTAAGAAATAAAATGCCCTATAAAAAGATAATAATATGCAGTCTAGAAAAGAGTACTAGAAACACAAAGCATTTTACCTGTTTGAGAGCAAAGAGCCAAAAGAATGCCACGCTTCCTTTGGAGTGTGTAAAGTTGTGTGCCTTTTCATTTTCCTAGCTCCCTTTTTATATGAAACTTATCCAGGATACTGAAATCTTTCCCGCTGTTAAATTGTACTGCACGTGGACTATCTTCTTAATAGTAATTTTTTTAATCCTCACATAAAGCCCTTTAATGGTGTACGTAATTGGAACACCCATTGTTATATCTGTTGAATTTACTTAAATCTTGGCCAGTAAAACCTCAGCTAAGACTTTTATAGCAGAGGCCACAACTCAAAGAGATTAAAATCTACTTGTTTGGCTTCCCTTGAGGAAACTGACAGACCCATCAAGAGTTCAAGGGAAATAGCTATCTTAGACTAAGTGATGCTAAATGGAATAAAAACTTTCACAAAGAAGGCCATGTAGTAATTATCGAAAGAAGATGAGTCAGGATGACTAGGAGTTGGTCTCAGCTCTTCAATTCCTCATTTGTAAGAGGTGCTGATATATAAATAATAATGATTATTGGCACTATACCAAGCCCACATAGGGTCCTAAGTATATCATGTGAATTTGAAAATTCCCGTCTCCCACCCACCATGCTCCTTCCTTGATTTATCTCGAGAGCCTTCTATAGTATTAAAAAGGTGAGGAGAAACATCGTAGTTAGGATACACTAAACACAAGACCATCTAGAGCAGACTTATGTCAACAGTTCAATTCATTTCAGTAGATGCTTATTAAAATATGCAAATCACTGTGCTAAAGGCAGTGGGAGTACAAAGGTGAAAAATAATAGCTACCTAGTATATGAATAAAACCAGCCTCACTCATCATTAATAGTCCTGCAAAGTGGGCATTGTTATCCAAATTTTGCAGATAGATGTTTCAACCCAGCAGTGAGCCCTGGGATATGTTGTTGTCTATGTAGTACAATTATTTAAAAGAGATCTTTTAAAATATTTTTATTACATTTATTTGAATACATAATTGTCTTTTTCTAATTAACCACTGGGCTGTAACTCATAATAGTCAAGGATCCCATCTTATTTAAACATATTAATAAATTTGTAGAATTTAGTCAGCACTCAATAAGTATAGGTATGAATGAATGAACGAATGGAAATAAGGATCTTTTAAGAGATTGAGCCTAATGCTTCCTCTATTTCTGCATTAAAGGTATGTTTAATCTGGTAATTAAAATTTCACGTACAATTGGCTGTAAGCCCTATAATGTTAGATAAGTAGTAAGTAACATGGTTAAAAACAATTGGATATTTGGTTATTTTAGAGATGGGATTGGCAGTTTCTCCTTGGGTACGATTCTAAACCAGTCATCTCCCAGTGTCCGCTGGAAGTTACATTTGCAAGAATTTCATAGTAAAGAGCAATGGTGTCCTGCCCAAGTACACCCCTTGCTTTGCTCAGCCATTTCGCTGGAGGCTGTCAGATCCTTTGACAGGATAGAGAAGGGGATAAACTTGAAAATATAATTACAAATAGAAAGGAATTAAAAAGTAAAACATAGATTTGACTATTTAAATTATTTCAGTTTATTCATTTATACACTTTAAATAATTTAAGGGCCATTTTGACATGAAAGAGTAGAATCTCATCTCAGTATAATAGAAAGGTAATGAGAGGCCGTTTTTCAACAAAAGTTCATTATGCTTAAACAGCATTCATTTAAATTGTCCAATGGATTTCCTGTTTGCTGAAAGAGATGTGCTTCTAACAGTGTTGCTTAAGCAGATGTGGTCTTCTGTTAGGACTAATGAAATGGGAGTTAGGACTTCTGACCCTTTTTGTCAGGTTAATCACTTGTCTCTGGTGAAGCTCACTAGAGTTCTTGTAAAGTTATTTCTATCAGTTGGTATTAAATTTTTGAATGCTTTGAAATTTTTAGATGAATACAGCCACATGATCTATGCATTCAGTGTGCTCTATGCCCTCTAAGTCTGCATTAGTATTTTTGTAGGGAACGTAGTTTTCAAGGGCAAAGGCCAAACTTGTTTCATTTTCTATAGCATCAAATAGGATATCAAATATGCGATGAACAAAATTTTGATGTTTGTTGACAAACTCTGAACCTTTACATACTTCCAAGGATATAGATCAATGTACCATGAAGCTGAATTTACTAAATTGGGTCTATATGATCTGATTTTATAGTTATCAAGTTTTTTCTAAAATTAGAAATTTAAAAAATTTTAAAGTGTGGCTTTACAGGGAAAATGGCTTCATTTTAAGCACGAAAAGGAAACCTTAAAATTATTGAAATGTAACAGTAATAATTTAGTGATCTTGCTGAATGACAGACACACAAACCCTTTTGTTTGTTTGCCCTAATGTGAAATCTCAGCAGGAAGTACTCATGAAGTGCTGCTGACATAACTAAGGTTGTGAAAAGGAAGTCAGAAAATTAATCCTTGGATAAGCTGCTTTGTACGGAGAATAACATAGCTGCTTTTCTTTGTAGAGGTGTATATCTTTTAATTTTAAAAACAATACTTCCTTGGAGATTTAATAACATTCTAGGGCTTTTCAGATATTAAAGATGATTTCAAGTTGTCTTGAGGGTAGATTTACAGTCTAAACAACCAATCCACAAAATGAACAACTGGAGAAAATATTCTAGGTATTGACTTACGATGGTAACCTTCATAAGAAAAAGAATTTGTAATATTTCCTACTAAAATTTCTTTAAAACTGCAGTTGAAAAAACTAGACTATATTACAGCCCAACAAGCTATTGCTCTAAACAATTATACAGTAGAGCACTAAATGTCTTCAATGTACATAATCTAGCTAATTTAGGTTTAAAACCTTTTTCTAGCCCTCCCCGCAACAACAACTGTATTTTCACCTCTGTGGACAGACAGGTTCCATCACTAGGGCTAATGGAAGTTTTACTGTTTTGAAACTTTCCTGCCTCCTAAAAATCCTCTCTCCTAGCTGTCAGGCAAGAAATGCTTTGGGAGCAATGTATTTAACCAACCTAATAAAGCTAACTGGTAATGTTCATCAGCTAAAGAGAGATATAAATTAAATGACTATTAGAAGGCAGTCCTTTTTTCAGAATTAATGAAATTTCTTTGTGTTTTTAGCGTGCTGGATTTTAAGAAGAGGTTCATAAAATAATCATGCTTAAAGAAATGGATTTACTTTAATGGCGCTTTGAAAGGACTAATCCATGGTGGTATCCTGTTTCTTTTTCCACTCAGACTCTCAGGGTTCGTCATCAACACTTTGAAAAAATAAAAGCAAGCAAAATATGGAAGGTGCTGTTTTTCAAAACCAAGACAAGAAACGCCTTTCAACATTTCACATTGTTTATTAATGCAGTATACATTAGATCCAAACTCTGCAGTTTCTAAGCATACCATGTTTAGACCTTTCAGATTCTTCTGTACTTTTAGATTATGTCTACAGAGGTACGCTTAAGTGGATGAACAACACATTCTATAATTCTTGAAAATAGAGTACAGAGTGAAATGATTTAAATATAATTTAGGCACATATTGATTATGAAAATAGATATCTCTCAATACAATACTTCTCTGTCTTGATAAAAATAATGAAGCAAAGAAAATAATTCATTTCTGAAGTTGCTTTCCTTCACCTGTAAAGGTCTGCTCTCCACCTACTATGCATAAGTACCCTTTACTGTAAGGAAAGCTTTGCATATGTATATATATAAGAATAAGCTACATAAATATTGAAGACATGTCACCCTCCCAAAGGAGACAGAGTGGTTTTGTAATGATTCATTGCCTCAAAATGATGAGTCTGGAGAATTCAGAACCCATTTGGACACAGCTTATATCCCTGCCTTGGGGTAGAGGTTAAGGACACTGGTTACTGGTGAGGAAGTACAGGCCCTATCTCTGCTGCTGCAGAGAAGGAGTGCCAAGATCAGGCTAAAATTTATTAAAACAGAACCAACCAGAAAATATAAGTAAAAGAACCACAGGTGCTGACTGATTGGTATTACATCTTGGATTAGCCAAATGCCTTTATTTTTGTTTAAGTTTTTCGGTGGCTATCATCAAATGGTCAGTTTAAAATCCCTCATTCCCCAAAGGAGGGTTTTAACTACAATTATATTATGTTCACTTCTAAAGGATAACTTAGCCATATCTATTCATATTTTATAGCTTTGTTTACAGTGGATTGGGACTTAATATCTGAGTTGGCCCTCTTTAGTTGGCCATTGAATTAAATGAATTTGGTAATGCACCTTGGTTTTGGTTTTAAAATATTTTCCTATGCTTGTTTTGACTGTGGAGGAGGAAACTAGGCTAGTAGTGGAAATAAATAAAACTGCCTGGTCTGGTGTTTAAGTGGAACTTGCTTAGAATGAAATTCTAAGGAATGCTCATTTCTAAGTTGTTGCTATAGGTGAATACTTCTTCCGTCTGGAGAGTTCCACTGTAACTTCATTCAGCTGACAAAGAAGTACAATGATGTCTTTCCTTCTACTGTCTAAATCAGTAAGAATGGAGGATTTCTTTAATTTAGCTAGTTTTATTCGGAAAAATAAATATCATAAAAATGAACCTGAAAAGAGCCTTAGGGGTTCTGATGTCACCATGTTCACACGGTGTGACAGGTAAAGTAGGGGAGGCATCACTAAAGCTATTTATAAACCTGAACAACCTCTTCAAAATTTTCATAAAGTTTAACAGTTTAAATACCCATATGCATCTAAAGATTCAATAAATATAATTGCATATGTTGTGCTTCTCATAAATTAAAATCTTCAAATGCATTTCAAGCCAAGATGATATTTTCACATCATGCCTATTTAAAAGCAAATACAATAGATACTTTTCCTGGTCATAAAGCCAGGCAAATCCCTCTACTCCACTCGAAAGGCAGCAATCTAATCTAGCTTCCCTACATCTACTGAATGAGTGCTTCTCTGTTAAAATCAGAATGTAGGAAAAAAGTCACTTTTTTCCCTTTATGCACCACTGAGAACAAGCATGATCCTTTAAATGTTGTTGTTGTTGTTTTTAATTTCCTTACAGAAATAAAAGTGATAAGGAAAACATTTTTCATCTTGGGCATCTTCCTCCAGCCCTAAAATTTTCATCTGACACTTTGTGACATATGTAGTGGGGTCAGCATCTCTTCAAATATGGCTCCTTTCACGTTGGAACCTCTCAGGTTCGCTTCTTGAAGGTCACACCCAGACAGGTCACAATTCTGTAAGACAAAAATAACATTTGTGTGACTAACATAGAGATATAAGGCTTTATCTGTTTCTTCTCAAAGTGATTCTTAGGGCATGTTAGAAAAATGTTCCTATATAATAAAACTCAATTATTTCTGGAAAACTTCTATTTTAGAAGTCAGATTTTCTTCTACCTGTATTTGTTCTCTCTGGTTGCTGCTCAGGCTGACCATCACAAATATATACAAACAAAGGTTAAAGAAGAAGCATGTCTTTTCTGATCATGTATTTTAGAATCAGTCATTTAAAATCCAGAATGGACTCCAATGTAGTAAATATTATCTAATCAGTTTTATCACAAACCAAGAAAAACAATGAAAGGAATAGGGTGCAGGGGAAGGACAATTTTAAAAAACTCTGAGAGAAAGAGATTTTACTTAATAATTAAATTTTGTAATAGATGTTTCCATTCCCCAACCTTAACATTTTTATAGCAAGGAATTGCCTTTTTGTTTTCAACACCCAAATTATGTGTATAATCACTGAATTTTAACAAATGTATACAACAATGTAACCACCACCGTCACTGGGAGCTGCTTTTAAATTTCTCTTGAGATCACAGAGTGACAGATGAGACAGAATATTCTGAATAAGTCCCTGGGGATGGTAGGGACAATGATTAGAAAGAAGGGTGACTGCACATAAGCTTTTTGGACAGAATGTCAGCAGCTGCCCCTCAAGAGTCAGCCTGATTAGATTAGTATTTGCAATCAGTTGAGAAGAGGGAAGCGTTTGTTGCTGAAACACAATAACTGTATGGTAACTAAAACTATGGTAATTAGCACAAGGAAAAAAATCATCTTATCTGACAGTAACGAATAATAAATAGGTTTATACCTTCAGCCTTAGGCTGGTTCTTTTGCCTTAAAGTTTAACAGTACCTGCTACTCTGCTTAGCAAAAACATTTTTAAAAAATCAACAGCAAGCTAAATTTTGATGTACTGTTCTCTACAATGCAGTCTAAGCCAGATTTTCTTATATAGGGCTACACTGTTCAGTACGATAGCACATGTGGCTATTTACATTTAAATTATGATAAAATTTAAAAATTTAAAAATTCATTTCTCAGTTGCAGTAGCCACATATCAAGTATGAGGCTATTGGCTACTGTCCTGAACAGACATAGAACATGTCTAGCATTGCAGGAAGTGCTACTGGACAGCACTGATGCAAGCCTAGCAACAGCTATCGAGTCGGCTGGATAAGTCTGAAATCAAGACAAAACACAGAATACAATGCTGATGAAAAAGATGACTGGGCACAATTAAAATCTCACATTGAGATTCAAAAAGAATATGATGCCAATTTAGAATAGGCTTTCCCTGAACCTAATTTCAAACCCGGATATTGTTTAAATTTCTCAAGAAATAATCTAGCCCTATTTAATTGTTTGGGGGAAAAAATTAAGGAAAAAAATAATTAGATTAATAAAGCATTTATTATTTGAGAGACCCAAAGAAAAAAGAGAAATGAAATCGACTTAGATGGAACATCAGATGACTTTTCATCTGAAACTGGCATCTCTGACTTAGGTGACTAAATCCTGCTCTGGAATTCAAATTTGTTTAAATAAGCAACTGAAAGTAACACATCCCGCCAGCTGTGCTGGCATGTCACCCAGCAGGTCTCACCAGCCAACTACTTTGTTTATGATTTCAATAAATTTTGCATGAGATACTCAGTGATTCTTGATTAACAAAAATTCTAAAAATCGGTGACTCACCTCTAAATCAGTTCCTGCCAGAGTCGCTCCTCTGAGGTTACAGTTTTTCAACTTGGCATTTTTTAAGGTAGCGACTCTCAGGTTAATTCCTGTCATTTGACTTCCTTCCATATCCACGCCTTTCAGATTAGCACCTAGAGTGAACATATTTGGGATTAGTTGAACTTAAAAATATTTACAGTCATCTGCCTTCAAAAAAAAAAAACCACAAAAAGACTTAATGGAAGACAATGACAGGCTCTTTTAACTCTTGGAAATGACTGAAATAAGTCTCAGTCTCTCAAGCAATGTACATATATAAAGAGTTCACTGTTAACAATTTTTTTTGCCTATACTATGAATTAAGAATGTTTTAGTCTACATTTTTAAGGGAGGAATTCAATTTGGTGTTATGATAATTAGCACTTTTATAGTATACCTCCATAAGTTTATGACAAGGGAGATAAGTACTAGGTCTTCTAAATGTACAGGTCGACAAGGTGATCACTTCACAGGCACAACAAATCAATAAAGAATTCATAAACAAAACACTAAACCTAAAAATGACAAAATCTGCCTAGCTTTGTGCAAACTGAAATCTTTAATTTTGGTCAGTATAAGGGTATGCTGTTCTCTTTGAAAGTTTAAGATGTTGATATTCTCCAACTAAAGCCTCATTAAATATCAGAGGCGGCATTTCCCCTGAGGTCTCAATGTTGGTTAGTATATGACTGAGACCAAAGTATGACTGATTTCCTGTGCAAATTCTCCAAGTGTGACGACTGAAGAAACCGCCCCCCCTATGGTTATCATGTTTTTACCTGTAACTGTTATATTGCTGGGCTTTTTACTTAATGATATGTTTTCACCTTAGAAAAGGTAATTACAGATAGACTCTCACCTTCTAAATTGGCTTTAAGACCAGAAGGATCTTCAAAATTACACAGTTTCAGCGATGCCCCTTCTGCATTAGAACAGAGCATCTTGACTCCCTGGAGATTTGCACACTGGCAAAGAAAAGAGAAGAGTCCATGTTTTAAGGTTCAGAATTTTGTTTGGAAAAGAAAAAATTGGTTTGAACGGTTGTTAAACACCAAAAAAATTCTTCTGTGGCTGAAAGTCTTTTTAAAAGAAAGAGTCTATTAGGCCATTGCTAGCAAAAGAAAGCCAGTCTTGGGCATGGAGTCTGACAGCTCCTAGCAGCATGGCTAGGTAGGAAAGACAATATATCCGTCGGGGTTTTGCAAGTGTTTCAATATATCAAATGAGGTGGGAAGAAAGATGTAAACCGTTCTGAAAGGATTTACATTAGCTAGAGACAAAGTAGGTGGGAAAAGGTAAGTGTGGCAGGTGCTGGAACAGGCACAAGAGAGTCTGCAAGGAAGAAAGTGTCTGCTCCTGTGAATTAGCTGTGGGCAGCAGATTGGAAAGTTCAGGTGTAAATAAGGAGCGGAGGCTCCTAGTTCTATGGCACCTGGCTGTTCTCTCTGGATAATCTCAGAAATAGCCACCTAGAAATTAATCCGAAATTCCAACAGATATACAGGAATGAGATAAACAGGAGTCTTTAGTTAGAGCTATTAACAGGCTAACTCTTCTGTCTCTTCCTCTCACTCTCTGGCTGCTATCATTTTAATTTAGAACATTTCAAAATTTTTTTGTAACATTAAAAGAAAAAATAGAAAACAAGGAAGAAAAGCTCATTTGGTACACTCAATCACTTTCCGTTCACAGTAAAGTTTTCCAATTGAACTTAATACGAACTGAGAACTGTTTTTGAAGAAATAGTTCTTTTAAACTGTATGAAAAGAAACAAAGTCAAGTTAACAACAGCATGCCCACTTTCCATGAAACATAAGAGTTTAGATAAAGAAGTTGGGGAGTCAGAACTCTGACATCACCATTTCTACTTTTATAAACAACTTTGGGCATGACAATTGACAGTTGAAATGTATGGATACAAGGAAGGCATAAACTTGTTAGGGTAACAAATTTTCTCCCCTTGTTACTATAGGAATCAACCAATGAAATTCTAGATATTCGATCATGCTATTACTACCTTCATTTCAAAGGTCAGAAGAATAACAAGGCCAGCAATTAAAAGCATCATCTAGCTACAAAACAGGAACAAGTGGTTTATTGGGTCTTTTTGTTCTAACCATAGCTACACAACATTGTCAACATTAAGCACCCAAACCACAGTACAAAATACAAAGTAAAAAGCTAGAAAATGTATGTTAGAACTTAAATTATGTCAGTGCTATCAGATCTGAACTCTGACAACTACTAGAAAAGGCAGGAAGCTATAATGATGACATTAATATTAGACCTTCACCAATTGTGACCATCAAATAAATGATTAACGTGAAAATGTTTTAAAATCTGGAAGGCATTCTATAAATGATAAATGTAGTTGTTATTATAAGTAGAACAGTGAAGAAATCTAAAGTCCTAAGGCTGATCAAGTTATGTTATAGCCTTACCTATCAAGAAAAATCCTTGTTTCATAAATGCAACTTCATTCACCCTACAGTCAGTTCTAGTGAAAGGCAGATAAGCTACAGATCATTTCAAATCATAGATAACTGACAAATGCATGTACATTAACACAAGGTAGGACAGAAGCTCAAACTAACAGGTAGAATAATGAGTGACCAAAATAACTAAAAGATAACTGGATTTCATGTACTTGAAAATATAAGACAGGAAACTGAAACATGAAAATAAATGTCTCTGGTTCTCTGTGTAATGCTCCCATGTAAAACAGACTGTAAACATTATCCAAAGTTCCCAAGGTAATTACGTAAGTATTGCTCCATACTCAAGGCTGTACTATGGAATCTCACAAAGAAACAAATACATAAGAAATTCAGTTCAGTTTTCTGTCTTCAACCACAGAAAGCACTTCCTCCTCTATTTATCAAATAGTAACGCAGGTTACACATTGAGATTTTAGAACCCAGCTAATAAGTAAACCGGCACTGCCGCTGTAAGAGTTGTGCTCTCTCACTACATCGGGGGCAGTGGGCTTCATGAAAGCACTTAGGTTATCACTGTTATTTTTTAAGTATGATAATGGTATTAAGATTACATTTTTCAAATGGCCCTCTTATCTTTAAGAGGTAAATAGGTATTTACAGATGAAATAATGAATTGCTTCCAAATAATCTGTGGAAAGACAGAGAGAAACAAAACAAAATTCTTTATGTGTGGACATTTGTCGAAGCTGAGTAAATTGAAGTACAAGAGGGAGTCATTATACTATTCCATTTTTCATATGTTTGACATTTTCCAAATGAAAAAAGTCATTAAGAAAACACATGCTTTTCAGTCTTGTCCCAACTCTTCTAACAAACTAGCCTTCTGGGCTTGGGCAGGTCTCTAGGTTTCTCAGTAAAACAGCAGGGTCGTACTTGATGATCATCAAGGTTCCCTCCAGCTCCTACCATTCTGTAAGTCTTGGGCTGGGAATGTGCAATGGATGGATACCTAACAGCTGAATCATTATACCAGCTTCTCTGCAGCAGGCCAACATCAACAGGGGTACGCAGAGCAACACTCTAAAGTATGCTGACGGACCAGACAGTGTGGCACAGACATGGATTGCTTCTGATGGCAACTGAGATCACCTGGTTGACAGCTGAACTGGATGGTTCTCATGAAAAAGATTCACAGCCCACAACGGATAAACTAGGTGAGAAGTTCAATAATAGTGGTGGACACATTAGGTGCCTCTTGTGTGCAAAGCGCTTAGCACACGTGGCATTTTGTGGACACTGCAATGCGTTGGGCTGTTCACCAGCAGACTTGTTCAAATGCCAAGGACAATTAGCAATTAGTTTTCACTTGCACAGCCTACACACTCTGGGCAACGACTCATCAGCAATTTTATCATAAATAATTAAGTTTACAATTTTATAGCACTTCAGTTTATCAAATATATATGTAGATTTGTCTTTACATCAATTATATCAGATGAGTAAAACAAGTATTTACAGATAAGAAAAGATGGTTTTGCTTCAGTTAGTAATACTGCAATTAAACAGAACTCAAAACTGAATTTGAATGGAATGATCCAGATTGTCTTATCTTTTTTTTTTTTTGGTCCTTAAAACCAACCAAGCTGCCTCTTCACATTTCGCTATTTAAAGACTGTCCTTCAAACCTTTTCTTTGTGCTGTTGGTCTTTTGCTTATTTTGGTACCAATTTGATCATCATAAGATTGAACAAGGAGAGTAATAGTAACAGAAATGTATATTAGCAATTTTGTTACCAGACCTGATATAAGTTTCATGGAAAAATAGTTTGCAACTAAAGAATAAAATCAAAATTATAAAATTCAATAACCATTTATTCAATGACTACTAAAAGCAACTACTATAGTAGGTATTGTTAATTCAAAAGACATATAAGATACATATAGACCTGGGCTTAGGTTATTAAGGAATTTAAAGTTGTTAGAGTTCACTGTTGGTTCCATATATATCCTCTAACCCTAAATTCACACAGGTAATTGTAACATACATACACACGTGCATATACAAATGTACACACACATACCTATACGCAAACACACAAACATATATCTGTAGAGAGAGGGAGAGAGCCAAAGTTACAAAACCAACCCATTTAACTTTCACACCTTTCAGTTTTATCATCATCGACTTATAATTAACTGTTTTTAAGTAAAAGTACTAGTAAGAAACAGATGTAATTCTCGCTCTTTGAGACTGTTCAGTAGACTAAAAATTTAATTTTCTCTTGTAACCAAAAATGATTCTTACGTCAAGTACTGATCCAGAGAGATCAGCTCGTTCAAGATTTGCACAGCACAGATTAGCATGTGCAAGATTGCAGCGGCTTAAATTGGCCATTTTGAAGTTAATGTATCGAAGGTCCAAACGAGAAAGATCAGCACCACTGAAGTTTAAACCCTGAAATTAAAAAACATAAATTATCACAAAATTTAAACTGTCCGTTGTATTAAATTTAGTTACTATAGCTAATCATCATGTTTTTAGAAGCAACTGGCAGTTCAGTCATTTAGAGTTTATTAACAAACATGATCAAATGGAACTTCAATAGACAGAATCAGTGTCCTTAAAGGGTTCTAGTGAAAGGAGCTATTTGCACTTAATGTTAGAATGAGGCCTGACCATACCTCATTTATGTGCAGAAGTTTCTAAAGAGGGATCTCTGTTAGCCACATATTTGTTGATAAGTCTTATTTTTGTTAAAACTGATTATATTTAAATTATTTTATTAATTCAATAATTCAAGGTAGTTTTATTTTTTAAAGCAAATATTGTAGTTTTTAAAATCTTTAATGCTATAAAACATAAACGTAAAAATATCTGCCACTGACTAGCCATACTTAACAATTGTACAATTGACCATTTATTTTAATTGCTGAAATTTCTATGCACTACTCAAAAACTGTTACATGATGCATAATCAGACAATAAAAGAGGCTATTACATCTATTTTTGTTAAGTATTTTGGGATTAAATCAATGTTATAGCCCAGAAATAAATTATATCTTACATGAAAAAGGAAAAAGAGGCAAAAAAAAAATAAAAAATAAAAAAAATCCTAGAATGCAAAACTTTTCTCACAGATTTGTTGACACAAGTAACTTGTGTCAAAGTCGGCTTTGATTACCTGACAACGCAATTCTGATTTGGTTGGAGTGGCTAGCAGAAATCGGACAAATTCCTTTCGAGATATCGGTGAATGGTCCTCTGGTGGTTGAGAATTCTCGAAAAGGATATTAAGAAATTAGTAAAGCATTCTGAGGGATAGCTACAATAAATGTAATATTGGCTAATGTAAAAAGAGCCTTACCTTTATTGCCACTTCTAGGTGTTCAATCAATGAGTCAATACCAAAAAATCTGGCTTCTTCTAACACACCTATCATAATAAAAATGATTTGACTTTTACATAAAACTTTTCCTTTTAATATTTATAGAATTATTTGCTAAATTCTTACAATAAAAGTAAAATTCATCAAATAGGCTATCAATCAAAAGAGAAGAAAAATAACTCATGTTTACAACATAATAGGATATTTTTAAGTATTTGTAAAACAAAGTAGTTTACATTCAGCAAAAGAAAAAAATGGAAAACTAAGTAGAATGAAAGGCTTCCACATTTCAAAATCATTTCTGAATATTACTTTAAATAGGCCACAGGCAAAAAATCCTAATAACACATATTCTTCAAGTAATCCATAGTGATTGATTGTGAATCCAATAATAAAATAATTGGTTCACCTAATCTTAACATTTCAATGACTTTTTCAGTGGAGCAGATCTGAATAGGTTTGTCACAAATGTTTTTTACTTCCTGAATCAGGAAATTATAGAAATGAGTAAAAGTAAACTTCAAAACAAAAGTCAAAAGTATAACTCAGAAACTTTATTATGGAAAAATCAACTTTAAAAAATTTTTCTAAATGATAAAAAGGATTTTATCTATCATTTAACTTTCTTAATTTGGTAAAAAAAAAAAGTCTGCACATTCTCTAAGAGACTTAGTAGGTATACTTTCTCACATCTGTTAATAAACATTTTTATCAGAGTATGTGGGAATAAGTTTGGGGTACATTTTCCATAAAATGAAGACTTTAGTCATTCAGTTGGCTGAGTCTACTTTTTAAAAAAGGACTCAGGAATTACAAAGAAAATGAGACATAATCTCTCCCTTCAAATGGCTCCAAGGTAATAAGGGCAACTATATGTAAACATATTTGGAGAAAAGATCATAATCTTTTCTGGGAAAACCCAACTCCACCTCTAATATTCCAATAGCAAAGCAAAGGTCAAGTAAGGATCACTCAGGTAGCCACTGTGGCACAACACTTTCCAGTCCACACCACAGTGGCTTCACCTCTGGATTCCTCCTGAAGGGGCAGCCACGCTTCGATATCTGTCCCTGGGAGAAACCCATCACAAAGATTTGCCACTCTCACTCTCAGTTTGCCAAGATCTACTGAGTAAATCAGAACCTCCGGGGGAATGTGGTAAGAATTTTTTCTAATTCCGGGTTCAGAATTAAACCTGAAAAACGTTCAGAAAAGCCTTATAAATATAAAAGACACCCGTGGGGACAGTTGGAGGAAAGACATAATATTTAGTGGAGTTCTTTGTTAACACCAGAAAGGTATGGATTTGAATCCCAGCTCTGCTACTCACTATCTTTTTCATCTTGGAGAAGCTACTTAATCTCTCAGTTTCCATATTTATGAAATGGGGATATTATTACCTTCCTTACAAAGTTGTAAGAAATATTAAAAGAGATAAGGCACATATTATCTGGTATAGTGCCTGGAACCTGGTAGGTCTTCAATAAATAATCACCATGATTATTATTAAATTATATATTTTCGAACATTTAAGACCATTCTTTTTTTCCTGTGTCAAACAGGGGAAGAGCTGCAATGATCTGCAGTTGGTAGCTGCCTGTGCTAGACTTGGAGGCACCTGAGACAGGTTATGCTGCAAGTCGAGGCTGGGCGCCACTAGTGCTGGGGGCCACTTAGCACGAGGTACAGGGCACAGAGGCCAGCTACTGCTCTTTTGGGGTTTGTGGACCTTTGAGAGATTTTAGGAAAGTCTGCAGTGTGGGCAGAGGCCAGCAGCTTGTGAGGAACAGAGCAGCTCAAAGAGGTTTGGGCTGGTGCTCAGGTTGGATGGGGCAAGTGGTGTTAGTCAAGTTGATAGGGACTCAGATATGGTGCCCACCTGTGCTTGCTGGCTGTGTGGGGGGAGGACTCAGCAAAGGAACAATGGCCTTGCTAGCACTTCCGTCTGGGGCAGAGTTGCCCCTCCAGCCCTTGCCCTGAATCCAGACAATTCAGTTCCTCCCTCTATGTCCTTAGTGCTTTTTGAGCTGCTGTCCCTTCACTGGAGCTTAGGGCAGGTATTTATGAGTTAGAGTAGTCTGTGCTCGGGCCCTTTAAGAGGATGCCAAGGGCTAGCAGCCCTCTGTCTTGCCCACACAGAATGCCTGCTGATTTTCACAGCCAGATATTGTGGGGACTTTGCTTCTTAGCACTGGTACCCCAGGCGGGCAGGGACCCCTTGTTGCCCAGTGTGGACCTCCACAGCCAAAGTATCCCTCCCGATTCTTAACTGCCTGTCACAGGTAGGTGTGGGACCAGCCCTCCTACCAGTCGCATTGTGGTTTCTTCTTTCTATCCTTAGTTACAAGTGTTCTGTTTAGCTAGTCTCAGGTGATTCTCAAGGGTGGCTGCTCTATAACTTAGTTGTAATTTTGATGTGGTCCTGGGAGGAGGTGAGCACAGCATTTACCTACTCCACATCTTGCCTGGGAGTCTCAATGAGTATATTTTTAATACTAAGTTTTCAAAGGGGACTCGGAGAGACTTTCCCCAAATTAATCTTAGTAAGCTATAGAATCGAGATTCTAATCCAGTCTTATGATTCCAAAGTACAATTTCCCCTCTTGACCACTCTACTCATCACTACAGTGGGAAGGTCCATGATGTGAAGCCAAGTCTCAGTCACAATTCAATTAAAAAACAACAAGAAAATCCTTTAACGTCCCTGGTGATAACATCTAAATCTATTTAAAATCTAAAATCGGAATTTATAGGTTTGATATATACCCATATATACAAAGACTGTCTACCTGAAGGACTACCTACCTATACCTATTTCTATACCTATATACACTCAAATATAGTTGACCCTTGAACTATGGGGATGAGGGGTGCCAACCCCCATGCAGTCAAAAACCTGCATATAAGTTCTGACTCTCCCAAAACTTTAGTCATCCCTTGGTATCTGTAGAAGATGAGTTCTCGGACCCCCACAGATACCAAAATGTGGGGATAATCAAGTCCCTTACATAAAATGGCAGAGAACATTGCATACAGTTGGCCCTCTGCATCTGGGGATTCCCAATCACAGATCGAAAATATTATTTTGGATTTGCATTTGGTTGAATGTGAGGATGTGAAACCAACCCATGGATATGAAGGGCCGACTGTATATTTATTGAAAAAAGTCCACATATAAGTGGACCCACGTAGTTCAAACCTATGTTGTTCAAGAGTCAACTGTACATGTAAAAACATGTAGAAATACTTTCGCTTTATGAAAATATATTAACTTACTAAGCAAGTGAAAACATAATAAAAATTATAAACTTATAAAAATGTGAGGAATTATATTGAAAACTCACCTAATAAATTAATGCCATCATTTACAATGAGCTGTCCATGACGCAAGTAGTTCAAAATGGGTTCAAAGTATTCAGGACTTCGGTCAATTAGGAAAGCTCCTCTATGATCCTGCTTATTTCCCCAGACACCTGTGTTACCATTGAAATGAAGAAAGTCCCCGACAATCAAAAAACAAAGTTAGAAATGTATGGAAGGAAAATTGTGGAACATACCAGTGAGTTTTCACTTTTGCAAAAATTATTGATGTCATTAAAAAGTACAGAAGGACAGGAGTTATGATGTCAATGCAGCTACAAACAGATCACACGAAATGTGAAAACAACGTGTTGCGCTCACCTTTGTCCTTAAACATGTGGGCCAGCATACTGTCGGGTTCTTTATTCACTAAAGTGCTCCTAAGGATTCAGGGAAAAAAATTGATTTCTCCATTTGTCTTTATAAACAAACATATTTAAGTCAAGAGTATACTCGATCCCAGCTGCTCTCTCAAAAAGATGCATGCTACAACCTGGTAGGAGTGACGCTGGGAAACAAAAACGTGCAATAAGTTGCCATTTATCAAAATCTCTCTAATCTGGCACTTCCTTTGATTTACATATTGTTTTAGTTTCCTTTCATTTAAAAACTAATCTGTCCTTTCAGCAAGCTATTACATCTTAATATTCTTGATCTAAACATATTTTTCTTATCCCTGTAATATAAGCAGCTGTAGTCTCTACGAATTTCAACATTGTTAACTTTTACTTGTGTTGCATGTATGTTACTCAATATCTAAAAAGCATGTTGCAAAACACTGAATTCATGCTTTTCATGCTTTCTCTGGAATGACTTGTGAACCATTTTTCCATTCTTTAAAAAGACTTTCTGAAAATAGTTTCAGATCACATAATATATTAAGCAGCATTTCAACATCTTCTAAGGAAATCATCAAACTGAAGGAAAGAACAAATGGTACATAGTGCCCCCCAACACACATGTGCACACACATGCACACGCACCTACCGTGTAGTTGTAAAGTACCGCCCTCCAACATTTAACGTTAGCCAGTCTGTGTGAGATCCTGACAAGCCTTCGGGTAGTTTAGAATCTGTCTGAGGATCTAGAGATGACATGTAGAAAATAATAAATACATTTAGATTAGGGATTTGGAGAAAATGGCAATAGCATAATTCTTAAAACTAAAAACACACATAAAAGCGTACCAGAAGTACTAGGACGGTAAAATTGATACCCATGGACAGCATCTAAAACAAAGTAAGTGATAAGGTACTCCCACCAACACTGACAGCTAAAAGACCAGCACCTCTGAAGGAAGAAGCTGAGAGCAACAACAGGTTATGTGATGAACCTAAGATTCCAAAGGAATCCATAAATATGCATGTCAAAGCTCAGCAAGTCCATTTGAGAAATGCAGACTGAAGGTGGGAGGGCTATGCCCGCTCCAACCATCAGTGATGCAAGTAGTTTGCAGTAAGATCTGATGAGGCTGGAAATGAACTCTCAAAACCCACCAGCCAAAATCTCTTCCAGGACAAAGCCCCACTCTGCAGATAAAATATTAGGAAAAGAATCCAAGTTGAACAAAACAGTGATAACAGAGACAAAAGAAAAAGGATTATGGTTAAAAAGTCAAAAAGGCATAACAGAACCAGACTATATCTGAAGGTGAGCTCTATATTTAACACTTTACAAAAACCACAGAAAAGGAAAAACTCTGGAGCCATGAAATTTGAAAAACTTTCCTAGGTCAGCCCTCCCTTCTCAAGTTAAGGAAAACTAACTCCACATAAAAATAAGCAACAGAAAAAGACTGAGATCAAATCCTATGTAAAATTTTTAAAAGGGTACGAATTACATCTCTAAAGACAACGAAAATGTGCCAGAGAGAAATGCCCACAAAATAGATTAAAAACGATAATATTCCGAAACATGCTTAAAAAAAGTAATTCAAGTTATAAAAGAATAAAATAAACCAGAACTACAAAATTCAGAAATGAGATGAGAAAACTCAGGAGGCAATGAAAATAAAAAGAAAAACAATTCTGCAAATGAAGATTAAACTAGAAGATAAACAGGAGTAAATAAATACAACAGATAATGCCTTAAGGGAAATAAAAGATGCAAAAGATGCTTTAAAAATCAAAAAGAAATAAAGAAATGAAAAAGGATTTAATAGATTTCAAATATATTAGACAGGTGTAGAAGATCCAACATATATGCAATTGGAGTCCTGGAAGAAAAACATCAAAGCAAGGAAAAATAAATAAATATATAATTTAAACGTAAAACTTTTTTGAAATTTATTTTTTAAAATCAACCCAGAACACCCATAAAGAGTCTATGAAAATTACTGTATTTTAAAGAAAGAGATTAAGCCTTTGGGTGACTTAGGAAAAACAATCACTTACAAAGGATCAGATTTTTTCGATACCAACACTTTATGCCAGAATAAAATAACAGTAACATGTTTAAGATATCTGGAGAAAGAAAATGTGGCCTAAGTATTTTTTAACTGCTTCATTAAGGAATAACTGATAATAAACTACACATCATTAAAGTTCACAGTTTAAGTTTTGACATATCATTTTATTTCCAGCCAACTGACTTTCAAGTTTAGAAGCCATGAACTGTTATTAACATGCAAGATGTTAGAGAACGTTCTCACAAGTTCTTTGTAAGGCAACTACTGGAGAACAAGTTTCAGACAATCACTGGAGGCATCAACATAAGGACTTGAGGTAAACATTAAATTCACTTGCAAGGAGTAAAATTCAGAGATGGTTTGAAGGGAGAACATATAGCATATAGTGGCTACTAACACTGTAGAAACAACTATTTTCTAAGTAAGGGAAGAAAGGAATGAACATATACAAAAAATGTTTAACTCTTTAGTAATCATATTGATGTTAAAAGTATTGGGATCGTTACTCTGACACTTCTTTGTGTATTTTGTGTGGGATGAAGTAAATGTAATTATGTGACATTCCCTATATCCCTCAAAACAGGATTATTGATATGGAAGAAAGGAGATGTAAGATAAAAGTAAAATAAAAATCTTACAATCTCAATTATAAACCAGAAGTATTAATATGAATCCATGAGATAGTCTGTCTATATGTTATGTTATATATAAAGCTTTGCAATAAAACATACTGCATATAATATATAAATTTTATCTCTGGCTAGCTATGCATTTCCAGCTCTGTCCACCAAAAAGCCTAGTAATAATGAGGAACCCAATAACAATGAGCCTCCCTAGCACCCAGACTGTGTCTTGAAATGACATATCCAACTAAAAGAAATCCAAGCTTCTTAGAAAAAACATTGATCAGGATCTGGGACAGGAGAAGTATAAGATTAACACTTTGTTATTCCAGAGAGTAAGGAACTGTAAAAGACTAATGAGGTTGTGTTAAAAGAACTTAAAGAGGTTTCCACTGGCCCAAAGTAGGATAATCTAGGCATCAATTAACACAGAGGATAAAAATATACCAAATATTTTTAAATCCAAGAGTTCATAAAGATCAAACAAAACAAACACTAGTCATTGTTGGTATACATGCAATGAACCAATTAAGTGACCATGTAGAGACAGAAAAAGAGTATGCACTTCTAAATTGGCAACCACCACTGCGATGATCCTGAAAACTACCTCCATTCACCAAATACAATTACTGTGATGGCTTAAAAATATACTTTGATATTCAGGGTGCGATTGTGTGGAACCAAATAAATCAAATACTTGTTAAAGAATATTCACTGTATTATACAACTGTAGAAGCTTGCTTACGAATCAAATGGCAGTGTGCGTATTTATGCACGTGTGTATGGTTGAAATTTTTGACTGGTTTGATTTGACCACAGTGAATGGTTGTCAAATATTACTTATGCAGCAATACATGCTTTAAAATATGTAATATAACACTTAAGAGAAATTTTGACAACTATCAAAGAGGAAATTCAAAACAAAACAATTGTTTCTGAAAATCAAAACTGCCTTATTATGTCATATTTAATGAATATGTGGAGGTCTAGAGCATTTTAAAGGCATGTGTAAAAGATTAGGTATCCATATTAAATATGATCATATAATTCAAATTTAAAATTTAATTTAACACATACATCCAATGCAGAATCAAAAAAGGTAGGAAGATCTGAATACTACCACAAGATTCTAATGTTAAGCCATGTAAAATATCTGTCATTTCATCTTTCTTATTTTGGCAGACAAAATTGGCTTTTAAGAAAGTCACTTACCAATGAATGGTTCTCCTTCACACACAAATAAAACATCATCATCCCTGGGGAAATCAAAATTTAAAAAGCTACCATCAAAATCCAGAAATCACATTAATTATCTGTTGACTATAGAGGAAGTACTCAGAATTTTGTAGAAGTTAGGTTTTGCTATCTATCTGTATTGCAAAGTAGACTTAAGTTTCCAGTGCTTTCTTTGCTTAACCTCCCCTGTTCCCGCCCGCAACTATCTTTCGATATAAATTAAAGATCCTGCACATGAAAATTCTTTTGAAATGGAAAACAAAAGAAAACAAAACAAAATCCACTATACAAATTATGTGAATTCAGCTTTGTTACTAATTAAAGAATATAGTGTTATGCTCAAAGCATATCATTAAAGCCATAGCCAACTCTTCTGTTTTTACTTGAATCCTAAAAATCTAAATAAATTATTAGGGTTTTCTCTCAAATCATCAGCTGCTTTGTGCTTTGGAAATGAAAACAAATTTTCATATTAAATCTAGGAAAAATATAATTGGGACTAACTCTGTTGTGAACACCCACAAATATAAATGATTGCCCATATTCTGAAATGCTTGCTTATCGGTGTATATATATCCTATCCTCCCCTGCCCCAATCCATTCCATCATAAGTATAAGTAAATTATCAGAGATTGTTCTGTGAACCACAAATTATTAAACAGGTAGGTATTTTATAGTTTGGAAGGCTTCATCAAAGTTATAACCTTTGATGTTGCAGAAATTTTTATTTCCTGTAAGACATCACAGGAACACACTGAATTTTTCTTAAAAGCGGAGTGTGTTAAGAAGTTTAGGTTAATGTAAATCATTCATCATCAATGATGTGACTCAATTATCCATATAAACTGAAAGAACCTGGAAGATAGATATTGAAAAACTAAGAAATTCTCCTAATTTATTTAGGTTTTAAATCTTTTAGGTTTATAAGATTTTCTACTTGCTCATCATAGTCGTTAACTTTTTAAGATGAGTATGAAAATTTGTTTTCTTCTTATTAACAAAAATCAACTAAACTGTATGACCCAGATAAGTCATTTAACTTCTCAGATGTTTAGTTTCCTCATTTATAAAATGAAGGGACTAGAAGTGATTAACTTTAAAGGCAGACCTGGACTTCAGTGAAAATTAAACTTTGTATGCTACTGTAATTTAGAGCATCATTATCTATACTCCATCAATTAAAAAAAAAAATCCATGCTTGGCCAGTTAAATGAGATAACTTGGGCAAAGCAAATACAACATAACTGGCACAGTCAGAACTTAATTTGTGTTCCCTTTCTATCTTCTTTGTTAAGCTTCCTGCTCCGAAATTCTATGATCTTATTAGGATGGAATGAGGTGAACTTGACACTTGTTTTAAAGAGATAAATCTGCCTTTGATAATTAAAAAACAAAACCATAAAATAAACCAAAAACCACTATTGTGGATCACTGATGAGTTAACTACTTAAAATTCTATCACATTTAGCAAGTTTTCACCAAAGTAGATCTCTGTAATGTTTATAAAATTCAAAGCATTCTTAAGAAATCAATTGAACAATATACAATAATATATAAAATTAAAGCGATCAATAAGATTTCTAACATTAAAAAATGCATATCTTATTAGATCTCTAGTAACATAAAGAAATTTCTCAAAGCCATACTATGCAGAAAGACTACTGATATATTGGAATGTACTGAAATATGTTCTATCAGATCAACACACTCTCAGTCCAAATGGTTTAAATTCCAAAGAGCAAATTCTAGGCAATCACTTGCCAAATTCCTGAACTCTTAACAGTAATTAAACTATTGCTTCAGGGAAACAGCATAGCGCCAAGCAGCTAAGGGCACGCTCTAGACAGCTTATAAAAAAATGAAGTTTACCTGATCAAAGCAATATCATCAATCAGTCCACCTTTCCCATTATACACACTAGTGGCTTTTATGCCGAGTTTACTGCTGGCCACAGAAAGCAAATCAGATAAAGTTCCATATACAGCAACCACCTGTAAACACACCAGAGTAATATGAACAACTTATATAATGAATTTCGTCACTCACAAAATATAAACCACCACACTATAAATAGGACTAAAAAATCAGATTATCGTGTAAAAGGAGATTCTGCGAGGTTCTTAACAGTATCCTTTGACTCAATTACTTAATTCCTAATACTGCTAAAATCTACAGCTAGGGAATCAGAAATTGTCTGACTTAAAAACAATCTACATTCTTAATGTATGTTAAATAGTGCTCCAGTTCTGAAAACAGTCAGAATTTAGATTCTGGCATTTCTGTCGACGTGAGACAAATTATTTAACCTCTTTATGTTTCTATTGCTTTACCTAGAAATGAAGAAAATAGCCACACCTACATCAGAAGACTGTCATGAGGATAAAATGAATTAATGCTTAGTAAGAGCTGAGCCCAGTGCCTGAGAACTATTAGCCTTTATGACGTCGTTTTTACATTATTCTTTTGTTAGAGGAATGGTTTATTTTTGAACTAGGAATGACTTACTGCTGTTTATTATAACATTTATTACATCAACTACCATATGAAAGCCAACAACTTCCCACCTCATTTAATTCTTCAACAACTACTTCATAAAAGCCAGATTTTAGCTAACATTCTAAATATGGCAAGCAGCTGGGTTTGCTCTGTCCTGCTGAATTGTCTTGCTTTCAATCAGGCAATCTGATATGTGTGCAAGGTAGATGCAATTGCTTAGGTAGGAGGTTGAGAATCTCTACAGGTAGTTAATTTCTTGCTCCAGTCATAACTGTAACTGTGGGTTCCCAGGAGCTGAGTTGTACATTTGTACCATTATCAGTTAGGATTTCTGAAAGTTATGAATAAAAAGTAGGTGAGGAGCTGAACATGAAGTATTTACAGCCAATTGACTCCTCACAGGATATTGGATAAAGGAGCCATATGAAATGAGAACTGGGGTCCTTCGTTCGCCAGTTACTGTAGTATATAGTAGACACTGAAATTTTAGTTAAATGAAGTGAATAAAGGAGTATGGAGGGCATCGTTTGCTAATATAGGAGTGTGCAATCTTTCAATAGCGGAGTACGGATTCTGTTTTCTCCTGGATCCTAAGGATAAAAAGCCAGAGAAATGTTGCAAGCTGGGGCATTTTAGGGAAGAGATTTAGGCAAGCACAATTTAAAAGTAACTAGGGAGATTATTAAAATAATGCTCAACCCATTGTCCATATGCACATGAATGGATAAACAAAATATGGTATATACATACAATGGAATATTATTCAGCTATAAAAAGCAATGGAATTCTGATACCTGCTACAACATGGTTGAATCTTGAAAATATTATAAGTGAAATAAATCAGACACATAAAAGGACAAATTTTGAAATTCTGTATGATTCTACTTTATGAGGTAATTAGAACAGCAAATTCATAGAGACAAAGTAGAAAGAATAAAGGTTACCAGGCCAGGGGAGAAAATGGAGAGTCATTGCTTAATGGGTACAGAGTTTCTGTCTAGGGTGATGAAAACGTTTTGGTACTAAGTACCAAGTACAGTTGGTACTAAGTACATTCACAATGTGGTACAAGTACAGTTGGTACCAAGTACAGTTGGTACTAAGTACATTCACATTGTGAATGTACTTGACACTAATGAACTGTACACTTAAAAATGGCTAAAATGTTAACTTTTATGTTATGTATATTTTTCCACAATAAAAAAATAACGCAAAGCACTTGGCACAGTGTCTTGCACACAGCAGACACATTATAAATGATAAAAGCCTGAATAAAATGTGTCCCCCACATTTCCTATCATTTTTCACCTCTGAAACAGAGCCTGGAATTCTAACCATTATTATAGATACACGTTCCTGGGAGGAAAGGAAGAGAAATAAAGTACACTAGGCATTATGTACAGCAAACCTGGTTGGGTTAAGGCAGAGGGTGGAGCAAGAAAAGAGAGAAAATCATCAAAAATGCAAAGCAGCAAGAGACTGACCAAAGCAAATGCAAAACAACTTTTACAGTCTGGAAAGTGCTGTGGGTGGGAGGTAAGAAAATCCTTTTCCACATCACCATTCTTGTCATAGTTGTTATATAGGCCTTTTTCTTTCTCTTCTTATTTATCTCTGCTTCTTGTACATCTCTACATGGCTTTATTTAGCCTGACATTATCCCCTCCTCACCCTAACACCAGCTCTCTCCCCAGCATTTCTTTTCACTTCTGTCTCGCTCAGTTTGTCATATAAAATGTATGTAAATTTAATCTGTCCATATTATGTTTACTTTAAATATCAGAGCATAACATTCTATGTGACTTACTTTTCAAAAATATATCAAATTAAATTGTTTACTAAATGCATATGATTGACTTGATTTTTTCCCTGTGGATCAGTTGTCTCCTAATGAAAATAAAGGCCACCCACCAGCCTAATTTGGAAACCACTAGCTACAAGAGGCTATTTAGATTTTAACTTGTTAAAATTAATTAAAAGTTAAGACAGTTCATCAGCTACAGTAGCCACATTTCGGTGCTAAAAAGCCACAATAGTTTGTGGTTACCATGTTGAACAGCGTAGATATGGGATATTTCCACCAACACAGAAAGTTCTATTGAACAATGCTGTTCCAAAGAGCAGAGTAAAATGAAGAAAAAAAAATCTATTTTAATTGTTAGGCTTGACCATACCATAGCAATGTACAGCAACAAAGTGAGAGTCCAGCTCAAAACCTGTTTGTTTTATATGGAGAGTTGAGTAGTTGTCATCCTTTTTCTCTTCACTGAAGTCGAATTTGATTAAGAGATAGGAAGAAACCCACACATAGAGTTTTGCAATTCTCAGCCCAATAGGAGTTTCCTTGTAGGCTGCAAGGAACCTACTCAGGAGCACATTCTAGGTATCAATTCAGTTCTTTTATTTTATTATCACTTAAATCAGCCCTAATAAAGTATCAAACACAATTTATCATGGGACTAAATATTTTCCAATCTGACTTTCTAGACTCTAAAAGTTTTAACAAGTTTTAATTTGTAAAAAGTTGTTACTCATTCTGCGACTATAGGTAACCAACTATCCCTTCGTGATGCTGATGAGCAGTGCTAAAGTTTATCCCCAAGCACTACCCTCTTCTGAAGCCAGAAAATAACCACAGCCAGTTTAAAAGAAGGATCTACTTGACTGAATGTTACATTAGCTTGCTTATTTAATAGTAGGCCTGCCATAAATATTTCCTCAATGCTGAATGAAATTTTCATTGCTTTCAGTGTTGAACTAGGACATGCCTTTTTCTGTGTGTCAGTTATATTTACTTAAGTCTTTTCCACCGACATAAAGTTGAAAAACAAAATACACAGTATAAATGCAATTCTAAAGTGATATTCATAAAACTACTGAAAGTGGCTATCTTTGGATAATGGAATTATGGTTGGCTTATTTTCTTGTGAGTGTTTTGTTTTCAACATTTATTACAATGAACTTGTGTTACTTATTTAATAAGGGACAAAAGTTATAACTTATTTTAAGGTCTCCACTGCTCTAAGATACTTGTTTTAGAAATAAAAATAACTTTTGCAGTTGACAATCTAGCAATTGAAAAATTACTTTAAATGAAATAACCAAAGGGCCATAATTGGAGGAAATAAAAATGAAATTAGTACAAAGCATCTTATAATTATGTAAATTTGAAAATTTCCCTTAAATTGGACCAACATACTTGTTTTTCACTTGGAGGGCATTCTTGGCACTTATTTTTCAACTAGATCACTTTACTTTGACTCTGTCAAACATACTAACAAATAAGATGGACTTATACTGTAAAACTAATGTCTAAAGCGCTTTTATATAAACTAATCAGAATATCAGATTTAAAAACATATCTCAACATAAAAATGTGATACACGTGGAAAAGATTTTGAGTTGACAAGAAAGTTTCAAACAGACTGGTACATGATGTAACTTTATATAACAACTTTATTGGGAAAAGCAGCAATGGAAATCTTGTATATCATGTATATAAGTTCTAATTGTTATATACTAAGTTTACTTTCGTTCCCTTAGAAAGGCTGAGCATTTGTAAAATGATCATGCTTACAGTGGTTACTTGCTTCATGTGTGGGCCTGAAATTTCCATGTCATTGTGATTATCCACTTTAAAAACTTAGGCATTATACTATACTTAGACTGGAAGTATTCTATGGAGTAATTTGAGAAGCACACCTATTAAAGTTTATGACTGCTATATTATACTGTTATTTAACTTATTCCCTTCTAACTTTCAGACCCTATGACAAATGAAAGCTATCTACCAATTGGTGGAAGTAAATGGTACACTATACGTAGCAAGACATACCAATTTCAACGGAAGTTTTAAATTTGCCCTTAAATGCCATTTTCAAATTGTAACCTATGTTACAAAAATTAAAACCTGCACGTGTATTTAAAACATTTTTTTCTTACATCCTACAATTATCTATTACATGATACACAATTGTTGAATTTATGTAGGTCAATTTACCCAACCAAAGCACCAATCGCATTAGTAACTAAGTGTAGAACTCAGTTTACTCTACTTACACTTTCAGTAATAAATTTAAAAAATTAAAATGATTTTATTCCTAAAAAAGATAGCATAACTAGCTCTAGATCAAGAAGACAAAAATTAAAATATTAGAAATTAAAAAGTTTGAAAATACCAAGGGTCGAAGGGGATGTGGATCAACGGGAAGGTTTATGCAATATTGGTGGGATATAAATTAATCAATGACTTTGGAAAATAATTTGGCACTATTTTGTAAAACTAAATATTCATATACCCTAACACCCAATATTTGCAATTTACATATATAGAAGCAGTGGTTCTCAAAAGTGTGTGCCTTGGTAGGCAGCCTGGAGCTGTGGAAATATATATTACCTGGAAATATATATTACTGACCTACTGACTCTGAAGCTCTGCAGGGTGGGGTCCAGCAACATGTTTTCTCAACACCTCCAGGTAATTCCAGTGCGTGCTAAAGTTTGTGAACCATGCCCCTAGAAAAAAGCTTGCATGTGTGTATGAGGACACATACATATATATATATACATATATATGTGCATGTACATATATGTACATACAAATATGTACATACATATATATATGAATATTCACAGAGCACTCTTAATAGTAAACTATAAAGAAAATAAACAATTCAAATGTCTCATGACAGGATAATGGAAAAATTATGGTGGTCTATTTATATAATGGACTACTTATTATAAAGCAGCCAAAATAAATAAACTATCACTGTGTGGGACATAAGAAATGGAACCTTAGAGATATATTGAATGAAAAAAGTGAGTCCAAAAAGACTACATATGATGATACCAATTTAGGGTATGTTCCCAAACTGAGAAAACAAGAAATATATAGTTATACACACATAAGTGGCAAAACTACTATCAGGAAAAAAGAAAACATGGCAAAGAAAAATACAGAATTCATGAAAATGGGAGAGGCAGGGGATAGGAAAGCAGGCGAGCACATTAAGTTCTTGGTAACATGTTACTTCTTGGTTGTGTGGCAGGCTGATTGATATTGTTATATTACTTTCCTTTTAATTTTTATGCATATTAATGTTCTTTATTATATGCTTTTATATGTATCAAATATATTCTAAAACTGTTTAACTTGAAGAGCAAGCCCTCACAAGGTTATTAATGTTTAGATTCCAACAGGCAAAGGTTCACATAGGTTTTCCCCTTTCTTCAACTCTAACAATATAATGGGTTCAAATCTGGATATTTAATATCAACAACATATTTCTGACCTAATGTCAAAGCCAGGAGAAAACAGTTATTACCTGGACAGAGACTGTAAACATCAGTACAGACTTATGATCTATTTCATATCCAAGGAAGTCTGCAGTGCCTGGCATGGTTCCCCACACAAAGACGGCACCATGTAAGAGTTGGCTGCATGAATGAATAAGGTATTCAAAAGCCCTATGCTTTGCACAGCTCATTATTGAATATTCTGTAGTAAAAAAAAAAAAAAAAAGCAACTTATGTTCAAGATGTACAAAACTTTGAAATGACATCAGGTTGCTCAGAAACCACTCACTACATTCAGATATCTGAGTCCTCATTTCAAATTCCTTAATGCCAATGATTACAGGGACCATTAAAAAGAGAACAATGGAAATTCTGAGCATATGGAGAAAGGATGAAAGGTTCAAGCATAACCATCTTTTGGAACAATTAAAAAAATTCAAATGAAAAGAATATGATTTCCTAAATGATATGAGGACTTCTATCAACTTGATAGCTTGAGTCAGCTAGTAAAAATCTCCTAAATATTTATCATTAAACTTAGTGAAATTCTGCCAAATACAAAATTGACTTTAAACATTAAAAAAAAGAAGTTAAGGGAAAAATTCTTAAGTTGTTTGTCTTCGTGTGCTAGAAAATATTTTTAAATGTCTTGCTAATTGGGATGACCTCATCCTATCATAGGCTAATATTTCAAAGAAAAACAGTATAAACTTAGGGAGTGAGTGGTTGATCACTAACGGTAGTTATTAAATAGGACTTCGGTTTTCTTTAAAACTTGGCATATTTTGACTTTTCAGATTCAAATAGTTCCACTATTTTTTTTTTTAAATCTCATAGTTTATATCAGAGAAGTAGCAACTCTGCCATTTTCTCATTGCTTCCTTATGCTTGCATTGATTAATATTGTCTTCAATCGGCACTTTCTTTGAAGGAATCTTTTAAAGCCACAGCATTTTGGTGCGGGTTTATTTAATTAAAACTGGATAACACAAATCTTAACCTGGCACTTGTAAGCTTCACTACATCACAACATGCCAGAGACCCAACCAGTGAAGAAACCGACCAAGTGAACGCACTCTTCTCTCAGAAGACTTGGGACCAGGTAACACATCCAGTGACTGAAAACACCTGTGTCTTTCCAGATTGGAAAAAATTAAGTTTTAATATTTTATATTTTTAAGTAAAAAATAAATATATCAAAGGTATAATATTTCTTCTCAAACTCCACTGGATCCTCTTATCCAGCCTCTGTGGTACACCATCTCACTGTGGAGTTTTAGAAAATGCAGAGCCCTCCACATCAAAACATTCACTAGTTACACAGAAAGTCATGGTGAGCAGATGCTATTGTCTCCTGCAGTGACTCTGTGCCTCTGTAACCCCAGGCTTCATGGCCCCGTCTGACAACCACTGAATAAGCTTCATAGGAAGGAAACTTATTTTAAAAAACAGGCTTTTTTTTTTTTTTTTTATGACCAGGAAACAAAAATAGAAACTAGGTAAATAAAGAGATAATGGAAGTGACAGATATTCCAACCTGTGGATGGGAAATCAAACTCTATTTTATAGTTGTGCTTTGCTCCAGTATGTTCTTCATGAACATCATGTCATGATTTTTCCATCCTGGCTAACTACAGTCACTTTGTTTATATAAAAATGCAGGCTGTTATGCATTATTCTGCTATCTTTTTTTTCAAATAAGAGTAATTCTAATATATATTTTAAATCATCTGACGGGAGAGGAGAGGAAACACTGACAACTTTGGCACAGAATGTTTTCCAGTAGAGTATAAGGATTATGGCATGACTTATTTTTAATATTGAATCATATTAGCATTCTCCAGTTTGGGTTTTATGATCTTTGTAACATAAACATACTGTAATTATTTAAGATTTTTCCCCCAACCTTCTGAGATCCTCTAGCAAAATATTTTTAAAGCACATAAAATTTAAGTCCAAAAATCTAACCTAGTCAAAACTAGACAGCTTTAAAAATTTTATTAAAAATAATATGAAAAGACTAACAGCCAATCTTTGACGAGAACAAAATTCAGTGGACTTAGAAGAGATTTTACAGCCTAGTTAAATATTTACGACTGAGTCTAAAAAATGTCCTTCATGGAACAACACAGCAGAGATGTTGGATATAAAGGTCAGAAGTCTGGATTTGAGAACATATTACAATTGTAACTTTGGATATACTAACTCTTTCAGTAACAATAAGTTTTAGATTGTGAGTAGTAGTTAACAGACAAAAGAGTCTGAGAAAAGTTAATATGGTCAGAAGTAATGTAAACCTTGGGAAGCATATGAAAACTTGAATTTATGCCAGTTCTGTTTTATATGGGTATTAATCTCTAATACCAGAAGACCACAAAATTATCATAGCAAGGTACACTGTGGTACACATTTTTATAACATGTTTACCCAAAATTGCAGAATAGTTGGAAAATCTTTTTTTATACCATGGCACAATCGCACTATTTAGAAATGTACAATGTTTCCAAAATACAAAATACAAAAGTTCTAGAAGATAATACAGTGAGGCCAATTTACCTTTACATTAGACTCTAAGACTTAGTTACTTCTAGACGTCATTTAACCACATTATAAATGTCTGCCTTGAACAGTCAAATTTTCCAAAGAAGCTGAACAACTTTCATGGGTGGGGCAAGAAGCTGAGAAGGAACAGATTCATTTTGGCTTGCTCTGGCGTTGGAAAAATATTTAATACCACACCCTCAACAAAGGCCTAACACTGCGAGGAGTAATGTCAAATCAGCCCATTCTAGCCAACTGTCACAGTCCTCTAAGGAACTAAAATAAGGCGAAATAATAAAGAGTTCAGAAGTTTGGTGGCGGCGGGGCTTGGGGGACCTAAGAGAGGGGAACCATCAAGATAATGTTCCTAATTTTCAATCTTCTAGTCTACCTAGAAGAAAATTTCATTTATCCACCGATAAAGAGTTTAATTTTTACCCGATCAACCTTACATGCCTTAGTTGCTACCATCACTTTTTGGAACAGACCATTAGTCAGCATGAAGGTGAAAATAAGCGCTGTCTCAATCCAGGGGTGGGGGGCAGTGGGATCTTCATGGAGGTGGAAAGAGGAACATCAGCACCAAGCGCTCAGGTGACAGCGGCCCTCTCCCACTCCCTCCGTGCCCTCCGTTCTGCTGCCCCATACCTGGACTTGAGAACGATTAAACACAAGCTGACCTGAGCAAGTCTCCAGGGCTGCTGGGGAGTCGAAGGGCAGGCTCGAGCTAGGAATCCGCGGGTTGGGAGGAGGCCGCGGGGACTCTACATTCACCTCCTGGACGACCCCCGCCCCGGCGCACGCCCACCTCCCAGCCCCTCTCTCCAACTTCAGCCCTCTGCCCTGCGAGTCCGCTCCGCACTCCGCTGCCCTCGCCCCCCGCAGCCGGGCCCGCCTCCCCTCCTCCGGACCCGCTTACCTTTCCATTCTTGGGACTGCCGTTAAGGAACAGGGTCACCCGCCTCATCGCGCTGCCCCCACTGGGTCCTGAGTGAGTCGCCACCCTCCCACCTGGCTCTCCTCTCACCTTCTTCTTCTCCCGCCCTTCCCCTCCCTCCACCCACTCGGAATCTCCTCCCTTCGCCACCTTCCTTCTCTTATAGACACACACGCGCACGCACTCCGGGTCCCACACCCCAGGGTTGGCCGGTCCTCCTGCCCACCCCGCCCCTGGGCTCCTCAGTCAGTCTAAGGCCCTTCCCCCACCTCTCCTAGAGTGACTCTAAGCTTCACCAATCAACCGGCAGCACCGGCTAGAACTCAGCCAATCATCACCCTGCATTGGGTGGGCTCATTCTAACCCCCCACCTCCAGGTGGAGGGAGGGAAGAGAGGCTGCAGTCTGGCGGACGGGAAGGGCTATCAGCCAATCAGAGCAGAAACTAGAGTCCAACGGCAGCTCAAAGCGTTACTGAGCAGGCGCAAACCCAACACCAGGTAGAGCTTATCTGCATACGGAGGCGGGGTTTGAGGAAAGGAGGTGGAGCGCTAGAAGTAATCCACACTGGTCGGCACCTCCCCACTGCAACCTCTCCCACAGCTGAACCCAAAGAGGAAACAGCTACAGTCAGGGCAGGCTGATTGGGTTAGAGCTAGCTCGTCGTTTTGTCAGGATTGGTCCACTGCTTCTTTTCGAAGTTTGCAGCATCCAATCAAAAGACAGGATCTGTTTCAAAGGTCCAACCAAGGGTTCTTCGCGAGACTTTTCACGGAAAGTAGTCCCCGCGGACGCAGTTTAGCAGCTGGTCTCTCTGGTCCTTTTGTCACTTGCAGCTAGCGGTGGCTTCTCTCAGAGCCCACGAAACCACTCCTGTTCCTGGGACCCCGAAGAAGATGCCTGGGAGGGTTCGGGGTGCGCGCGGACACGTGCCGACGGTGGCGGCGTAGACATTCGTAGAGTAACGCCGGAACTCCAAGGAGGCGGGGCTGGAGATTTGAATCCAGCGGCGGGCGGCGGTGGTGCTGAGACCAAGTGTAGGTACCGTGGGCTGCGCGTTGGCGGTGTCGGCAGCCGGGGACAAGGCAGTACCCCGGCGGCTGGCTTGGCAGCCAGCGGTTACTTTCTCGGGCATTCCTTTGAGGACCAAAGAGCCGAGGTCTAGAAGGGAGGACAACCAGGGCACTCATGTGCGGCGGGGCGTTCAAAATAAACCGGAGCGGGACGGAAGAAGCCAAGTGGCGGGAGTGAGAGGGAAAGTGTCCTGGTTTGGATTTCAGGTGTGGTCCAGTAGAGCTGTTTCTTAGGCTTGTTTTTCTGAAGTGTGTTCTATTTATGCTGCCCCATGGAGACAGTGGTTCTACGGCCTGAGCTGGATCACCCATGTGATTTTTAAAATGCAGGTTAGTAGTGGATAGATGGTCACGGGGATGGGGAATGCAATTAGCATTAATATGTTGGCTAGGTGGAGGGCCAGGGGAGAGAGGGAGCAACTGCGGGAATCATTTTATGAACTATATAGATGTCTAACCAATGTACTATATACTTGAAACTAATTAAAATAAATTTGAAAAAATACAGATTACTGGGACCTAGCCAGATCTGAATTAGAATTTCTGGAAATCCACAAGGGCACTCAGATGATTCAGATGTTTGCTAAGGTTGAAAAGCCGTGGCATAGAGTATAGGGTATGCTTTGTTTCATCTGGAACAGCAGTTTACTCCATTTTTCTCCAATTTGGGCTCCAAAAGTGCACTCGACATCTATTTTCATACCAGTATGGACTGTATTAGAATTTAGTCTTGAATGAGGATCTTGATAGAATCACAATCTTAGAGATGGGGTTCCTTTTATTTTTTTCTCTCTCTTCTCTCTTTTTTAGATGGATACCAATTCAAAAGACAGCGAGCCCCCTGAAACCAAGGAATCTGCTGTTAAAAATGCTGGTTTGTAGTGGTCTGTTGTCCCCTTGTGAAATTTAAGGTTTAGGTATTTGGCTTGATAATGATGCTCAGCGCCCCCAACATATCTTTCAGAAAATGCCACTTTCATTTTGGGCAATGAAACTCCTCAGAATCATGTAGCTGAAGCGACTCCTAATCCTTGCACACCAGATACTTTTAAATTGCCTTCGAACTTTTCCACAGTAACTGCAGAGCAGTTGAGAACGAAAACTGAAAGCTCTGTAAAGAACTCTTCAGGTAAGAGAAATCTTTCTATCGCAGTACACTTAAAATTTAAAAATAACTTTAATATAGCTCAATTTCGTTCATCTACCCAGTCTTTCTTATTACTCTACATACCTAAATTAATTGACTGTGCAAACTTACTTGATCAGGGAGACTTATGTGAACACGCACTGTTCATCTAGCATAGCAGGAGACCATGGTCCCAGAACACCTAGCCTAATAATGTTCCTAAGTCTGAGTTGTGCTTTGTCTCCAAACTGGAAAAGAATATGTATGTAAATCACTTTTTGACCTGACCTGTGGGATACAGAAATGTGTGGACTATAAATAATAAAACATTTTATGGTCACATATGGCAATGAGAGAGAGAGTTGAAGAGTAGTTAAGAAAGTAGTACATTAAAGGGTTGGGGTGTGTCTCTTTCAAATCACAAACAGAAAATTGGCTTGTGCTAATCTCTTTCATGGAGTAGAAATGAAGTACACTTGTAAGGTCTGACAACTGGAGAAGAAATATAGGAGGAATTAGATTTGAGAATAGCATTTAGAAATGGAGGTAATGGGGAACATGAAAATCAAAGGGTACTCGGCTAAGTAATTCATGATTAAGACAGGACCAAGGTGGCATGCCGCCATTCTACATTCCCTTCTCAAGAACATCATTCTTAGACCTTTACAAATCTAGATCTATTTTGCATGCTTAGTCATACGGCTAGAACTCAGAGTAGTATGCCAAAGGTAGATAGGTATCTAAGAGAAACAACTCTTGAAAAATTGAGAACATGAGAGTACATGTGTCTAGGTTGAGATCTTTCCTTTATGTCCGTGGAGATAAGGCTGGCTAATTCAGAAAAAGAGAAGTTCTTAGTCCAAAGCAAGCCATTACCCACCTCTGTGTGCAGAAAATATAAAACAAAAATGAGAACTATTATTAATACAAGCGTGTTCATGCATTCATTCCACGCAACTATATTTAATACCTTCTGTGCACCAGGTACTGTTCCAGGAATATGGAATAAATCAATTGACAGAACAAAGATTCCAATCCAACTGATCATGTATGAACAATTTTGCCTATAATTCTCTATTTAGATATCTGTACCACGTGTTTATCATGTTCCTTCTCAGGCTGGTACATCACAGATATTCAGGACATGATTACTAATGATTGCCTTATTTTGTTCCAATTTAAAAGAGAGTTTTCATTATAGGAAAGTTATCATCCTACCTTAAAAAGTCCAGACACGACGCTCTACAGTTGGTCTTCGGGGCTCTCCTGAAACAAACAGTCTTATTCGTTTCATTGCCCAACGACAGAATTTGAAGAATGTAGAGAAGTCTCCTTTGACACAGAATTCTGCTTTTCTGGTATGATTTTCTCTAACTTCTGTCATGAATTCTTCTAGGGAGAATGTTTCACTGTGTTATAATACTTTAATCAGTGTTTATACCTCCCAGTGCATCTCATCTGTTTTGGATCTGGAGAGACGTTATTTCCTCTTGTGTCTTACAAAGAGTGTGCAGTTAGCATAAACAGTGATGTTAAGCATGGATATGTCAAGAGTTATGAAATCCTGGATAGAAACAGCTTTCTAAAGGAGAGTCCTATTTTATTTTGCAATTTTTTTTAAGTTAATATTTGTTTCTTATAATGAGATGAGGCAGTGTTTTCCAACCTTTTTTCTTTTAATATCTCTTAAGTGTCTAATTTTTTATGACGACTATATGTTAGCACATAACGGCAAGAGTTCCCCCAGAACAAATGTATTTGGGATAACCTTGCGAGAGGAAGCAAATTATTTGTCTGCTGATGGGGAAGTATTTAGATAGTTTTGCAGATTTTTTATTACAATAATACTTGCTTCTAAAAACTCAAATAGTAGTACAAGGTTTGCTATGAAAGATACAGTCCCAGCTTATCCTTTTTGAAGGATATCTGCTTTCGACTGTTCCTATTTTAAAATGTACTTACATTGCCACTTCATTTTTCCGTTTTAGACACTCTGTATGCTTGAGGCTGTATAGTGCAATGCAGTAGTTCTCAAAGGCTATCTGCAGATCCGTGGGGATCCCTGAGTTGCATTCGAGAGGTCCATGAGGTCAAAACTATTCTTTGTGATAGCATCAAGATGTCATTTACCTTTTTTTTTTTTTTAACTGCATTGATCTTGCATTCATGGTGCAAAAGCAATGGTGGATGAAACTGGATGCTGTCATTTTATTCATCATCGCTAAGCATTCACAGGAAATAATGATAATGCCAGTTTCACTTAACGTCCTCGATGGGGCAATAAAAATTGTAAATTGTACTAATGCTCAACCCTTGAGTATGACATGTGCTGAAATGGACCGTATGCATTAGGTGCTTCTAAAGTACATACAGAATCGCAGTGGATGTTACAAGAAAAATCATTTATGTGATTGAGCTGTGAGCTGAACTAGCCACGTTTTTATGGAACATTATTTTTACATGAAAGAATGACAGACATCATGGTTAGTCAGACTTGCGAAGTGGCTGACATTTTCTCAAAAATGAACCTGCCAGGTAGGAAAAAATGAAATATTTCTTACCAATGAAGAAATTAGAATTTTCAGGTGAAAGCTAGAATTTTGGAAAACTTGTATTCACCACCATGAACTCTATAACTTCCAAGTAGCTGAACATTCCTGATATATAAGTGGGAGTATTAATGAATGTGATGTTTTGATATTGCATAATAAAATGTATCAACGTTTGGAAGATGTGCATAACTGAGTGAACTCATATTTTTCATATAACCAGTGCATGTAAAATAAACCCTCAAATTGCAAGGTAGATTCATGAATTTTAACATAAGAAAGGTTCATTGATAAGATTTCGTATTTGACATTGCAACCTAACCTTTAAGAAATGTTTGTTGAGTTTTGTGTTGCATTGAAGAATATCCACAGTCTGAAAAGGCTATTAAAATACTCTTGATAGATACAACCAACATGAACTAAGAGTCTTTGGTGTTCTCGGTTTTTAAGAGTATAAAAAATTCTGAGAACTGCTGTTATAATAGATACAAGAATGGATTGACGAGCTGTATTGCTCAGATATGATTCTTGACTTTATTATTTAATTGTGACTTTTAGCAACTTAGTCTCAGTTTCCTCATGTATCAATTGGGGGTGATAAAAATAGCAAGGGTTTCATGAGGATGAATAAATTAATAGATATGAAGTACTTACAAGTGTGCCTAGAATATAGTATGTTTTAGATTTACTATCATTGTTATTTCTGTGAAAAATGAGGATTTTGCTCTCATATCTCCTAGTCATGGCTTTCCCAACACTTTCCTTTTTCCTATTCTTTTTAATATAATCAATTACAATTTTTGTTTAAGTTTAGCATGCATATTTAACCTTGTAGATAGTTTTTAAAAACTGCTGTATAGTATGTCATGGTCATATTTCCTTTCTTATACACTTTTGTTTTTCCTATAATGATTAAATACTTTTTTTGGTTTAGCCTTTTATTTTATCATATAATCTCATCCCCAAACTTTGACAGAGTTTTAAACCTCAAGAGTCTCTATCGATTCTTTTTTCTTGGTGTCCTTCGTCTTCTTCCTCCTGTTGGCTAGATTGCCACTACATTTGTTGGATAGCTGTCATTTTGTGGCACCCTTTCACCATCCTTGATAATTCTCTTTTACTCATCGATTTGGTTTCTATTTCCTTGATCTCTTATCTTTCTCGTTTCTTGGTTTACTGCCTCGTTTTTCTGGAGCTTCTGTGTATCTGTTGAAGTTTATTGTACCAGCACATTTGAATTATGGAATGTCTTAGTATCGAAATCTCCATTGTATTTTAGCTTACAGAGCTGAAGAATCCTATTCATTTATTCAATCAACACATTTAGATTCCCTATCCTTTATGGGGTCTGCTTTTTCAAAAAATTAAAATATTGTTAAAATACAATATTATATTACTTTAAGTTTACAACCTAGTTACTTAACAAAGTGATCAGCACAATGTCTAGCGTCTGACACCATATGAAGTTATTAGAGTATTATTGATTATTTCCCCTATTCTGTACATTACATCCCTGTGATGTATTTAATTTATAACTAGAAATTTGGACCTCTTACCTCTCCTTCACCTTTTTTGCCATACCTCCAGCCCGCTTCTCCTAATCCTTTTGCCTTTTGGCAACCATCAGTTTGATCTCTATGAGTTTGTTTTTGTTTTATTTTGTTTCTTCGTTTGCTTTGTTTTTTAGATTCCACATATAAGTGAAACTATAACAATGTTTGTTCTCCGCTTATTTCACTTAACATAATAATCTCTAAGTCAATCCATGTTGTCCCAAATGGCAAGATTTTATTCTTTTCTAATATTCCACCTTGAGTGCGTGCGTGTGTGTAGGTTGCTTCCATATCGTGGCTATTGTAAGTAATGCTGTAATGAATATCGGGTATACATCTTTTCAAATTAGTGTTTTTGTTTTCTTTGGATAGATACCTAAAAGTGGAATTGCTGGGTCATATAGTGGTTCTATTTTTAAATTTTTGAGGGAACTCCATAGTGTTTCCATGGTGGCTGCACCAATTTGCCATCCCACCAACAGTGCATGATGGTTCCCTGTTCTCCACACCCTCACCAACACTTGTTATTTGTTGTCTTTTTGGTAATAGACAGTCTTACAGGGGTGAGGCGATATCTCATCGTGGTTTTGATTTGCATTTCCCTGACAATTAGTGATGTCGAACACCTTTTCATGTATCAGTTGGCTATCTGTTTGTCTTCTTGGAAAAATGTCTATTGAGGTCTTCTGCCTTTTTTTTAGTTGTATTGTTTGGTTTTCTTTTACAATTGAGTTGTATGAGTTCTTTATATAGTTTGGATATTAACCCCTTACCAGATATAATATTCACAAATATTTTCTCCCATTCGGTAGGTTGCCTTTACATGCGTTGTCGGTTTTCTTTGCTGTGTGGAAGCCTTTTAGTATGATGTAGTCCCATTTGTTTATTTTTGCTTTTATTACCTTTGCTTTGGTATCAAATCAAAAAGGTCAACCAAGACTATTGTCAAGGAGCTTACCACCTATATTTTCTTCTGGCTTCTTGAGTTCATGTGTTAAGGTTCAAGTCTTTAATCCATTTTGAGTTAATTTTTGTGTGTGGTGGAAGGTAGTGGTCTAATTCCATTCTTTTGTATGTGGCTGTCCAGTTTTCCCAACACCATTTATTGAAGAGACTGTCCTTTCTCCTTTATAAGTTCTTGGCTCTGTTGTCATAAATTGATTGACCATGTATATATGGGTTTATTTCTGGGCTCTCTATTCTTGTTTCTTCATCTTTGTGCCTGTTTTTATGCCATTACCATACTGTTTTGATTACTATAGCCTTATAATATAGTTCAGAATTGAGGAGTGTGATGCCTCTGGCTTTGTTCTTTCTCAGGATTACTTTGGCTATTTGGGATCTTTTGTAGTTGCATATAAATTTTAGTGTTGTCCTATTTCTGTAGTAAAAGCCATTGGAATTTTGGTAGAGATTGCGTTGAATCTATAGATTGCTTTGGTTAGTATGGACATTTTAGTAATATTTTTCCAAACCCTGAGCATACCTGAATAGGGAAAACTAGCCTACTTCTTTCTCATACCTAATATCATTCAATAAGAAATACCTATGTGTACAACTTCTCAATAGATTGGTTACATCAGTATTCACATGCTTACGTTATTACGACCATGTATGTTATTCTGAGCTGATCTTGCTTCTGCAATTATCTTATGTTCCTTTTGAGTCATTTTCTATTAGTACAGACGAATTGTATGACTTTGGGATAACCCTTTTCTTTCTCCATATTTCATGTGGATAAGAGTTGATCGCCAGCTTGTAATGAATGTTATGTGTTGTTTATGTCATAAAGGTTTACATCATCAACCATATTTGAATTTAAAATGTTCTGTTATTATGTAACAGACTTTGCTTTGCTTTATGAATGTATTTAACTGGGAATAGATTGTGTGTAAGCAGATTCACCATCAAGCATGGCTTCAAGATTTTAACTGATTTTCCCCCATTCAGTATCTTAAAGGGAGGTAATTTTTTGCTTTAACTTTTGCTTGTTGGTGTAATTTTGTTAATTGCAAGGTAGAAATCACTGGAAATATGTTAGTCTAAATAATGAAGGGGAAAAAAGATCCTGGATAGAGAACTTAATCACTAATTTTCTTTTTTTATGGGTAAACAGAACTCTTGAATTGTATATTATTTCTATAATTCTGGCGCTTCCATCCCCGCTTGTATCAGTTTCATTTTGTGAATCTTTTGCTGAAACCCTTTTAGCAGAGTTTGTAGAGAGCTCCTGTGCTTAGATCGTCTAACTGTTTGGCTTTGTATTTTAAGTGAATGGCTGGCTTTCAGCTCTTAAGGTTGTAGGGTCCCATAAAATGGGGAAAATTTAGCTGGAGAGAGCTAAAGAGAAGACGGTAAATGTGAGAGTGGGTGTCTGAGCCACTAGGGAACGTCCGTGACTTGTTCTTGCCTCCTAGGGAGAGGGTATGTATGGATGGGGATGAAATGAGACTAGTTTGAGTTTTACTAGGTACCTTGAGACTTACATGTACCAAAGGCATCATGCAGATAATTTTTAGTGGATATTTTTAGCAGAACTTTCACATTTGATTCACTGAGGCTGTCTCAGGTTGTGAACTCTAAGTTATGAAAGAGAGCCCTTAAGCCCCTCAGAAAGAATCCTTTTAAGAGTTTTTAGGCCCCAAATAATTGGTTATGTGTTTGTCTCGGTGCCTTTTTAAAGGTCCAGACTTCACTCGTCTCCTCCGTGGACTAATTGCTATGAGTATTGAGCAACCCATACACGTGTGTACATACCACACAACTATTCCTGTTTGCTCAGGTTTTGCTAAAAACCGGGGGAGGAGCAGAGGGAGACTTAAGATGATGGCAGCACACCAGATATTCAAACTGAAAATATATGATCTCAGGGAGAAGAGGCTCTGCTATACTAATTTATTACCTCTGGTCTTCTAGAAGCCTTTGTTTATTTAGTTTTGGATTCAATGGTTATAGGCCTAGAATAAAGAAACTTTGATTTGATTTATACTGCCATCTATGTTTCTGTCTTTTTAACAGGGCAGTCGTGTATTGTATCGAAATGTTAATTCTTTAAAAGAAAGAATGTCTGCCTTCCAGTTGGCTTTTCACTCCCTAAACGAAGAGGAGAAAATGACTGGCCGTCCTGGATTCTCAGAGGCAGCAGAGAAGTTGGAGACGACAGGCTTGAGTAAGTAGAAAGAATTCAATCTGGATTTCTGAATCTATTCAGACAAGGCTCCGAGATATAAAAAAGACTTAGTTTCACAGTGCAAAAGCAGCCTTTCTGAGCAGAATTGTATTTTTAAATGGAGCCTAGCATTTAAAATTTGGGACATTTTACACAAAAACCTGGATTTCTGGTTTCTCTTGGGAAAAAAAAAAAAACCAGTATCAAGCATTCCTAAGCCATTTCCACATGGCCACAGTTAACTGTAAAAATATCAGAGCCGATTAGCTAATTTCATCTTTAGATAGGCCATGTGGCAAATTTAAGTGTACAAACCTCGATTTTTAGAGAATCGTTATTAAGTTTGGCAAGCATTTATATGAATACCAAACACCCACCCCAATGTAGTAAACTAATCTGACATCTTAGTAGCCTGCCATATTCTTTGCCATAACTTTTAGATTACTAATTCATTTGGTTGTTTTTTTTCTGTCACCTTCGATTTTCCAATCATAAAGCATTTCAAACATCAGAATTAGATAAATCTTGGCCTACCGTAATCATCATAATCATACCTCTGGTGCTTGGCACCCTAAGCAAGGTTCGAAATGATTTTATTTTGGCGTCTTGAATCAAGCACATTTCAACACTTCCTTGTGTGAAGTACACTGCTGCTCAAGACAAGTCTAATTCACCTACCTCACTATTGCACTCATTCGCATTTGTAGTTTGTAACTTACCTATTCAATTTTTACTTGGGTTTTAAAATATTTTAATGACATGATTATTATAATTCTGTAGACACTAAAATTCTTTTTGATTGCTAGGAATAACTAGGGCACCTTGCGGCTGTATTTTTCATAAAATACACGATCAAAGCAGAACCAATTTTAGAACATAACCATATCCTTTAAAATATTCATAAGAATAAGTTTCAATGGAAATTTAAAAATAGAATGAGATACTAACTATATCACTGATACAAATGTTTATCTGTACATTTTTAAGTCTGAAAGAAATTCTAATTTGTATTATCTTTTTAGTTTTCGTGTCCTCTTGCTTTTCCATTAGATTTCTTTTTTTTGAATTAAAAAATATACTATGTTTTTCTTTATATTGCTGAAGTATTTAGACTCAAGTGTTAAATTTTACTAAAATTACGATGATGTACAAAATCATAAGATGATATTGAGGAAGAAAATATTTATTACTTTGTTTTGTGTGTATAGGCAAAAATGAAAGTCTTGGTGAATGTCAGCAGTCTGAGTTCCCTGCACAGTTATCCAAACCTCAGGGAACGACTTCACGGAGCAACTCTGATGAAAATCCAGCTAATGCAATTGATCTCCAGATAGTCAATATCGATGCTCTTCCCAATACAGACAGAACATGTGCTGTTGCTCCTTCTCTTGCAGATCTTTGTGAGGTAATTCACTTACTGGAAACATAAGAAAATGCTTAGGTTTCCTGGTGAGGCAGTTTTAAGACTGTCAAGATCCTTTTTTCAGTTATAGTACCTCATATTGCTATATTGTAGCTGGATTTTAAATTGTGTATGTGTGTTTCCAACTTATTAATTTTTGTTGGTTGGCATATTGGTTATTAGACAGTTTTGATTAATATGTTGCTTTTGATCATGAAAAAGATTTTATGAAAAGAGTAAGCTCTATGGTCTGCTTGTGAGATATTGCTCCAGATGCTGATGGTAAAATAGACAGTCACATTCCTGATTTGAGCAGCTTTCTGTCTGTTGAAGGAGGCAGATACATGAGTGTGTTATTTACACATAACTGGTAAATCAGATGAAGATTGTATACAGCTGTACTCCTCAGGCTTCGCACTTCTGCCTTGCCACCCCAGCTGGTTTAATCCTGGCTAGAAAGCAGGGTGCTATTTACCAATTGCTCCTTTGCTCTGCTCACTTCTTCCAGGTAACTAGGAATATTTGTTGCTGGTAACTCTAAAGCCTGTCAAGATTATCAAAAGACCAAAATGAATTAAATAATACTAATGAAAGCCTTGACCTTCACTCAATTGTAAACGAAGCTGGTTCCTGCATGACTGGCTCTTCTTGCTTTATATTGTTAGTTTTGGTTTGACGGAGCAGGTCCCCATTTCTTTAGTGAGAGGACACCTAAGGCCATTAGATTTGAAACTTTTTTTTTTTTCATCTTCTCTGTCATGGATTCAGTAGTCTTAATAATCTTATTTGAACTGGTATAAATGTTTGATATTCATTAAAGATTCTTCAGGGCCCATTAGTGAGTTTTCTGTTCTAGCCACGAATGGTTTTCCTGTCCTAGCTCTTGATATCTTTTGTTGTTTGACTAGTAATGATATATGTTCTGTTATTTTGAGCATTTCCTCTTTAATGAATGCAGTTAACATAGTTTCTAGCCATCAAACAAGGCAACAAAATGTGTGCAATAAACTTTTCCTAGGGAACTGAAAATTTGTAGGATGTTTAGGATGGATGCAGTTAGAATGAATATTCTGTTTTTAGTTACATTCCCATGTATTTTTGTGCCAACTAGATAACGAAGGTGATTGCTTAATTGATCAATTGATTAATTGATTTTTTTAACATTAGATTTCCAGACATCCGTAAAGCTTACTAAAATCTTTATAAAGATATCAGTAATCCTATAAGTAATAAGATTTAATACTTCTTTACTCTAAATTTTTTTTCCCCAAGGAATCTTCTGAATCTGATTTAAAGCAGTCTGGATATTTAGTTGAAGAGTCTGTTCCACTTTCAGAGCTCACAGAGGCTTCAAGTGGTATGTATTCAATTTTTCCTTAGTTCATGTGGCATTTCACCCATTGAAACATTTGTTCGGTAGAAGTTTATGGTTGGTGTACCTATATGCTAAAATTTGGGAACACTGGAACAGTTCCTTATGTTTTGGGAGCTCATGATCTTGTAGAAATGTTTCAGAATTCTTATTATATGAGAGGATACATTGTCTTTTCACTGCTATCAATAAGAATCAGTGAAGTATTTTTAAACTCATAGAATGTATTTTAAAGAATAGGATCTCTGAACATAAGAACAAGTTATTTTGCTAGAGAAGACACTACACTTGATTTTTTGTTTGTTTGTTTTTTAAGTGTCTGAAAAGGCACCAACATTCAAAACTTAGCTTTCCCCCAAATCAGTATGTTGTACTGATTGAAAGTCACCAGTAAGGTATTAGGTTTACTTTCAACCTACCTGTGTTTATTGTTAAAGAAAAACTCTCGTAGACTTATAATTGGGTCTTTTTTTAATCCATCTGAGATTCTCTGCCTTCTAATTGGAGTATCTGACTCATTAACCTTTCAAGTCATTATTGGTATGGTCTGATATAAATCTACCATTTTATCATGTTTTCTGTTCTCTTTTTTTTCCCCTGTGTTTCCTTCTTCTTGTCTTTTTTGGGTTTATTTGAAAAAAAAATTTTTTTTTAAATCTTTTCCATTACCTTTTAAATTATATTTCATTGCATTTTTTTAATGGTTACTCTAAGAATTGTGACATATGTCCTTAACTTTTCACAGCATACTTATTTAATATTATATAACTTCATGTAAAACATAGAAGCTCTACAAACTGCAGAGATCTATTTTTTATCCACTCACTCAGGTCCTTTCTAGTATGCATGTTATCTATATCACATTTATATTAATTTTAAACTGCACAAGGTACTTTTTTTTTTTTTTTTTTTTGCTTTAAACAATATGTGTATTTGAGAGGACATAGTTTTTATAGTTACCCAGATAGATACCATTTCTGATGCTCTTCATTTCTTCCAGAAGGTCTAAATTTCCCTCTGGTATCATTTCTCCAACCTGAAAAAGAACCTTTTTTAGCATTTTATATAGCGCACATCTTCTCTGACGTCTTAATTTCATTCATACAATGGATGGATAATGCATAGAGCTGGGTTCTGAGTTTGTTACCTAGGTGAAATAAGATGCTTTTACCTTTAGCGTTTCTTACCAGACTTCTTTCTCTATTTTCATGGACTTATCTTAGGAGTGACATTTTCTTTGACAGTAGTTACAGAATGAGTGAAATGTGATCATTAAGAAACTGTCACCGTACCAAACACCTCCCTGTACAATCTGCCTTAAATGGGAACATCACAAGAGCTAGCATATCCCATTTTAACACCTCGCTAGCCCTGAACAGAAACAATGTATGAAATGGAAAGACAAATCCACCATAGGTGATGAAGCCTTGATTAAAGTGCCAATTCCAGTGTTTTAAACTGGTTATATGGTGGCACCCCAGGGGTTATTATATTTCAGACAGTGCAGCTTTAAGAAGAGTGAAAAGATCTTGTAAAGAGGGATGGAATACACTTAGTTAAGGGCAAGTTTGAGTGTAGAGAGCCCACACGATACCTCTGTTATCTCCCTTGCCCCGTCCACCTCGTCCGTTTTACCTATCTAACCAGAAACCCAGCCTGGTGAATCTCTCTCCCTTCTCTGTTCCTGCCCCAGATACGTCTGTGCTTAATGTTTTGTATGTCGATATCCTCACCAAGTTTTTCACCTCACATGGGCCCTCACCACTGCTTGGCAGGATACTTGCCTCCATTCCTTAATCAGTTTTCTTTCTCACACCTCTTTTCCATCAAGCTTCCAACCCTCCTTATAAACAACAAATTTGTTATTATAAACAAATAATTCTTTAGTATATGTATGTCCCATGGATTGTTTTTCTTTTATATCAATGTGCACGTACGTAAGTACTGAGATATAATTAAAGTTTAACTAGGTCTACTGCATATTTACTTTGCAAGATCTGGCAACCCTACTCATGGATGTCGATAGAATGTCCTCTGGTGCCACTTGCAGAACCTTGCTGTTTCTATCACGGAGAAAATGAAAGATGTCAGAAGCAAATGTCCTGGTCCTCTCGCCACTAACCCCCCTGCCTCTGTGCAGGTGTGTTCCACCTTCCCCTCCTGTCACGGTGGATCCTCAGGGCGCCTATCTAAGGTCAGCCCCTTCAGTGTGGCCTTTCCCTTTACAAGGACCTTTTGTTTGAGGTGTCCTCTCTTTTCTGAATTGTTCATTTTCCCCATTAACATTCAATGAGCTATAATATCTCCCATCTTAGACTTGCCCTTGTCCCAGGATTTCTTTCCAGCCAGAATTCCATTTCTTTCTTCTGTACCAAAACTCCCTTTAAGGGCAGCCTCCTTGCCTCCCATTCTTTCTTGATCCTACTCCAGATAGGACTTCGTAACCAACAGCCCCCTCCTTGCCATCCCATTGTCATTCTCAGTATATTCCTCTCCCAGAGGTCTCAGAAGCTTTACAGATAGAGCTGACCACGCTCTCCTGTGAACAATGGTTCCTTCACTGGACATCAGGACATAATTCTCTCTTGTTTTCTCTGATTTCACTGACCATTTCTTCTGTGTATTTTCCTTGTTCCTCCTCTTCCATCCTGACATTTAGATGTTTGAATGCTCCGGGTCCAATGCTTGGACTTTTTTCCTTCTACACAAACTCCCTAGGCGATTCTCACCATCTATAAGCTGTTGACTTCAAATTTAAATATCCGGCCTTGACCTCTTCCCAAAACTCTAAACTTAAGTGCCCACCTGCCTTTACTCATCTCCACATGGATGACTAATATATTCTCAGACATAACATACTCAAACAGGTCTTAATAATTTTTTCTTCCCCAGTCTGCTCATCTCTATTTTCTTCATCTCAGTAAGCGACTCTACCACTCTCCCAGCTGCTTGTGCCAAAAACCTTGGAGTTATCTTGACACCTCCCTTTTTTCAGTTCAACTTACAATCCCGTTAATAAACGCTGCTGGCCTTCACCACATCGCCCCTCCTCCTAACTGCTGTCACCTGGGTCCAGGCTACCATCTCCTCTTGCCTGGTTTATTTTGTGTGTCCTTTTAAGTGCTTTCCTTCTTTCTACCCTTGTCCCCACTCTTTTCTTACAGTCTTTTTTCTGCACGGTGGTCAGGGTGCTCCTTTTAAAATGCAAGTCCCGCTGTCATTCTTTTTCTTAAAACCTTTCATTGTCTTCCCAATGTACTTAGAATAGTATCCAGTACCCTTTCCACTAGGCCTCACCTGACCGGGTCCTTAGCCTTCTCCTCGAGCTTTTTCAGTCTGTCCTCTTCACACTGGCCTTGCCTGCCTCTAACATGCCAGGTGCGTTCCTATGTCAGGTCTTCGCACTTGGCTTCGTGCATATAATGTTCTTCCTAGATCTGTGTATGGCTCACTTCCTCATTTTATTCAGGTGCGCCTGCTCATGCTCAGGAAGCTGTCCCTGAACACCCCAAAACAGCAACACCCACCTCCTACCTTATCAGACCGTGTCCCAGTATCTCTACATTATTTTCCTTAATGGCATATATTACTACATGTTGTTATATATACATATCTTTAACTTTTTATTTTGAGATGACTGTAGATTCATATGCATTTGTAAGAAATAATCTAAAGAGATCCAGTATACCTGTCCTCCAGCTCCCCTCCAGGAGCAACATCTTGCATCGCTATAATACAGTGTCACATCCAGGAAATTGACACTGATACAATCCACTGTCCTTTTTTTTCATTTTTCGCCAGTTTTACACACACTCACTTATGTGTATATTCAGTTTCCTGTAATTTTATCACATAGGTGGGCTCACATCACCACACTATAGTCAAGATATAGAACTGTTTGTCACAGGATCCCTCGTGCTGTCCTTTGACGGGCATGGCTACCTCCTCCTCTCCACTCCTCCCAGTTATTTTATTTCATATTGTCTGTCTGTCCCCTGAACGTATGGGGGCTGTGCATGTTTTGTTCATCGTTGTATCTCTCTACAAGAGCACCTATCACATCATCAGTACGTAATATACGTTTGTTAATTGTTGATCATAAGGCAGTAGTCTTTTGTGAGAAAATTTGTGGGGAGAGCCTTGCCTTGTTTAGGGGGCACATATGGTTATGTTAATTTTCTGATTTGATAATCTCCCTCCGATCTCCCTTACATACGAAAATGCCTCTGACTCCAGCAGTAAAATTGCTCAGTTATTCATTGTTCGTCTCAGGTTAGTTTTATTGTACAAGTCATAGGTGTCATGAGTAGAGGCAGATGAACAGTTAGTAGCTGATTCATGGGCATCTGCTCAGACTTCCATGGCAGCCCAAACTCCCCATTACTGTTACTCTCAGTAGTTAGATTTGAATGGAAATCTGTGACCGGTGCCACTTGTCTGTCTTCTTTTTGTTTGCAAATAAAATCCCAGATGCTACTCCCTTAGGATATATTAGGGTTGAATTTCTTCATAGTGTATTCCCTTTGCAAATACATAACATTTTTGGTGTAGAACAAACTGACTCAGATGTCTTCTACCTCCCATGTTTACGCGTTTAATTTGAAGGAATGCAAGTTGCCGACCGCATAGAGGGCAGAGGACCAGCTGATGCCGTTTCACCTGACGACTGTCCAGCAGTGAGCACAGGCACAGCTCCTGGGCTCAGGTCGCCAGTTACCCCACTGAGCGAGAGGGACACACCAGCCATAGCACTTCGATCTGTGCTGAAGAAACCGTCTGTCAAGCTGTGTCTGGAAAGCCTACAGGTAAGTGTAGAGGTACATTTCCTAAAGCAAATTGAATAAAAAGATCATTTTGGTTCAAAGCAGATATTTATTCAGCATGTTAAATATCATGCTGGTTTGAAAGGAAATGTCTTACCCTATTTTTTCCCCTCCTTTTTTCCCACTTACAGCACTGTCTAGAGTTTCTTTTTCTTCTTTAATTGTCGTTAATTCAGATTATAATATAGCATGTAGAATTTCATATAGGTTGACTGTTTTTATGAGTGTCATAGTTCTTAATGTGTGAGTCCGTTAGTTATTTCCACCCAAAATATTTGGTCTCAGATACCTCTTTTACAGGAATACATCTTTCTCTAAGCTCGGAAGAGATTTATGGGAACTAGCTGGCATTTATTGAATACTTTCTATGGCCTTTGGACATGTATTATGAACATAAAGAAAAGTATTAGCCCCGTTTTCTACAAGTTTAGGTTTGAGGTTGTCAAATAAACCCAGAACAACCTGATGTTAAAATCCAATAAAATCCAAGATGGGCTGTAAGTGCTATGAAAGTTTGAGAGGGCGGGCTCTGGAGTCAGAGTGCCCAGTTTCAAATCCTGACCCTGAGGTTTAAGAGCTGGGCAAATGAGTTAACCTTTTTTAATCCTGGTTTTCTTATCTATAAAGGACAATATTAGTAGCTACAGGATAATTTAAGCCTTAAGTGGGATAATAATGTGAATTTAGCACTACTGCCTGGCAAATGAAAACTAATTTTTTTTCAATCCATAAGCTTTTAAATTTAGCACTACTGCCTGGCAAATGAAAACTAATTTTTTTCAATCCATAAGCTTTTAAATACAACTATGCCTAATCTGTTTCTAAAGCTAAAATGAACTAAACTACCTTCTATCTACACGGATATATGTGCAAATGTTATTTTAAATATTTTAACAATTTTTCTGGCTCTAAAGAGCTGATTTAGATCTTTATACAGCACTGCTCATTCAACTCTTCTGTTTGTTTGATCTTCTCAAGAGGACTTAGTAACAGTATTACATAGCAAACATCGAGTCCTGCCACTGAGATCATATGAAGACTTTTACAACTGATGATCTTTTTACTAAGCTTCCCAAAGTTTGGAGGTGTCTACAGTTGGAGTTGTTAACTTTCATGGTCGTTTTAATTAAAAATAAATCTAAAAGTTAACATGAACTTTGTTTTATAAGTTCATTTATTTCACAAATATTGAAATGGGCATTTTCCTAGTCAGGAGAATGAAACTGACTCAGGAGATAGTTGATTGGGGAGATAGTTTGGGGCAGGACTGTTTCTTAGAGATGGTGCTGCTCTTGGAATGGATGTACTGGAGGAAAAGAGTAGCTGTCGAGATCAGTGGCTGGGCAGGTGTTAGAACGAGACTGGACAAGCAGATGGTGAGTTGGAGGTGATGCTCATCCAGCCTGCAGCCCTGGTCCTGCTCCGCCCCAGTGGCCCTGTGGTTAAGCTTGCCCTGTCCTGTTCTAAGGAGTTCACACTGTCTCATCCTCACCAACTCGCCTATTCTGTAATCTTTTGGAGAAGCACAAAGTGACAAATACTACCCTCTTCCCTTATTTCTAACTCAAGAATATAGTAACATAGACAAGAGATTTTTACACTTATAAAAGCTATAGTTCCTAAACATCCTATTATACCATTTACTTCTTTGTTTTTTTCTTGTTTTAGTGCAATTCTTATACCGCAGACCATTTATGTAGTGTACCTCATCTGACACCATGTACAGTACACTGTCATTTTAGCTAGTCACAGTATACTTCATTTGCCACATCAAAAATGAGGGAATGACTTAACCCACATTATGAATTTCTGTTCTTTAATTTTGGCCTAAAATACTGTTTACTAAAGTAATATCTAGGAGACCCATCTCTTCTTTGTGGCTAATGCCATGGTGTTTTAGCCAGAACAATTATGAAAGAAAAGGTAATTTGCAGTACCATAGTTTTTACCCTTGGCAGCAAAAGATTCAGTTGTCATTCTTAATGACTCTGTACATGTTTATATATGTAAAATTATTCACCGAAGTTTATTTTATTTAGGAACACTGTGACAACCTCTGCGATAATGGGACTCATCCAAGCTTAATCTCAAACCTTACAAACTGTTGCAGAGAACAAAAAGCAGGTTAGAAATTCATATTTATTTTGAAGCCTGGGGATATCATTGTCTTGTTTTAAAAAATCTGATATAGTATGTGGTATTTTCAGTGATCTGCTAATGTCTCGATGCTTCTGAAATTGCATTGGAATGAAGAATAGTTGGGAAGGATGGAATTTCTTTGGAGGGTCTCAGAGTGGTCTGCCCATTTCATCCATTTTTGCTTAATGGTGAAACTTGTAAAGGACGTTGATATTCCAATCTTGTAAACTTCTAAGATGCTCATGCAAAATTTACTTTAAAATCTATTACCATATCTTAATTGGAAATACTGCTTATCTCTTTCATTTTGAATTTTTTTCTCTACGAACTTTTATACCAATGATAGCTGAATCTAATTATGTTAAAAGATGATAAACATGCCTTTTAGATAAGAAATTTAGCTTAATTTTTAATATATTTCTGTTTATAATCTCTAGAAGGTCAAGAAAATTATAAAGTTCCAATCTTTATTAATATGAAGAAGAGGAAGAGAGTTACTTTTGGGGAGGACCTAAGCCCTGAAGTGTTTGATGAATCTTTGCCAGCAAATACTCCACTACGTAAAGGAGAAACACCTGTTCGCAAAAAGGATTTGAGTGGCGCCAGTCCCCTGCTATTTGAACAGTCACCAGTCTCTGAACCATTACCTCAGCCAAATTTTGATGACAAGGGGGAGAATCTTGTAAGTGTGAAAAATTTAGAACAAACTTGTTTATATTTTAATCATCTATTTTATGTGAGCAATAATTATGCTTTGAAATCATGAAATGGCCTAAACGATGTATCGTGGTTTAAATGAATGCATTTTCCTAGGTAGGTTATTACCAGTTTTCTATTAAAAATACTTCCATGACTCCTTATACATAGCATATTTCATGGAACCTGTGTACCAAAGTATGTATACCAGTTTGGACTCAGCTGCAGTATAAATGATTTTATTTTTAACCATACCTTTGTAAGTCCTGTGTATTAAACATACTTATTTAAAATAGCTTAGTAGAAAAAGATGACTTAAACATTTTTAGTTTATTAGTGAGGTTTGAACATTTTTCACATGTTTATAGACTATTTGAATTTCTTCTCTTGAGAACTGCCTATTAAATCCTTACCCATTTTTATACTGGGGGCATCATTCATTCTCTTGCTATTATACTTTGAAATAAGAGTATTTTACTTTGGGCCAGGATGGATTGACAAGGACCTAATTTATACTCCCATAAGAAACAACTAATAAACTGGAGAAAATACACGAAACAGTGGTTCTCAGACATTCAGCATCAGGCAGCACAAGACAGCAATCGCTGAGTGGGATAATAAATGAGGTGAGCCTGCAAGAGCCCCACTTACTACCTGGGCTGAATTTCCAGGCCACAGCACAGGGACAGGTTATCTCAGTGGAGCCTGGCAGTCTTCATGAGTTAAGAAGATGCATTTGGGGTCTGGGAAGGCAGAGGAGGCTGGAGTTTACAGGGCTAAGTACCAGAGAGAAGAGAGCTGCACAGAGTGCTCTGGACATCCAAAACAGGGCCCGCTTCACTCTTCAGCTGAATACAAGTTAACAGGTTTTTGTGAGTAAACTTCCCAAGGTGGAGAAAGAACTACCCAAATGGAGCAGAGGGATCAATTCCTAGAGCTCACACAGAGGCAGGAATAGTCTTCCCACCAACCTGGGTAGAAAAACCTTGTAATTCAAAGGGAGTATTGGGTACTCTGGAGAGTACTGCCTCATTAGTGGAACAGAATTAGGCTAAAAGCCTAACAAAGCTTAAAAGCAAGCCTGAAAGGATCCAACTTGTATTAAAGTACTTAATTGCATTGTATAACAAAGCTCAAGAATAACAAAACTAGCACCAAACAGTGTTAAATTAAAAATGTCTGACATTCAGTTAAAAATCAATAGATGTGTTGGAAAAGATGCCTTGAACAAGATTAGTGAAATTGAAAATGTGGCAATAGAAATTATTCTTAATGAAACAGAAAAAAAAAGAACAACTGAACAAGAATGAGCAGACTGTCCGAGATCTGGGACAACTTTAGGTGCATAATATACATGTAACTAGAGTCCCCAAAAGAGTGGAGAAACAGAGGAACAGGAAAAATATTTGAAAAATAGTGGTTGAAAAATTACTCAATTTGATAAAATTACTAATCCATAGATCCTAATGTTCAACAAATTTCCGGTGCAAGACACATGAAGAGAAAAGTATACCCAAACACATTATTTCTTAAAATCAATGGTAAACGGCCTAAAAGGAGCCAGAGAAAACATACACGGCATAAAGAAAAACAAATAGTAGACAGTGCGGTCACATCTTCTAAAGATGTACTTGTAGGGGGAAAAAAATCCTATCAACCTAGAATTCTACATTCAGTGAAACTATCTTTCAGAACAAAGGTGAATTAAAGGCTTTCTCATACATATGAAAGCTGGAAGAACGTATTACTATAGCAGTTTAGCATTAAAGGAAATGTTGAAGTCCTTTAGTAAAAAGGAAAATGATTTCAGGTGGAAATCTGCATCTAACAAAGGAATGAAGAGCACTAAAAATGTTAAATATGCAAGCAAATATAATAGACTTGTTTTTATTATTATTAATCTCCATAAAAGATAATTGTTCAAAGCAAGAGTAACAACAGTATTGTTTGGTTTGTAACCTACGTAAATAAAAAATGCAATGAAAATAACATGGCATAAAAGCTGGGAGGTGTTCTTAGGCTGTACACAAAGTGGTGTAAGTTAAAGAGGTAAGCCGTAAACTGTAAACCACTTTACAACAAGAAAAAAATGTGTAAGACGCTGCTAAAGGGAAATTTAAGTAAACATGCCTAGAGGGAAATTTACAAAAATTTAAAGCCTGTATTGAAAAATAAGAGATAGCTCAAATTAATCTCAACTTCCTCATTAAGAAACTAGAAAAAGAAAAGCAAATTAAAGCAAGTAAGCAGAAGAAAGGAAATAAAGATAAAAGAAGAAATGAATAGAAAAAAACAGTGGAGAAAAATCTTTGAAATCAAAAGATTGCGATTTAAAAAAATGTTAGTAAACTTCTAATCAGACAAGTCAGGAAAAAAGGAGACTACTCAAATTACCAATATAAGGAATGTGAGAGGTGACATAACTGTACATGCTAATATAGTAAAAGGATAATGGAATATTATGAACAACTTTATGCCAATAAATTCACCAACTTAGATAAAGTAGACTTATTCCTTGAAAGACACAAACTACCAAATCTCACTCAAGAAGACTAGATTACCCCATTAGCCCTATATCAAGTAAAGAAATTTAGTTAAATCTTCCCATAAGGAAAACTACATATCCAGATGATTTTACTAATGAATTCTACCAAACATTTAAGGAAGATATAATACTAATTCTATGTACAGTCTTCCAAACAAATTGAGGAGGTGGGACTATTTCCCAATTCATTAATCTCAACAATGAGACAGACATTGTAAGAAAAGAAAACTGTCCTCATGAACATATAAAAAAATACATCATGACCAAGTAAGATTTAACCTAGAGATGCCAAGATGGTTTAATATTTGGAAAACAATCTGTGCAATTTACCATATGAACAGACTAAGACAACATATGGTCATCTCAGTAGATGCAGAAAAAGCATTTGACAATATCCAGCATTTGAGCAAACTGGTGAAAAAAAGACTTTCTTTACCCTGATAAATTTATCGGTAAAAAACCAACAGCTACCTTCATAATGGCAATTACATGGGAAAGAAAAGTTTGACATCTGCATTTATATTGCCATTTTACCCTGAGATTCTCCTAAATGATACTGTAATGGATAAGGTGGTACTTCTTAATGGATTGTCTTATTTACTTTTATAGGAGTTAGGGCATGGGATTTTAAATAAACCAAAAATTAGCATTAGTGAATCATTATGGCTACTCTCACTTAAAGTTTTATTTTTATTTTGGTGGATTATAGTTAGTAAACACAGTTTCATTAAAGATGGTTGGTAAATATTATAAAATATATTTGCCTTTATATCCAATATTATTGTTGTGCCTTTACTTTTTCATTTTTAATCTTTTCATGATTTCTTATCTTTATGCTTGTTACAGTTCCACCCACAAAAATAAGTCCTTATTATTTTGGGTACATTATTTATATGTCCACTGAATTTAATGATGTCTAATTTCTACTTTTTTTTTCTTTGTTTAGGAAAACATAGAACCTCTTCAGGTATCATTTGCTGTTCCGAGTCCTCTTAGTAAGTCTTCAGTATCGGAGACTCTTTCAGGTACTCGCTTTTGTTTATCTTATAATCATAAATGTCATTTGCAATATGTGTGTATACAAAACAATCTCCTATTTTCTTTTTAAACTTTTATTTTTATTATAACAATGCTTACTTGGTTTTAAAAACCAAATAGTATAGAAAAGCTTGTAAGAAGTCTCTGTCCATCCATTTTCCTTCCAAGTCTCACACTTTATAATTACACACATTTAACTTATATGGAAGCTCCTTTGCACAGTTTGCACAAATGAAATGATACCGGTCATAAGGGTCATTCTTAAATATCCAAAATTGTTCATCCGCATTTACATGACATCCTAGGTACATGTACTTTCCAAGATCTCTGGGTTTTTTTCGATAATGATAAAGGCAACAAAGATCTCAGCCCTTTCCTGACAAACTGGCTTGCAAATGTCATGGGGAAAACACAGGATGGGAACCATTATTCATGTCTCTCTCCTTGTCAAACTCCTTTAATGGCTTTTCATTGGCCGTGGGACACAAACCAAGCTTATTAGCACAGAATCCGAGACATTCAGTATTTAGTTAAAGCTAAAATTTGAAGTATAGTCTGTCACGTTCTGAGGCCTATACTCTTTTAACACATTATACTGCTTTTCATTTATAGCATTAAAAGTGATGAAACTAAAATTTTCCTGAGCTTTGTAAAATAAAGTTTTTCAGGATCATTTTAATGCTCTTTACTGCGATTTCATCGTACAAAATGTAGCTTGGTATAAATAGACATGAGTGAAAATATGGGTATTTATTGTAATATAATTTAATCTGTTAGCAAGGTAATATGTTCTAGTTTCCGTGAAAAGTGGCAAAAGTTTCTGGGTTATTCAAGTAAACTTAAAGTTTTGAAAAATTTGTATGAATCTCAAAATGTATTTGTCTTGGTATTCTGTTAAGATATGATACTAAAGCAAAGGTGAGTATCCCAAAGAGTATGCAGTGGATCTGTAACTTCTGTTAGTTACCCTAATCTTGCTTGTATCTGGCTCATCAGGCACAGATACCTACAGCTCTTCAAATAACCAGGAGAAAATATCCTCCTGTAAGAGAGGTAGAAGAACACGGACCTCCAACAGAAGAACTGTAAGTGTTTGTACTTGGTACAACGTATTTTTAAATCTTGCAATAGATTTTTTTTTTTCCTTTTTTCATGACCAAATGATTATGGGTAAAATCTTGGCTTGATTAGTGTCATTAAATGTTAATACTGTATCTTCCCTGGTACGTAACCCAGGGTAGTAATGTTTTCCTGATTTTGTTTTAATTCTGTGAGAAGAAAAATCCAATGAAATAAGGTGCTTTCAGAGTTTATGTTAATGTGGAAGGTACTCTGTTTGAAAGCTTTTTGGGATCTGTGGAGTTTTATGAATTTTATTGAGGTACAAAGTGAAGAAGAGTAGAATATAATTAGCAGAGCCAGAAAATGACACAAATGTAATCTTTTTTAAAATCATACTTTGTTTCGTGTGGTTTTTTAACACAAGGTTTTAGCTATTTTCAGTATGAGCGTAGTTTTCACTGAATTCATGTCCTTTGCTATTTTATTAAATTAGATAAAATTGGATTTTTGTCTGTGCATCATATTGTATAAACATATAGTATACTGTTACAGGATTTTAGGCTGATATTATTGGATAATAAACCCAGAATTCAAACTTATATAATCTAATAGTTCATGATTTTTTTCCCATAGCCTAAAGGCAGTAATGCTCAATAAATATTGCGAAGAATGAATAAATCAACTAATTCTTAAGTTTGATCTTTTATCCTTAAAATATTTGGTCAGAGTGCATATATTTCTGGGTCTGTTTGATAGATCAAAAATTTGTAATCACTGTTTCTCCCATTTGAGGTGCTAGGTTGGTTAAAATAATTCTAATGGTGTTTGAATTAAATGGAAATGGGATATAAAAATGGTAGAAGCAGCATGGAAAGAAAATAAGCGAGAGGACACAGATTAAAATAGAACTACTTGTGTTTTATGTTATTCCTATTTTAAATTTTCTTTATAGCAATTGAGTAGTTTTTCAGAAGAGAGCGTTTGCAGTTTATTGAATACAGAAGCTCAGCCTTGTAAAGAAAACAAAAGTAAGAGGAGGAAATGTCAAGAAAGCAAGCACACCGACAGAACACTTCCTAAAAAGAGTCGGGTGAGTGCGTTTAAAGATACAATGAAGAGTAGAAGTGCATTTCTTTGTTGTATGGTTAAGAGAACATGCAAACAAAATTTTTCTAGTTGAGGGCCATTTTCGCATCTTCTTCGTTGTGTTCCGTGGATCCAGAACAGTAAATTATCCACACTCCAATGCTAAATTGATTCTTATCTCTGAATCTAATCTAACTTCACCCTATTTGGGGACTCCTCAGATTTCCTAGTCGGGGATGAGTGTACCATCTGCCACTCGTTTGACCTTGGTTCTGCCAGTGGCTTGATCACTTCCTCATGCTTGAAGAAGAACTTAGAAACTAAGCTCTTGGTCTTCTTCAACGCGTCAAGGCCTGTCCTGGCTCAGATGACTTCACCGTCTCTTAATGAATAGCCGATCTAGCCCTTTAACCCAGTTCCTAGTCCCCCTCCCTTCGATGATCTGGACCTTCCTTTGCCGCACCCCGAGCTTGTTAATAGCTAAGCCCTTCTCTCTTTTAAGAATGTGCATTTATATGTCTCGTTCTCTGACCTGACCTCCTGTCCACCCAATGCTCTCACTTCCTTCCTCATGCCTCTGCCAGTTCTAATAATCTGACTCTCTTTTTACCCTCCAGCTTTTAGATATCCCTTAATTCCCAGTTACCTTTCTCATCCTAAACCCCAGTGAGCTGTTATCAACCACTCTTGTCAGTAATCTCAATTCTTCCTTCCTTTCATTCCACTTCAACTCTGAATGAATCTAACCACGATCCTCTCCCCATCTAACATCACTGCTGAGGGACTCCAACAGGTGTTTCTACAAATCCGTTGTTCCACATATTATCTGTCGTGCTGTCTCATTCTCTACCACTCCGCCACTTCACTTTAATTATTTTGCAAGTTATTTAGTAACTTAGTGACCAGAATCCAGTGCGTCCTTTGAGGTCTTGTTCTTACTCAACATCTCAGCAACACTTGACGTTATCAAAGACATTCTTTTACAGTCTCCATTAAAGTTTTATTCTTTTCCATCCATCCTTAGATGTTTGTGTTACCCAGCGTTCTATTCTTTGCCCTTTCAAACTCTGTATTTTCTGGATGGTTTTATACGTGGCATGCTTGATGACTCCTGAATCTCTCTGATCTATAAACGTATGTTCACCTGCCTGCTAGACATCTCTTCTCAAACCATCCTGTATACACCTAAAAATGTCCACATTTCCAAAACTAAACTTCAATTTCACCCCAACATACACCACCCAAAATGGTTAGTAAACTTCTTTTCTGCTCTATAAAACAAAAACTGTTTCCTCACTTGGTTTAAACATGGCACAAACACCCCCAAGTCAGCAAAGTAAGAAGAAACTGGGTGTTTTTCTGATTCAGTCCCCTTTTTTGGGTCACATACTCCTTTGAAAGAGCCCTTTGCTGTAAAACTATATATACGTTAAGTTTAAAAATATGCATACATTTTATTTTATTGCATTAGAAATTGGTTCCCCTCATTTCTATATCTACTACTTCATATAAAATCAATTACCGGAAAGTTCAAAAAGGGTCTTCGAGTATTAAGTTTTGCTCCAACCCCTCCAAGGACCCCCACTGAATCAAAATAATTAATAAAATAGGGGGAATAGACTTAGAATAACAATAAAAAGAGGAAGTAAATGAGTAGGGGTATTAAGCAACAGATGATAGGCTTCAGTGAATTTCTAGAAGACAAAGCAGATGGGAGCACGTCAACAGATAAAAGAGGTGGAAAGATTTGCAGCTCAGAATGTGCTAGGAGGGAGCAAGAGAGGCGCCGGGAGCCCGCCCGGCCCTCGGGACCCCAGGAGACTCCAGGCCCAGTGTTGGCAGACACAGTATATGGTGAGAGTGAGAGGTGCTAGTGAAAAATAGATTAATTGAAGCCCTATATAAGAAACAATTTCCACCCGTCGGCACTCCACCCACCTCTCCCAGCTTGAAGCCCAGAACAGATGTTGTCATCTAGGTTAAAACCTTTATTGTGATATTTGGGAAGTCCCCCAATTTTAACAACTCTTGCTCTAAAGCAAGGCCTGCAATTGACACGCCCCATTCTCCCTCTGTGTCCCACACAGAGTCCCTAGTAGAAATGACTATGCAAGAAAGAGACAACGGGAAAGCAGAGGAAACCCATACCAATTTCCATTCTTTTCTTAAGAATCAGACAACTGAGTAGAACCAACTGCAAGACAGGCCAATATTAAAAGGTTGAAAAACTGACCCCAGGGAGAAATGTTTTTCAGGTAATGAAACTTTATAAAAAAGTAAATATTTGGATGTAGTCATATTTAAGAAAGTATCATCTGTGACAAACTAAAAAGAGGATGCTAGGAAAAAGGAGCAGCGAAAAAGTATTTGCGAAAGAAACATTAGTAGTCAGACTAGAGAATGAAATTAAGGCGAGTCTCCCAGAAGGCAGAGCAAAATAGAGACAAACTAGTAAAAAGAGACATGGGAGACCAATCTATGAGACTTCATAGGGATCTCAGAAAAGGAAAACAGAGTGGAAGAAATTGTCAAAAGATTTTTCAGAACTGAAGAAAGGAGTCTTCAGGTTTAAAGGGCCTCCCGAATGCTTAAAACAATGAAAAACCGCCAGGGACTTGGACATGTCCTTGTGAAATTAAGCAGTAAGGATAAGGAGAAAAGTTTACCTACCAGGAAATAGAGTGGTACCAAGTTTAAGAAAAGTCTGATGCTGAAGGAATACTCAACAGGACATTTAAAGCTGTGGGAAAAAAAATATATGTATCAGCCCAACACTCTAGATCTAGCCAAATTTAATTAAGTGTAAAATACAAAGTAAACACATTCAGACATTTCCGGGACTCTGAAAGTTTTTCTTTGGATATTACTGGAGGAGGTACTCAAGCAAAATCAGGAAGTAAGCTTGAGAATTCAAGACATCGTAGCTATAATAATATAAGAGAGCAATGCAAGAGAAATCTCTGATGATAGCTGTTCAGCCAGCCTAGATCAGCCAGTCCAAATTTGAGCAAGGAAAGGATGTTCCAGGGAGAAAGTCTCTGATGGGAATGTTTTTGGAGATGGAGCCTTTAAAGTGGTGTTTAAGCTAAAATGAGGCCCTTAGAATGGTCCCTAATCCAGCTTGACTGGTATCCTTTTGAGAAATTTGGACACAAAAGGAGACACCAGGGTACACACTCAGGGAGAAGACCTTGGGAAGGGGCAGCAGGAGGGCAGCCATCTGTATACCAGGGAGAGGCCTCAGAGGACACCAACCCTTCCAAGACCTTCGTCTTAGACTTCTAGCTTCCAGAATTGTGAGAACATAATATTGGTTAAGCCCACAGTCTGTGTTGTTTCGTTACAGCAGCTAATCTGACAAACTAATACACTACCTTTTTTATCTGAGAAAATAGGGAACATTTTAAAATAATAATAAATACATGTGTACACAAACAAAAAACCTTTTTAATTAAAAAAAAAAGTGGAAGAATAAGGCAAAAACAAAAACTGGTTACCTACAGGGAGAAGCAACAGGAGGGAAGAGGAAGGAATGAAAGCTATATTTACTCGATTTTTTTTTTCCTTTCGACATTGATCTGTGTAAATGTTTCACGTGACTCTAAAACAAATGAAATTTGGGTAAAAGAACAATCTCTAGAAATTGAAAACAAAATGAAACAAGTTATCTTAACTGTATATCAAGTTGGTGGCTTAACCTCACAAAGTTTTCTCATACTTAGAAATTTGAAAAATCCCAGTGGGATATATCCTAAGGACAGAAATAAGTGTAAAGATATCTTAAACGATACGAAGTACTCAGACGATGGAAGAATTCATCTAGAATCAAGAAAATAAGCAGTTTTTTTAACTGTCATTAGGAATCCAGACTTCTCACTGTGAGACAGAAAACAATTTCAAATCAAATTAAAAACCTTGCTAGACAAAATTCGAATGGGAAATATAAGTATGAAATTATGTTTTTTCACTTAAAATAATTTTCTAGCTCTTTTGATAAGGCTAAGAAGCAGTGAACATCCCTGGTACCTAGATGTACCTAGATTTACTGTCTCTAAATACCATTTTCTACTAAAAACTATCAGAGTTCCTTAGTGAAATGGCCACTTTCAGATTTACAGCAGTAGATGTAGGAGATGAGCCTAGGTCTGTCCCAGTGTGCAAGCCAGAAAGCTTACGAGACTGCTGAGTTCCCGTTAGAGGACAAGACCATCTAGAAGGGGCTACCACGGACCCAAAGTGGGACAGTGTGACCGTCAGCAATAATGATTGCAATAGATTGAAACACAAACATCAATTATGAAAAAACACTTAAGTTCAAAATAATAACAAAACCTAAAGGCCACCTTAGAAGCTGTCGAGGACATCAACTCATTTTTCCAAAAACTAGAAAATAAAGTTTGAACTCTATTTTAAGTAAATAACTGATGAAGAATTTCCACTAATAAGTAAAAATGACATGTTCACGAAAGCTTTTGAATGTTAGGTAGAAGGCTGATGGGGGCGTGTGATGGATGGATCGGACGGAACACCTGAGCCCAGTGCATTCACAATGCCACAGAAGGAGAGTGGGTCTTCTGATGCCATCAGGAAATGTACAACCAACCATGAAAGGCTCTTTCCAAAAAATAATTAAAACTGAATCCTAATGAAGCCTAGATCTAATGACCAGTTATAAGAAGTACAGGGGATGGAGGAAGATAAAGTGATTGCAGTGAGCCAAACCTGGAGTTTGGCTAATTCTATGGGATAGATGACTCAGTTTATTCACCAAATAAACAGCAAGGGATAAAAACAAAGGAACCATAGATTAAAAGATCTACCAACCACATGGCATGTGTGGAGACCTTATTGGGATCCTGATTTGAAAAGTTGTAAAAAGGTGTTTATGGACCAGTTGGAAAACTTTGAACTCACTGTCGTTATGGTTTTTTGGGTTTAAATGTTTTATTTCGAGATAATTTTAGAAATGCTTGCTGTTGTAAGAAGAGATAGATCCAAATATCTTGTACCTAGCTTTTCCCAATGGTGACATCTTGCAGAACTGTTGTACAATATCACAATAATACAGTATCAAAATACAGTCAAGATATAGGACATTCGTTGCCACAAAGATGTCTGTCTCCTGTTTCCCTTTTGTAGCTTCATTCACTTCCCATTTCTACCCCAGTTTAACCTCTGACAATCAGTAATCCGTTACCTGTTTCTCTATTTTTGTCATTTTAAGAATGTTACATAAATGAAATCACATACTCTGTAGCGTTTTGGGACTAGCTTTTTTCATTCAGAGTAATTCGCGGATTTGGCCAAGTTTTTGTGTGTATCGGTAGTTCTTTTTATTGCTGAGTAGTATTAGTTGTTATAAAAAGAAAAAGAGGTAATCATTTTGCAATATATACATATATCCAATACATACATTTTATACCTTAAACTTATGTGATGTCATGTCATTTATATTTCAATAAAGCTGGAAAAAATAAAACTCCATTATAAAAGAAGAAAAAAATCAACAATGAATACGTCAGGTAATAAAAATATTTCATTTTGTTGCAGGAAAAAAAGGAGCCCTTACCTCTTAGAGGTGCTGTAGGAGTTTTCAGATGAAATTATGTAATATCTGGGATTTGCTTTAAAATAATCTGGGGAGGTTATAAACTAATCTTGATTTTTAAATGTTAGTAATTATTGAAGCCAGTTGATGGGTACATGGGTTCAATATACCATTCTCTCTATTTTTTGTGGATTCGACATTTTCCATTATAAAAAGTTAAAAATATAGCAGCAATATGAGCCCCTTATTTATAGAGATCTAGAAGTGGAACCAATAAATAAGTAAATAGCAGGAGTAGGGAAATGTATGCTTGTCGTTAACTTTCCTGTACAATTTGATTTGTTCCTATGTACATGAATTATTTTTAAATCACTTTAAAGAATTATTTTTAAATCACTTTAAAGCTACTTACTTAAGAAAGCTACTTAAGAAAAGAATTTAAATATGTATTAATTGCAAATACAAGATAAGCATTTACTTCTGGTGCATGACCTTCACTGTATGAAAAGAAATATTGGTGATTCTGGAGTAAATGGAATCCCTTACAGGGTAATACTTTTAGTTGTCTTTTGTCTGCTCCTAGACATAAACCAATTTCTAGATCACATGACTTCCCTAGGGTTCCAATCACAGGTGGCTTCTTTTGTTTATTACAGTTACAAGCAAGGCTTTGGTATTGGAGTAAATTCATATTTTGTTAAGGTTCTAGCCTTTGCAAATACAACCTCATGGCTGATATAAGCACCGCTCGATGAATTTTCATGGCAGACCACAGGTGCTTTAATCTTTAATCTTTTCTTTTTAGATGGTATACTTCTATGGCCCATGACCATGAAAAAACAAAATATTAGCGTTTTATCATGTTTAGCAAGTTTTATGGTTTAATTAATTGTACTTCTTTTTCTTTTACATGCATTCATTCATTTCTTCATGTTTATTTAGAAGCCACTATGCACCACACACTGCTGCAGGTGCTGGAGACATATTATATAAACAAAGATTTTCAAATTCCTGCTAAAAGGGAATTTTTCCTAGAGTTTATGACCTGATGACACTGACCATAGTTTATTAACGGACCATGTAAGGTCTACATCACACAGTAACACTAAGAGCATAGTTTGGTATTTAAAATACTTTCTTCCGTATTAGTTCTCAAAGTAGTAGGAAGGAATTTAAAAGAACAAGAATAGCCTACGTATAGCTCTTACTATGAGTCAAGCCCTATTTTAACTGCTTCACATATGTTAACTTATTTAATACTCAGCACAGCTCTTGCGATTCCATTTTGCAGATGAGAATGAGATCCAGAGAAGTGAGGTGACTTGCTTAAGGTTATAAAGTAGTTAAGTGGCAGAGTCAGGATTTGAACCAAAGGCTTCTGGAGGCCAGATGTTGTTCTTTTGTAACTTATCTGTGGAGCCCGAGTTAAAATTTTCTCTTGGCAAAGATAAAACACTGCTATTTGTGACAACATGGATGGATTTTGAGACTGTCATGCTAAGCAAAATAAATCATGTGGAAGAAGTGGAGAACCATATGATTTTACTCATATGGGATATAAAACTTGAAAGCAACAAACAAATAAGACAAACAAACAACTCAGACACAATAGTTACCAGAGAGAAAGCGGGGAGGGGAAAAGTAGATAAAGGTCAAGGGGGGTCATATGGTGATGGAAGGGGATTTGACTTTGGGTGGTGAACATACAATGCAATGTACAGATGATGTATTATAGAATTGTATACTTGAAACATTTTATTAACCATCACCCTCAATAAATTTAATTTTTTAAAAAAAGATTTTCTCTCGGCTTCCACACTCACTGACCAAGCTATCATTTCCCCTACTGTTCCATGGAAGTCCAGAAATTCTATGGAAAAAAATGTTTCGTGGAAAAATAAGTAACCCAGCATTTTCCTAATGTATGTGGAGATTATACTGAAGAATGCTCAGAGAATATATTGTTAAATGTATATTGTCAATCACTGAGAGAGGAACATTTATAGTTCTAAAATTATTTTCCATGGAATGTTCTGTTTTTATAGGATATCTATAGGTGTCTCAAGGAATATACAGCTCCCTGCCACTTCTGTAGCCTTGACTATCATCCACTTTTTCACGCCATTCATTTCTATGCTGTCACCAAATGATCTTTCTTAAGTGTAACATCAGATGTCATTTCTCCCTGAACCACCATGCAGCGAGTCCTCATTGCTCGCAGGCTCGTGCTCAGTGCGCACAAGGGTCCTGCTTGCTGTGTTAGCTTCCGCTACCTCTGTGTGGGTCCGCTGACCAGGCACTGCGGCCTCACCTAGAGCTCATGTGTGCGCCACTGTCTTTTCTTCTCAAAGCCCTTCTACACCACTTCCATAATCAGCCGGAACAGTTCTCCCTTGCTTAAGACTTAACTTAGACATGATGTTTTCTGTGGAGCCCAACTCGAATTCCTCCCATGGGCCAAGTACCCATCTCAGTCCATACGGAGTCTGTCGTGGTCATTGTACTATAATTACTTGGTGTCAGGCCATGAGCTCCTTAAAAGCCACATCTGGTACTTCCCCTCAGTTATTACCAAACCTTGGTCCCTCATCTTCTGCTTGTACTTGTCAAAATGTATCTTATTTTGACCTATTTATTTTAATTTTGATTAAATCTGTTGTTTGAGTCAGCTCATCTAGCTCTGTGTTCTCTTCAAATTTTTATGTATTATTTCTTCAACCAGATCTATGAACAAAAAAAAGGCCTCTCATAGATTCTTTTAATCCTGAGTCATCCTAACTACACCCTAGTTATGAGTATCTCATGTCTTAGTTGCTGTCCAAATCTACAGCATCTAATCTATTTTTCACTTATCCAGAGCTTATTTTGGCAAATGCTTCCTGGAAATATAGAATGGCACCCTACAATTTGTCAGTTGGGTTCTGCTTTACATTTTCTTTGACTTTGTGCAAGGTACCCAGCCCCCCACCCCTGACTCAAATTTCTAAAAACTTAAATGGAATAACTGGTGTTAAGTGTTTCTGTAGAAATTAAAGGGTCAAAATTGTACGTGGTGTTGCAGCTTTCTTAATTATATGTGGTGTTACATCTTTCTTAATTACAGCATTTTAATACATTTTCTCAGGTTTTAAAAAGCTGCAGAAAGAAGAAAGCAAAGCGGAAGAAAGGTGTTGACAAGTCTTTATACAAGGGAAGAGACTTTGCTTCTAAGAAGCCGCTCCTAAGTCCTATTGCAGAGCTGCCCGAGGTGTCTGAGATGTCGCCTTCGGTTCCAAGAGTCCAAAGGATGTATTCAGGTATTCTGTCCTGTTCCTGCCATTTACATTCTGTTTTCTCTTTACCTTCTTTGTTGCTCTTTCATTCTTTTTTTTTTTTTTCTCATTCACTGTGTAAAGAGTACATAAATCAAAAACAGCAGCTTTTCATATTACCATGAGAATGTTAAGAAAGCAAGAGCGTGTGACTTTTGCAGTCACCTCGACGCTTTTCAGAATCCAATGGCAGCTCTGGAGACTGTCCAGGGAAACTCAGACACAAGATATTGCATATAATTTTAGGGGAAATAATTTTCTTTCATCCTGTTTCATTTTGCTTTTTAAAGCATTTTGTTAAAGTAAAATCTGTTTGGTGTTATAGTCAATCGTGAAAGGTGAAGGAGGTGATGGCTCAACAATAGATGTATCTTATATGAATTAAGAACAAAAATTAAAAAAAAATACTTATGTTACAGTGGAGTTGGCATCTTCTAGAAGTGACATTTGTAAATCGAACTTGATTACTTTAAATATTTTGTTTAAAATCAAAAATTAAGTTGGTCGATATCCTGGTTAGATAAAAATTGGAGTTGCATCTGGTTTTATAGTGCCTGAGTTTTAAATTGACTAAATCATGTTGTAAATAATAAGAGTATATGTTCATTTGGTGTGTTAGTTTTATATAGAATCGTTTGAAAATAGCTGCCTTTGTAAATCAAATATTTATAGCCTACATTTCATTTGCAGTATACCATATAGGATATATAGCAAATATTCAGTACATGCCACCATAAACTCTTGGCTTCTGCCTACTTAATCGCAGGAAAGCACAAAAGTCCGGACAAGCGCACAACCACCCCACAGTCGTACACACAGCTCTCCCGGCCCCTGGGCACCAGCAGGGGCAGTGCGCTCCTGCCCAGCCTTCTCTTGTAGTCCATTTCGGGACAGAAGTTGCCCAACCCACTTCTTTTAATCTGGCCTAATGCTACTTATCCTTTAAGATTTAGCTGTACTGGCTGCCTTTTCAGGAAAACGCTTTGTTCACATTACACCTTCGTTCACATTACACCTTTACTACCTGGTCGATAGTGATCCATTCCCTGCAAACTGAAGTCCATTTGAGACTGGAAACTAAGTCTTATTTTCATTATATCATCCCCAGTTCTTTACAGGAGTTTTTCCGAAGGTGTTTAAGCAATGACTGTTAGTATGTTTTCCATCTTGCATCTTACTAGAGAATTTCTTTCTCGAAATACCCGAAGCGTTTTTTAGCCATAACCAATGGTATCAGGGTGTGAAGCAGTTCCCGCTCTCCCGCTCTCTCGCCCTCCCTTCCTCACTGCTTTCCAGTCTTCTGCGCTCTGTCTTTCTCTGCCTCCATCCCTTTCTCCTGCCTTCCTTCTCTAGCATGCTAATTTTATGAACAATACATAAATGTCCCTTTTCATGTAAAGTTGTATAAAGAACCCAGCTGGCATGAGTTGGTTTGCACAGAGAGGACCCTGCCCTGTGTTAACCTCTAGCTTTACATGACGTGATTTTAAATACCCAAATCATGGCTATATACCTTTCAAATTGAAATGTTGTTTTTTTAGATTTTTGGCTTAGCTTATGTTTTATGTATCTTCCAGTGTTGATTTTGTCGAAAACATTTTTTATGCTCATTTGACTTGGTCAGGTAAAAACTTTGTTATCTGAGATAACAAGAGAGATGGCATCTATTAGCACTAAGATTTAGAACACATAAAGCCGGAATTCATTTATGCTATGTTATGTAACTTGAAAACCTTGATGATGTTTTTTTCACCTATGATTTATTTCACCTATGATGTGACATAGTGTACGAAAAACTCATGACATGCTCCACATGGTACAAATTTTCTGGAGGATGGATTTGTCAGAGATTGGGGCAGAAGGGGGGAGATTTTTAGAATACTGAAACAAATGTGGCTCTATTTGAGAGTATAGTACAGTTTATATTAATTTTTTAACAGAGGGCATAAGACGCTAATGTCTTCAGGGAGTAATCTTTTAGTGAAATTCTCAAGTCCCCCAGAATTCTAAGGTTTATTTCCTCTGCTTCAGAGGAAACATTGATAGAAAAATTTCAGAGGAAACATTGATAGAAAAAATTCATGATGTTGCCCATTTTCAGTAATTCATTTTTAAGGAAATGGGAAATGTGGCTGCCTCATGCTAATTGACCTTGTATTGTGGGAAGTACATTAGACTAGAGGAAGCAATTTAAGATACAGTTCTCACTTTTCTGGTCTGAGACTATGTGCTTTATTAATTCATGTAGTAATACATATTTTCTTAACCTGTGGGTTGGGGAAGAACTAAAAGAGAAAGAATGATGACAGATGGGAGCAAGTACAGTGTAACATTTTATAGGTCTTGTGATTTTGGAAAGTTAAAAACACGGAAACCAATGTGGCACCTGTTATGATTTGTTAAAGTTTATTTTCATTGTTACTTTTTAATTAGATCAAACTTATTTATACCCATAGATGAATTCAGTTCAAGTGGTGAACTTGAAGAAGTGAAGCTGCCTGAGAGAAAGACTCTTTTGCCTCAGAACTCAGAAGACTTGCAGATGAATCAAGACTCTAATAAATACGATGTGTCTGAATTCTGCAGCTCTTATATAAAAAGTTCCTTTCCGCTTGTTAATGCTGCTTTTGATTCAAACATAAGTACTATAGAAATTCATGAAAATAAAAATATTCCAAAAGCAGAAAGTCAGTTGGAAAGTGAAAATGGACTAAAAACCGGGACCAGGAATGAAAACAGTCCTATTTCTTATGCTTCTTTGATTAAAAAACCCATTGTAGCAGAGAATCCAAAATCTAATTTTATTCTACAGTCCCAAGAATTTCCTGCTGGTTGTCCAAATGGGGTAAACGTTTTCCAAAGCTTTAAAATTTCGGAAGATATAAAGTGTGAAAAACAGGATGACTTCTTAGTAGCCACTGAAGGAAACCTGCTGACCAAGTCTTTAATGTCTGACTCTCAAAAAGAGGATGATGATTCAGAAGATGTCTTAATCGCTGGTCTAGAAGGAAATAAAAGTCAGAGCGAGGGTTTGGGAAGAAACTCCACGGAAAGTAGCAGTGGCCTAAGCTGTGAAAGGAAACACAGAAGATGCTCTATGTGTTATTCAGGTGGTCAGAGTTTCCATTTGGAAAACAGTGGAAATCACAAACCTTCCTGCGGGGTGGACAGCTCTGTAGAACTTAGTTTAGAAAAGTCTGAACTGTGTAAAGAGTTATCTAATGCCATAGAGCAAACCTTTCAGAGAACAAATAGTGAAACAAAAGTCAGACGTAGCTCAAGGCTACAAAAAGATTTGGAAAATGAAGGACTTGTATGGATTTCACTTCCGTTTCCTTCCAATTCCTACGCTTCCCAAAGTACCAAAAGGAGAACAGTATGGACATTTGACAGCACAGGATTTGAAAGTATGTCCCCCAGAAAAAAAATTGTGTCTTCCAGACCAAAATCGGGTGTACAGCCCTCCATATCAGGTCAAGAAAACAGTGAGAAATTTGCCACCGATTCTTTGCGTTTACCTGGGAGAAGGAGGAAGAGCTTTTGTACATCTGCACTTACAAACACTGAAAATACTAAGTCAAAACGCGACAGAAGAACCTCTCTCAACCAGAAGAGAGAGAGTTCCCTAAAATGACGACGGGAGAATTAAACATATCAGAGAACTACAGCCATAACTGACGTTTCCTGCAGAACTTTGGCAAGAGAGAAGATAACCATGCATGCTTAAAAGATTCTTTCCTTCTGGTTCCCATTCTTTATTCAACTTCAGTGTTTTAAACGTTTCCAATAAAATCATCGAATCTACTTTTAAGGAGAAATAAGTGAATTTCATTCGAAAAGAAAACATTCTATTAAACAAGACCTCCCCTCATGTTAAGTGTTTTATTAGTATTCTGCTAAAAAAGTATTGTTTTTGGACCCAAAAATATGTCTCTTATTTCATGTTAGTACATATTTAGTACATTGTAAAAGAGCATCTTTTAGAATTGACTCATCGTATCTGGACAGAGGAGGTTTTTTTTAACAACAACAACAAAAAAAATGATAGGATTAATGTAACTGAAAATTGAACGTTACTATACGGTTGAAAGCTGTTAAAAAAGTGAGATGAGTTGTGTTTTTATTTTAAAATCTTGCCAAAAACGGGTTAAAAGTTTTAACAGGAAAGATGGAAATTATAAAACCTGTTTTCCCTTTGGTTTACAGCTAGGAGAAGCTTAAATGACTTTATCTGTCTCCAATGAAATTTTTATTTTAATACTTACAGAACAGCATTTTGGGGGAAAAGTCTGTCATTATAAAATAAAAATATAATTTATAAATAACTAATGCGAAAGCATTTTGTCCTTGAAACAAAATTCTTACATGATTTGTGGGGTGGGAGATGGGGGATCGGTTTTTGATGAAATATAGCGGTTTAGTCGAAGACTTATTTCTCAGGTTATTCACATTAGTTAGAGGTAATTTCACATTTAAATTCATATTTTCCGTAATTTTTTTTTTAAATTTAGAAACGCATCGGAAGCAGCCCTGGAGAATGAGTTTAACTTGAAGTGTGGTGGTAGGCCACTGATTTCTTTTTTAAAGTGGCATTTTCCAGCCTTTCTAACTTAATTTACAATACCAAATACTGTCACTTGTCTCAGATTTTCTAGTTAAGCCTCAGCCAGATAGTTATAGATCCTATCTCCATTTCGGTGATAGCAGTTTGAAAATCTTAATTATTATGTATCTGGAATTTGTGAATGTGAGTAAATCATCGTATCATTAAACAATTGTCTTTGGAATCCTTTAAATCATTAAACTCCCCCACTCCCTGATAGCAGAAACATGTTAACAAATAGAGTTCTCTATAAATAACACAACAGGGAAGAAAGCCCCTGCTGAGCACCCATTTCCCCTCCTCAGATACAGACTATTTGTTACCTTCTTGGCACCAATAGGTCTGGAACTCCTGCTGCTAAAAGACTAATGTATTTTACATTAACACTCGAAGTGATCCCCAATTTCTTCTGCTAAAGAGTTGATTGTTTAAAAATTTCTTTTATCTTCACACGTGAATTATTTATGGACTTTTTTCTCCCCCGTTTATAGTTTAGTGTGGCTGGCAAATCTATACCACTGGAAACAAACCAAAAGAAAAAAGAACTAATTAACTTCTTATGAAGCTTTTGTTTTAAAGCGTTTATAAATATATAAGATGATAGAGGGCTTTATTTTTTGTTAAATTTTTTATATTTCTCCTTTGTTTAACATGAAGACTGAAAAAACTTATTTTCTCCCCTTTTAATTGTATGATGATCTATAATCTCAATTGTATTTGAATTTTTAAAATATCACATGCTTTGTTTTATTTCTCAAGAGGTACTAAAGAATGAGGGAAACAAACATTTTGGTCTTTTTTGGGGCTTGATTTTTCAAATGTGCAATTGTTCTCATTTTCCGCCATGGACAGTTAAAAATATAAACAAGTTGTGTTGCTTTCAGAATGTTTTAGTGAGAATATTTTGTTGATATTTGTAAATAACAAATAGACATTTTTTCCTAAAGAGATCAGATCTCAGAGATCAAAGCAACTTAGACACAGTTTTATCCTTTTAAGTCTTATTTGCAGTGTAAAATTTGTGAAAAGTTAAAGATTTCTGTGTTTGACCTGCTCACTTGTTTTTAACATTTTCTTTTCACTAGTGGTTAAATTAAAGACTAGTCTTTAAAGTAGTTTTTTTTCCCAGCCTTATCTTTTTTACGGCTGTAACCTTTGACATTTTGCGTTCGAACTTCTTCTCTTTTCCTGCTCCTGTAAATTCTCATTTGTTCCAGAAGATGGCAGCATGACATCTGAAGTTTTTCCCTCCTGTACACATTCCCCTGAAGCCAGGGCAGCTCTCGTCGCTGCGGATATTTCCCTCTCACCTTTATTGTTACTCATTTTCATTAAAGAAGTAACATGTGGCTCTTGAAAAAAAGTAGAGAACTGTACAAAATTAACAATTCTTCTCCCACCCCATGAAAGCATCCTACAGCCACACCTTCCTCTCCCCAGTTTTCTTAAATGTAAACACTTAGCAACTGGTGTACATCTTCCAGACCTTTGCCTGTATCAACATGAATATAGCTTTTGTTGTCTTCTGATGGGAGCACTATGTATGTCTTTCTGCAACTTGAGTTTTTTAATCAACAAAATACTATGAATGTCCTTCAGCCTTAATAGGGAGGGAGAGCTTTAGTGCTCTTCAGTCTTTTTAACCCTTTATAATTCATAGAACTATATGAATTTGGTATGTAGTCAGTCATCTCCTTACTAATGGATGCTAATTTCTCTCTCTCTCTCTCTCTCTCTCTCTCTCTCTCTCTTTTTTTTTATTATCAGAAATTAAGCCACACTGGGCTTGTGTGAAAATGTTGGATAAGTTCCTTGAAATTAAAATGGTTATTAAGTTCTCTTCTATGGAACCTACTGGCAGAGTCCCTTTATAGAGATTCTGGTATCCTAGCCTTCTGTCTCTCTTGTTCTCTTGCTACTTAATGCCATTTAATGGCTTCCATTTTCTCCTGCCTCCCCCAATGGCACTTAAGTTATAGAATTAAGAGTCATGTTTAGACCTGGCATAACAAGAAAAAATGGTGAATAATGCCTGATTCATGCTTTAGATTGAAAGAGCTTTTTTTAAGTCATGTTTATTGAGGTATAATTAACCTACAGTAAAGACCACCCTTTTTGAATTGAATTTTGGCAAATCCATGTAACTGCTACCACAGGCCAGTAATAGAACATTTTCATCACCCCAAAAGACATTGTCTCCCACCTCTTTGTAGTCAGTCCCCATTCCCCCATCTGTCCCCTCACAACCACTCACCTGATTTCTATCCTTACAGTTTGCTGTTTCCAGAATATAAATGGGATCATATAGTATGTATTCTTTTGTGTCTGCCTTTTTAAATTTAGCATAATACTTTTGAGATTTATCCGTGTCCCATTTTCTAAGTAGTGGATTTCTGTTTATTGCTAAGTAGTATTCCATTTTACGGATGTACCAGTTTACCCATTCGCCTACTGATGAATATTTGGATGTTTTCTGTTTTGGGGCTACTACAAATAAAGCCGCTATAAACAATCACATGAATCTTTTTTATAGACACATGTTTTCATTTATCTTAAATAAGTACCTAGGAGTGGAATTCCTGGGATGTACCATTGGGGTATGTTTACCTGTTTTAAGAAATTGCTAAGCTTTCCCAAGAGGCTGCGCCATTTTGCATTTCAATTGCTCCACATTTTCGCCAGCACCTAGTATTGTCAAGTCTTTTTTGTCTTCTGCAGGCTAGTATCTCATTTTAGTAATATCTCATTTCAGGCGGTCCAGTAGTATCTCATTGTGGTTCTGATGTGTATTTCCCAAGTGAGCATCTTTTCCTATGCTTATTTGCCATCCTTATGCCCTCTTTATTGAAATGTCTATTTAACTCTCTTTCCCACATTTTCTTATTGTGTCTCATTGAGTTGAAAGAGTTCTGTGTATATTTTGATACAAGCCCTTTATTGGATATATGTCTTGCAAATATTTTTTCTCAGTCTATGGCTTTTCTTTTTATTTTCTTAGCAGTATCTTTTGAAGAGCAGGTTTAAATTTTAATGTAATCTTATTTATCAATTTTGTTTTTTAATTGTTCATGCTTTTGTGTTCTATCCAAGAAATCTTTGCCTAACTCGAGAGCACAAAAGTTTTCTGTTTTCGTCAACAAGTATTATAATTTTACCTCTCAGATCAAGATCTACTTTGAGTTAATTCTTGTATATTGTGTAAGGTGATGGTGTTTTGCTTCTTAATAGAAATATCATTTGTTGAAAAGATTATGCATTTCTAGTTGAATTACAATGGCATTTTTGTTGCAATCAGTTGACTTTATATATGTATAGGACTATTTCTGGACTTTATTCTGTTCCATTGATCTATATATCTGCTCTGAAACCACCATCACACCATCTTGATTACTCTAAGAAAGCTTTTTTTTGATTTACTGTGAATCTTCATCGTAGTTTATATTTAAAGTTCTTTTTGTGAGGAAAGAAGCCAGTAGAGGCAGAAAATTGACCAACCAATTCTATCTGGAGCCTACAATTATTCCCAGGCCTGCATTACTAGTTAGGGCAAAAAGTCAGTAATAATTAAGCTATCAGAAATATGGTAAGGAAACCAAATTCCTTGGGGTACCTATACCTATACATTCAGCCAAATCTTCTTGTAAACTGCAACAGTTCATGATTTAAAATTATCACCCCGAGTCACTGTAAGATTTACTCATTGAGAAAGAATTCTTTTTAAACACTGCACAAATATTTATCAGAAGATGAAGTGAGTTGAATTAAAATAAGGTTCAAAAATAAGTTTGCTAAAAATGAAATTATCTAATACGTCATTTTTTCTCATAAATTAAGGTTTTTTATTTTATTTTGGTTTAGTATAAAAGTTGTCACTCAATTATCAAAAAGTAGCTTTAGCATTTGAGAATTACTTTTTAACCTGGGAAAATTTCCCTGCACCAGGCTGTACCAGATAGGCAGATGGTGCATTCATTAATATGTGTGCCAGGCATTAATTTCTGAATGTGATCACTGCCCTCAAGACACTCAGTTCTCTCAAAGGGGGCCGAATTACAACAGGGTCTGATTATAAAGGAATGCCTTGGACCTCTCAGACTTTGAGGTGGCACCAACTTCAGATCAGGTAATTTCGTTTTGTTTTTCTCTGGAAGAAGTGATGCTTGAACAAAGTTCACAAATAGGAATTTTAGAGGAATGGGGATCTGAAAGGCACATATTATTCCAAACATGCTTTCATTATTTCTTACTGAGACTAGGCAGTGTAACTTGGCTTCATCTCATACACGTTTTTGTCCTAAGTATTTTTCTTAACTTCCCATTATATTCTAACTTATGAATACATCTGGACGAAGCATGGATTTCAAACTAGAGTAGAGATTGTGAATTAACTGTAACAGAGCTTTAAAGAAATCTCTTAATTGCTGAAGCATTTCTATTTTTTTATACTACCAGGTTTTGTAGTATGTCTGAAGTGTTGACTCTGGGCTTGGAATCCTTGATCAAGTGAGAAGTATTGGGATGAAATTAAATTAAAACAAATAATTGCACATACAAAAAAAGAGGGGAAAGATTGGCTTAAATTTATTTTAAGATTATTTCATAGCCGTGACTTGGCTCTAGAATGGACAAATTGCTAATGTACTATGGCCTAACTATTTCAAGTTTGCCTAATCTTGTGCTGATGTGTTCATTTTTGTACATTTCTTTGATGCTTTCTGCTTTTTGTAAAATTGTGGTACAGACTACAAGTAACACGATAGCTTTAGTGAGAAGATGAGTAATTACAGCCATTCTCCTGATATGTACTTCTGTCCCACATCTTCAACCAAGATTATACTTAGCCCGTTGTGACCTTAATTTTAAGATTTATTAGAATGATTTTAGAGAATTTCAGGATATTGGGAAGCAAGAATTTTCTGGAACTGCTTCTTTGTCACATATGAAAAGGGAAAATAAATAAGCATGCACATTAAAGAAAAATACAAGTTTGCATTTTCTAGGGGTTAGGTTGAGATTTCTGAACTTTCTAGTGAAAAGCAACCTTTCGCAAGTCTTCCTTTTTCCCATTTATCCACGGCACGCACATTGTTTAAATGGTTTAATTTATATTCTCTATGAGAAAAGTTGCCTGCAGGGGTGTAGACTGCTGGAATTTTGGATTTAGATGTAAGAAAATTTAAATTATATAATTTTTTAAGTTCTAAATTCCTGGGTGTATTTGTATGTGAATTTTAAAACTCTGAAATATAAAGATAACATCTGTTTACATCTAGTAAATTTTTATTCTCATGGCTTTATTCCCCCACTTAAAATTGACTTTTTAAAAATATTTCTTCTACTTTGGTAGTGTTTTATAAGGTTAAATGTAGTAATATGCTAGTGGTGTTTATATTTTTGCCATTTAAAAGCAACCAGCATTTCCACTGCTCTGATATTCTGGGTACTTAAGGGTAAAAATGAAGTAAACGTCATTTTTTTTTCTCTATGGAGGCCCATCATATAACTGCTAAGTAGGGTCAGGTGCTTACAAAAATAGGCTTTTCCAAATGTATGGGCTAAACAGTGAAATTATTGTTTTTCTGTGTAAAATTGGTGTCAAACAGTTGAAACTTCATAGAGAAAGTGAGTAAAAGGATTTTTCGGTTCACGTCAGTTTAGTTCTGATGCCAGGCGCTTGGATGTAAAGTGTATGATTTTATGCCTAACATGTGAACACGTACAACGTGTTTGTTTTCTAATCTTTCATAACAGAGAAATAACCCAACATGACCAGTCTTTTTTTGTTTTAAGTATACGTTGGGAATGAAGATTTCAGAAGTATTCCTTAACTCAAACCTGAAAAACCTGTGTTAGTCTTGGGTGATTTCCAGTGACCCTGTGACTCCCTTCTTCCTGCCCCCTGTGTAGATTTGGAACTGGGCAGCCATTTTTGTTTTTGGAAGGGAAGGGAGACAGATATAATGAATGACTTTTATTGTGCAATATTTCAAACTCTCTTGAATGCATTCGAATGGGATGGAAACTGTTCTACCCTATGTCATGGCCAAAACAAACAAAACATATTCCCTAAACCTGGATATGTGTTTCTCTCAAACTGGCAGTAGTTAGAGCTCAGCTCTCAAACAAGAATTTGGTTTGACAATTTTTAGCCCTTGTTCAACTGAATATTAGGATATTCACATATTAGATCACAGCCAAAGCAAATACTGTGGGGAAAAATTAATACACATATTTACAACTTGCAGGTGGCAGTTTTTAAAAAACATTATTAGATACTCGTCTTAAGGAATTGCAATTGTGGTAATACTTTTAAATACACTGCTTTATTTTTGCTGATATTTTTTAAAAGAACTTCTCTCCGATAATAGTAACTCCAAATGTAAATAAATTCTATAGAGGTCCCAGAAGAGTGATAAATGCTTGACTTTAAGTATTTAAACATTTATAAAGACCACTAAGAATCTGAGAATTCTAGGAACATCAGACCCGGCAAGCATGCAATGAAACCCCCTTGACGGTAGCCCTCTATGGCCCCCAAAGAATCCACCCTAGCGAGTATCAATGACTCCTTTATGATGATGAGTCCACGTTGTTTACTGACTCCAACAACCCCCAGTTAGGTTTTAAGCATTCCCACCCTTTGCAGCCATGGGGAGAAAGTACTCTGCACAATTACGATAATTCATTTTGTAATGCACCATTGTGCTTCATAACCCTGGCAAAATATATTTTTTATTGGTCACAATTTTAACTTGAAATTTATGGTCACCTATGACCAACAGGCTCTTGGTTTGTGCTTTAAACAAGACATACTGGAAACACTTTTAAGCCAGGCAATCTGCCTCTCAAAATATGGTAGCCAAGCCAGGTTTTAGGTCCTCCCTTTGAAATATAAAATTCTAACTTTGATCAAATGGATAATTTCATTGGCCATTAACTTTCGATATTATAAACACTACAGATTAAGCACTTACAGTGTCTTGTATTTCAGTTAGAAACAATGCACATTTGTGCTTCCTAACCACTGTAAAGGCCATCTATATTCCATCCACCGGCTTGACTGGCATGTTCTGGACATAAGTCATTTTAAGGAGTGGGTGCTTAGTCCTTTGTAGTGTATCTGAGTGAAGGGAAATAGCCCTCTCTGGGTGGGTAGATCCTGCCGAGGTCCATGGCTCTCAGGCTGTCAAGAGGTAAATACGAGTGTAAGATTCAAGAGGGGTGGAGAAGGGAAGGAGCAGGGCAGAGTACAAACTTCTTGGTAAAAAGCTAGCTCTTATTTTTCTGTTTTAAATGTTGCTGTTAAGTTCTTAGTCTTCAAATTTAAATGTGGTGGGTGCATGGGATTCTTCATTGGGTAGTTTAGGAATAATTGGACATTGGCTTATCTAAGTTCTACCTTTTTATTTTTATTAAAAAACCCTATACGTGCTGAAAGATTCCTTATATTTTTAGATTTAAAAATGATATACTTTTCCCAATCAAATTGGAGCCTCCCAAACAATTCTCACCATGGCCTTTTTCCCCATCAGAGAAACAACCCAGCTTCACTTTAAGTAGGTAACCCAGGCCCACCTACTTATCTCACAACTCTTAGTCTAGGCTTTGACCCTCCATTTTTTTTTTTTTTTTTTGCAACCCACACACAACATATATGTTTATATAGTTAAACTTATAATACAACACCCTTCTTAGATATTGTGCATTCTCCTATCTCTGGACGTACATAGTAACACGTACTATTGTTCTCATCTTATAAATAAGATGGACAAGAGGCAGGGGAGTGATATTTTCTCTGTAGAGCAGTCAGCAATGATGAGGCCTGGGGAAAGATTAGAGGCCTAATGGTGGGCCTGTGTTTATTCCACTCGCTTCAGCTGCCTCCTCCATCCTCCAGCATCTAGGTTGAGGAGGTTGGGCCATTTGGATACTTGTTGGCTGTTCTTAGTTGGAGGAGTCCTTGAAATCAATAGCTACAATGAGGTTTTGGAGCCATCCAGAATCTTTCACAAAGAATCAAAATTTGCATATATTTCTTAAAACTAAGTGAACGATAAGTGTTGATTTACCTTTTTTTCTTAATTTTTTTTTTTGGTAGTAAAGGTGATTGGAAGCAGGAAAGAAGGCCAAAGAAATACCGTTTAAACTGGAAATCAGGGCCACGTCTGCATTTAGATGCCGACACTTGGAACATGTGGCATTGTCAACTCAGTCCCCGAAGGACGTGCCCAGTGTCCTGCAGCTGCCCTATAAACGTCTGAATGGATTTATATCCTGCATTTCTCCAAGAGAGGTAAACCATTCTAGGCATATCCCGAGCACTTGGGAGGTATGCGTCCTTTTGACATCTCACTGCCTTCCCAGCTCATGCTCTGCCATCTCCACGAGGGAAGAGCTATTACTCGCCAGGCCAAAGCTGTAACAATATTAAGATGTTTTCCTCAACCTTGTCCCCAGAAAGATACTCTGTTTCCAGAAGATTGTTCTCCCCTGGGCATTACATCATAAATTGATTCAGTTCTTGGAGGAAGAAATTGGACAAAATATAATAGATTACCTCCTGGGGAAACATACTTAAGTTGTTAAGTATTCCCACCAGAAAACTAAGAAACTGCTTATATATTACTGCTCTGTCCACATTTAACCTTTCACCTTATTGCAGCTGAGCAGGGTGCTTTTTTCTATAAAGGGTTTTGTTGTAGTGGGGGTCAGAGAACATTTCTCCTTTATTTTTTTAAGGAATACAAGTATTCTTTGTTTTTGCCGTTGCCCAGACTTCCTCAATTTCAGGAAGCATGGTGTGCCACCAGACCCTGGACCGGGTTAGGAGGCAGCAGCCACGAAAGGGTGGCCTTTCGATGTGTAAGTGTTGTCTCCCAGTGGTCAGCGAGAAGAAGGGGGACAGCTGGAGTGGGGGGAGCTGCTCGATACCTTTAATTTCTCTTAAGGGGTTTTTGGCCCCTGGGGCAACATGGCAAACAGAAAAGACGGGCCGCACTGGCGGAGGATTTGAGAGGCATCACCCGGTTGTGAGGGTAGCGTGGCCTTGCAAGCAATATCCGGGCTGAAGAAAAGGATCGAGTTTCCTCTTTCCTGGGAACCCGGTTCTCTGAGAAGGATGTTAATGATTGATGAAATAACTCCCATCCGATAAATAGTGCAGTAAGAAACGTGGGAGCGATTTTCTTTTCCAAGTTCACAGTCGGAGCAGGGAAGGGGTTGGGTAGAACTGGCCATGTAAATCTGCTGGCTTCAGAGAGTCCTAACTTGGAATGGTAAGCAGAGTGGAGGGAAGAGCTGATAAACCGGAGGGACTAGTAATAAAATAGCAAGCCTTTCATCACCAACTGGAAGCCCGTCGGTGTCCGCAGCCTAGTTAGCACATTAAAGGCCCGTGTACTGAGTTGGTGGGATCACTAACAAGTGGGTCTGTAGGGCCGTTTTCCTTTTCTGAGACAGAAGCATTCTAACCATGTCAGTGCGCCTTATTGTCTCATAAGTCGCCACTTAGAACATTAGGACAGGCTCCCCAGGGCACTGAAATCAATCCGCTATTCCTTTATCCCAGTAAAAGCCCTGCAGTGGGCCCACCCATGCCTCTGACTGTCAGCTTTGGGTTTCAACCCCGCTTCGAGATGTGCACCTGAGGACATGTCCGGATGCTCCGTGGGTCCGTGGTCAGGTACGACGAAAGCACGGCGAAAGCTGAGTAACGGATACATGGCGCCTGTACTATTTTTGCAACTTCCTGTGATTTCATAATTATCTCAAAATTTGTAAAAATAGAGTGCTTAGAAAACAACAGAAGTCTGTTAGTCTCAGTTACCTTGTCTGTAAAATGAGAATATTAACTAACTACCTACTTTGTGCGGCTGCTGGGAAAATCAAATAATAGAGATGGGGTGCCTCTTGTTTTCATCAGCTCAACATCCTTCTGGTTTCTTATTATAGAAGCCCATTTCCTTGGACAAAGGGTCACAGAAAAGAAAAGTACTTCCATGTATGGATTATCTACCGTAATCACTCTAGTACGCGTTTTCCCATGTGCTCTCATTTTATGTGATCTCATTACTATGCCCGTATTACAGATTAGGAAGCTGAAACTTGTAAGAGGTTAATGTGACTTGGTCACGATCACATAGCTAGCAAGGGGCAGAGCTGGAATCGGGAGTCTGTTCTAATCGCAAGTCCATTCTCCGGTGGAAATTCTGTAACTAGAGAAGCAAAGCTTTGGGGTTGTGAATTGGAGAACAGTTACTCAGGGAGGAGACCATCGTCTATGATAGACTTGCTATGTCACCTTTGTTGGAAAGCTGCTGCCCTCCCTTTCATAATTTCAGCCATGATGGCCCTTTCGCTCCATTTTGGGAGCATCTTCCACTTGTAGTCCGGTCATGCTCCTAGCCCAGAGCTTCCAAAGGAAATCAGTCCCATTGCTGCATAAATTTCACCTTTGCACAGCATACGACATTCCTCACTACTAGTTTAGATTTTTCTGTATCAAACTGTTGTGAGGGAGGGGTGTGTGTACCCAGCAAGGTGATTGGTTGTGTGATCCTGTACCGAATGCACTAGCTTTTGTTAAAATTTGATATCATTTTATTAAAAACTCTTAGCCTTGCTGTAGTGTTTTCCTAGCCATGGAAATCAAATACATGGATATTTTCACCACCCGAAATGTAACCACTTCTGATTTTGCAGTGAGGGGTCGGTTGCGCATTTTAGCCAAGAACCAAAGAAGCTCGCCAGAGGTTCTCAACAGAGTCTGGCGAACGAACAGAGTTTCCATCAGGGGGTCTTGCCCATCCTAAATCAGTTCTGGGGTAGTTCGAGTTACACAGACACCCCTCCATCCTGCTGGACACCTCAAGCCCAGGAAGAAATCTATCTGAGCTGTGGGCAGCTGTTGCCATTTCTGTCCTGAGGTCCAGGAAGGGGAACTGGCTCAGGTCCTGCATTGAAGTCTTGGGGTAGCAAGTGCCAAGAGAAATGCTTATTAAATGATAATTAATTACCAGAGAGTGAGTCGAGCATAAATTTCGTTGGCATCATAGCTTTAAGTTGAGAGACTGATTAAGGGGGCCCCTGGCTCCTTGCTCTAGCTCAAAAAGTGGTACCAAGAAATTTGCTGATGAAACTGGAAGCTCCCTTCAAAAGGAGTTCGCCTCCAGTTTGGGGAGCAAACCCACTTTACCCAATAGCTTCTGCCAAGGGAATCCAAGAAAAAACATTTTTATTAATATTATACTTCTTAATGACTCCATTTTACCTGTAACATGCTCGCCGCCGTAGACATTGACACTGTAAAATGTCAACCATAAAATTTCAGGATAATTATTTTGTACTATAGTTTGGAAGACTTTTGATATCCCACTGTATAAAAAGAATTTGCTAAAATCACAGATGACAGAGATGAAAAATTCAGGGACTATTTTTTCCAACCTTCTCACCTTGCAGATGGGAAACTGAGAGCTAAGGAGTTGGAATAACTTGCCCAAGGTCACACAGCTTCTAATGGCAAGGCTCAGACATGAAGCAGTTCCACAGTGTTTCTCTGCCTCATTCAGATCATGAGCCAACCAACTTTTACTGAGCACATATTATGCGCCAGGCATAGTCCTGGATGCTCTGAAAAATATTCCATTGAATTCTCTTAACAGCATCGTGAAGCAGATATTAACATTTCACAGATCAGATGAACTAAGGAGACACAAGGAGTTAGCAGATTGCCTAGTTAGTTACTAAGACTCAAGGTAGTTAATAAATTGTCCAAAGGACCTTAGTAAGTGGGAGAACGAGGTAGGATTCAAACCCAGGTCTTAGGACTCTAAACCCTGTGTTCCATCCAAAACAACACTCAATAAAAATGATTGTTGATCTCATTCTGTTATAAAACAAGAAGCGACTCTTTTGGGCCCCTCTGTCAATGTGTGCTAATCTCTAAACCGTCACATGCTTCTGTGGCCTGAACTATAATAGTGGTTTTGTTTTCACAGTTCTTTCTAATTCTGATTAGCTCTCAAGAACTTTATTTCAAAATGATCGTAATCCTCTTGCACAGTTTTGTTTCTGGCTAGAAATCAGTCCTTTTATGTGCAGAGATACCTTTAGTCAGGTTTATTTTTGAAATGAAGGTTTATTTTCCCAGGAGTGCTGACCACATTGTTAACATTCGGGGTGGTTAAGACTTGAGAGACTGGAGATGTCATCTATCAGCATACCTTTGGCTCTGGTCAGAGACTCTAGGAGCAAACAAGAGCTGTCCGTTCGTTCTGTCATTTCCCAGCTAAGTGCAGCTCATTGGTCTGGCTCAGTCTTCTTATGCCTAAACATGGAAAACAGCGATATTCATTGGGGTGATGTGTCCTTTAGAGATTTTTAGTATGAGGAATTCTGGTGGGACCTTTTCGATACCAGCATTAATTCTGCTTCAATAAAATCTTGTCTTTTAATCAGCAGTCCAGGCTCTTAGTTGCATAAAAATTCAATGGGAAAAGAATCGTGATTCACAGACCACGCACTTTGATAGATGAAGAACTCCAAGGGGCTTGGGACCCACTGGTTAGGCATTGTTTGGCCAAGTTGAGAGAGAGTATGTCTGGGAATCTCTGGGATCCCTGCCTATAGAGCTTGGAAACCGGGAAACAGTACTCTCTGGAGGTTGAAAACTCAGGTCTCTAGAGTCAGATTGACCTGGATTTGGATTCCAGCTCCTCTACTTAGCTGTATGACCCTGAGCAGGTTAATTTCAAATTTGTTGTTTAAAATGATGGCAATTCTACATTTTAAGTGCTTTTATGAGACTTAATGTAAGCGAAACACCTTGTTTAGGCCCTAGCCTTTAGGAAATTCTCAAAAATGGTGGCTAATTATAACAATAAACAAGTGAGGCAAAAACTAATGTTTTTCCTGTATTATTTTCTTTTCTCTGCTCCTTTCTCCCTTCCTGTTTTTCCCTTACTCTTCCCACACCCTCCTATCCACTCCCCCCACCCCCAGCCTTATTCTGGATCATCTGAAGGAAGACATTAATTATTAAAGAACATCCGGTTCTTGGCATTCTATGTAGAAGAAATCAATGATTTTGAGGACCCTGAAGAGAATCACTGATTTTGTAAAAGCTTAATAAAAAGTCAACAATCAAAAGCTTTTTCCCCTCTGAATCATTATATTCTATTATTTCTGAACATCTGGGCAGAGGGGAAGGCTGCCTTCACTTGGGCCTCCTCAAAACATTGCTGCTTGGGCTGTAGCTAGGTCTATGTTTATGCCTCATTTGGAATACAAACTATCCTTCCAGGCTTCTTTTTCTGGAGCTGCCACTAACTATGGGGGTGAATTCTTTGCCAGCGTTGAACTTCAGTTTTTGAAATGGAAGCAAGTCAGGCGAAACTTGCAATAATGGGTGAAATTTGATGAAAATACCACTCAGATTTAATGCTTGATTGTATCCTCTTATGTCGTTTCCTACGTATCCATCTTCTCTTGACAGCAAACTCTTCAAGCAGGGGACGGTGTCACACTCCATAGGGAAGAGGATAAAATTTAAATGAGAGGGCCTGGGTTCAAGCCCCAGCTCTTCGACCTGCTAGCCCATGTCACCTTCAGTGATCCCTGTACCTCTACCATCCATGCTTTCCTCCACTGTAAAATGAGACTGAGGTACCACAAACATGGGGTTATTGTGAGGACTAAATGAGATAATAATTAATACAGCACTTGGTAAATTTTTAAAAGACGTTTATTATTAATTGAGCCTATGACTGGGCAAGGTTAAAGAAATTTTTGTTGAATGCCATGTGTTTTAAGAACAAATCTAAGACTTTTGCTGTTATTGATTTGAAAATCACTGAAGAGTATTGTTGGTATATAAATTAAACTGATTTAATTTCCAATGCAAAATGTTAAACGAACGAAAAAACCCTACACTTTCAAAACCAGTAAAGGCTTTGAGTAATGTTACATAAATAATATTGATGTTAATACTTTCTAGGTGCTTTAAGGTTTATATGGTAAGAATAAATATCAAAATTAAACCTGAAATGAAACACTAATGCTCTCCGTGGGATTAATTCTGTTAGGCTGCCTTTGCATAAGTACATAGTTCTTCTTAAATTTGCATAGATAAATTTTAAAAATTATTTTCTAATTAGAAATAATATTGTAGAAGATAGTAAAAGTATAAACGCAAAACTAGTTGTATTAGAGTTCTCGAGGGAAACAGAACTAATAGGATATATTAAGGAATTGGCTCATGCACTTCTGGAGACCAAGGAGGCCCAAGATCTGTAGTTGGCAAGCCAAAGACCCAGGAGAGCTGATGGTGTAGTTAGATCCAAGTCTGTGTCTGAAGGCAGGAGAAGACTGATGTCCCAGCTTGAACAGTTATCCGGAGAGGCTCTCTCTTACTCAGCCTTGTTATTCTATTCAGGTCTTCAACTGATTGGATGAGGCCCACCTACATTGGGGAGGGCAATCTGCTTTACTTGGTCTACTGATTCAAATATTAATCTCATCCAGAAACACCCTCACAGATACACCCAGAATAATGCTAGACCAAATAGCTGGGCACCCTATGGTCCAATCAAGTTAACATGTAAAATTAACCGTCATACCAAGTCAGCAATTTCCCTCCTACTTCTAAAAAATCCTGCTTAGGGCCCTACCAGGGTACATCCTGGGGATGGAGAGGGAGATGATGTCACTGACCTTAGTTCTGAGTGAGTCCTCCTTTTGAGTGGCACCTTCCAGAAGAAAGGAACCCAGTCCAGGGTTGTATTGAGTGGCAGGAACATGGTGTTGGGGCTTTGAGGAGGTGACACACATCTCCCAATAGATAAATTTTAAAAATTATTTTCTAATTAGAAATAATATTGTAGAAGATAGTAAAAGTATAAACGCAAAACTAGTTGTATTAGAGTTCTCGAGGGAAACAGAACTAATAGGATATATTAAGGAATTGGCTCATGCACTTCTGGAGACCAAGGAGGCCCAAGATCTGTAGTTGGCAAGCCAAAGACCCAGGAGAGCTGATGGTGTAGTTAGATCCAAGTCTGTGTCTGAAGGCAGGAGAAGACTGATGTCCCAGCTTGAACAGTTATCCGGAGAGGCTCTCTCTTACTCAGCCTTGTTATTCTATTCAGGTCTTCAACTGATTGGATGAGGCCCACCTACATTGGGGAGGGCAATCTGCTTTACTTGGTCTACTGATTCAAATATTAATCTCATCCAGAAACACCCTCACAGAAACACCCAGAATAATATTTCACCAAATATCTGGCCGCTCCATGGCTCAGTCATATTGACACGTAAAATTAACCATCACACTAGTATTATAGAATATTTGGAAAATGTAGGAAAGGGAAAAGAAAACCTCCCCAAATTCTTCCACCCAAAGATAACCATTATTAGAGTGTTGACACGTTTCTTTTTGATCTTTTTTTAATGTACCACAATATTTTAATCACCTGTCCTATTTGACTAGAGATTTCATGTTGTCTCTTTCCTTATGTCCTTAGGAAAGTATCTAAAATTTCTATTATGCCTTTGATTTTGTGCTCATAAAATGATTAGTATTAGAAAACCTGCCTTGAACATATAAAAGGCACAACAATCGAATAAAATGAGCATGACCCACAACCCCAAGTCTCACCACAAGGAGAAAAGTGACAACTAAGTTCAGGGGGTGGGGTGGACTTGGGGGAGAAGTTAATTCCTTAGAGACATTAGGGAACTCCGTCTGCCCTCTCCAAACTGACGCCCACCTCAGGTATCCGGCCTATTACTCTCCCCTCCAATCCAGCGCTGAAGGTGTTAACAGCCCATTTCTCCCTCCCTGTGTCCGGAGGCTGAGGTGTGAGTGACTAGGGAAGTCCCCAATAAATTAGGGGTGGCAGCCTCTCTGAGGAGGGAGAGGTGGCTTGTTCAGCATTTTAAGCCTTTTAGCTAGTGTCCTTTATCACTGATTGATTTATTGGATATTTGTGCAGCGGGCAGGGGGATTTGAAATATAACATAAGCGCTTCCTGAGATGTCAGTACTCTAATGTTAGTGGCTTGAACAAGGATATAATTCATATCTGCAGGTGCTTACTCTAGTATCAAATACTTCAATAACATCATGCCTGTGGAATCCACTATTCCCAAGCGCCCTATTTGTATTCTGATATGCCCACGTCTTTTCCTATGTGTGTTTTCCTTTCTTAAGGAGCTCTCATTTCCTTCAATAGGATATGTTTTATTTCATCCCTTTTCCTGCATTTACTCATATTAATGTCACCGCGTTCACTGGTAATATCTGGGCCTGGAAATAGCCTGCATAGCCACGTAAATATAGGTCTGAAACGCAACGCCTGGGATGCATTATCATGAGCGAATGGTCTGGAAGAGAGTGGAAGTAATGGTTTCTTTTGGAGCTCTAACTAAACGTTGGCCAGTGAGAGAACATTTGAGGGAACACATCTAGAGAACATGGTGGCCTCTCCCTGGAGCTGGCAGGGGTAGGAGCCAGGCAGGAAAATTTAGGGTTGTAGAGATTTCATTTCCACCTACGAAGTTCTTGGTTGATTGATAGAAGCATTGCACAGTCAAAACATCCCTCTGGGGTTTGCATTTCTTTCCTTCCCCCGCCATAGTGCTGTAACTTTGTTTGCAATGGGCAAAAGCAGAAGACTTCTAAACGTTTAGACACGTAGGCCTGCAGGGCTGAACTATGGTGATAAAATACTGTCTTTGGGGCAAGGTTCACTTTTCTTTCCTTCCTCTTTTTTCGATTCTTATGTTTCTGGGAGATTGGTTTGTGCTGGCGAGCAGTCTTGCTTGGTAAAAGGAATGTCTGCTCTGGACCTCAGATGAATTTGTTTTATTTACACTCTAGCTTCCAATTTTGTCACCTGTAAAATGGAGCTAGCAATTTTCCTGCTGTTTATTTCACAAGAAAGTTTAGAGAGAAAACACGTTTTGGGGGATGTTACAGGACACAGTTTATTATAAGCATGTATGAAGGAACAAAACATTGTGTTCCAAGTTATTCGTTGAGAACACGAAATGAATTTTCCTCCAGAAACTCTTTTGCAATGTGGGATGCACATCATCACTGCACTCCTCTAGTATTGATGTGCTTAGAGATGTATAAATGCTTTCACTCAAATTGTATAGCTTTACTTTTCCCTTTAATCAATTAAGTTCCTCCGGTATCTGCTTACAGAAGGATCCTTGTCTCCCTGTCAGGAACAGAGACTCTGGAGAGAAGTGTTGAGGGCACAGGGAGACTGGCAGGGGCAGCCATTCATAGGCATGGTCTGTTTAGTCGGTGAACACAGTACGTAGTATGTTATGATATATATTATCTGTAATATGTGTATATCGTGTTATACTAGATATATGTGTGTATGTCCTATAATGAGATACAGGCTGAGATCCCTGGGGTTTGCTGTAGGTGGCCAGATTCCCAGCTTAAGCTTTCTGGCTTAGAAATAGTCCCCTCTTGCATGAACTGCTGGGGTGTCAGTTGGGAAAGGACTACAGATACTGTGAACTTGAACCCTGCCAAAAATTTAGTCCTTGGAAACTTTGGGAATAAAATGCATTTAAAAGATGGTGTTTTGAGGAACTTGAGGACAAATATTTCTTGGTTGCAGGAAGACCCGTTCAGTGGAACTTTGGCTTTGCAAACTTAAAGATCTTTCCCTTCTTGGAAAGAGGGGTGGTACCTGTAGGGGGCCATGAGGAAGCTGAGAGAGAGAGAGTTTATCCAGGAAAGATGCTTTCTGTTGACTGAGCTGATCATAGAGTATCTTCTGAGAGCTGTTCTCAGTGTATAAATCTTGCAAAGCTTTTGTTAGATTTATCCCTAAATATTTCATATTTTTTTTGTTGCTATTATAAATGGTACTGTTTTAAATTTTATTTTACGATTGTTCTTTGCTATTATATAGACATAAAATTCATTTTTGTATATTAATATTTTATCCTGAAACCTTGCCAAAAATCACTTATTAATTGTAGTAGTTTTGTATTTGTTCTAATAACTTTCTCGCTTTGGTTCTTTTAAAAGATCTTTGTCTCTATTTAGCTTGTTCTGTCTTTCCTGTTGCATCCTGAGTATGTGGAATACAGTTAGAACAAAAACTTTCCATGTCCTTTTCTGCTGATGTTATCTACGTCATTTCTGGGGCAGTTCCAATTAATATTTTCTTCTCATTATGGGCTATATATTTCTTCTTCGTATGCCTGGCAATATACAAAATTTTTTTTTGTATGCCGATCATTGTAAATTTTACATATTTGGTGCTGGATATGTTTGTATTCTAACAAATCACCATGAGCTTTGTTCTGGGATGTAGTTAAGTTGCTTACAAATGGTTCGATCCCTTTGGATCTTGTTCTTTTAGCCCTTTTAGGTGAGACAAGAGCAGTATTTACTCTAAGATTAATCTTTCTCCAGTAGGCAGGCAAAACCCTTTTTTAGCACCCTGAGATTTTCCACTCTGGCTGTTTGGAACAGTCGCCATTCCTGCCCCTATGTGTGCTCTGGCCATTATTGCCACTAATCCTTTCATGTGCCTCTTTTCCTGTCTCAGGTAGTTTACTCACACACACATGTGGTGAGTAATATTCAACTGAGTATTCAGTGGAGACCCTCTACAGAGCTCGAGTTCTCTCTCTGTGCAGCGCGCTCTCTCTCTCTCTCTCTCTCTCTCTCTCTCTCTCTCTCTCTCTCTCTCTCTCCCTCCCTCTCTTTCTCCGCGCCAGGATCTAGCCTGTGAATTCTAGCTGCTTCGATTTCCCCAGACCACCAGCTCTATTCCTTCAATTCAGAGAGACTGAAGGGCTTGCCTGGATCCCTCTCCCTGTGCTGCAGACCAGAAGCTTTCTCCAGGAAATACATTTGGGCAATCATTGGGCTCACCTCATTTGTTTTCCATCATTGAAGTTTATTGCCCTTTGTTTTCTGATGTCCTGTGTCTTGAGAACCATTGCTTCACATATATTGTCTGGTGTTCTAGTTCTTTCAGGCATGAGGGTAAGTCTAGTCCCTGTTAATCTCTCTTTGTCAGAAATGAGAGTATATGCACGCTCCCTAAAAGCCTACACCCACACAACTCCATCGACTTTCTGTTAGTGACAACTAGTCCTATGGCTCTACTTGGATACATGGGGAATGGGGAAATGTAGTTTCCCAGCAAGGACTCAGCATGTCAACAAAGGAGGCACGAATTTGGGTGTCCTGCTAGCTCTATCACACCGTTCTTATCTTTATTTTACAGATGAACAAACTGAGGCACAGCAGAGCGAAAGAAAGCTTCATCCAAGGGAAACTAGTATGGTGGTGGGGATGGTGGAATTTGCTGTTGCAGCCACTACAGGCTTCTGTCCCCTAAGTCGTGTTTCTGTTCAAGGGATTCTCAAAGCCACAAAATCAGCTGACCTCACATACTACTACTTAGAACCAGGAGGAGTTTTGATCGTGAGAATAATTCCCTCAGTATTCAAAGTGGGATTGCATATGTGGTGAAAGAAAATTTTAAAGCAAAACGAAATTCAATTTCTAGGGAGCCTTGCTTTGTTTTCTTTGTTCGACTAAAACCTCAAGTAAGAGAAGGGAATGTAGTGGGAATAATTAGCCGCAACGGGTGGTATAAATCCAAAGAGAAAAATAATTCATCAGCTTTAAAGCAACTCATTTAAAACTGCAAGTGTGGTTTATTTGGCCTGCATTTGGGAGCAAATATTAATGAAGAAGTAAAGGCAGCTTATGGCTTTTTCACTCCTTTCATTTCCCCCTAGATGTCTTTGATAGAAACTAATTATCAATGCTCTTGATTTAATTTGGAAAAAAATTGGATGAAGGTTTTTCTCAAGTCCCATGTCAATGTCATAACCCAGGAGAACTGAAATTAACCCCGATCCTTCCTCGGTAACCGCTCTAGCCATTGGAGTCCAGGGTGTTCACTTAAGAAAAACAAGAAAAATTAGTATTATTATGGTGATTATTATTTTTTAAATAAAAATTTCTTGTGGGAATGCAGGAAGACCAGAGGAAATTTTCCCAGTGCTAAAGTTACTTTTATATATAAAGCCACTAAGCAGATACCACAAAACTTCCATTAATTGAAACCCAACAAAATTGAATACATTTTTTTCTCCCATGTTCCACTTACAAGAATAAAAAAAGTTAAAGGCAAGAAAACAAGATGCCTTCAGGAACTTATCCTAAAATCAACTTTCGATACTATATTTGGGATTCATTACATATGTATCTCGACCATGTACACTTTCTTGATTTTCTCTGCAGTGCATTCTTAATTATTGTTCTGTAGGGTTATGTCTTCAGTGCTTTTTTTCTTTTCTTTTGGTGGTACAAGATTGGGATTAAGAGTATAGGCTCTGGGTTTGAATACTGATACTACCATGTAAGTTTCGTGACATCATTTGTAGAATGTAAAAAGTATTAATACCCACTTAGGGTTGTTTACATGACTACCTGAGTTAATACATGTCATGTGGCAGAATAGTGGCTGGTATGGAGGAAGTTCTCACTAAGTTGTTTATTATTATTATTATTATTATTATTACCACCACCACTACCATCATCATCATCATCATCATCGTCAATGATATCTTGCATGGCATTTTCTTCCTCTATATCCATAGCTTCAACTTTCATTTATATGCTAATATTGACAGCACTCAAAGAGAAATATAAAAATGTATGTGTGTATCTCTAACTATGATTCTTGGTCCCATGGTTTAACTGTCTACTTGACTTTTCTTTCCATTGATCTTCACCTGTGAGGGACTCAAATTATCACTTCTAAGTAGTCAGCCCTATACATAGGGTTCCATATCTCCTTAAATTCCACCGCTGCAGGATAGTATAATGATGCCCACCAAGAACCTATGGCATCAGTCCTGACTACTGCTGTCTTCTTCTAGTGAGGCCAGAATCTACTTGTCCAGCAGACTAAGCCTCCCTTGCAAGTGGAATCCATCCAGAGCCTGGATGACTCAGGGCCTGAATGTCCCTGTCCTCATCCACCAGGAGACCGCTGTGACTTACTCTTTTAGAAAACTCACCACTAATAAATCCTTTATGCCTCCTCTCCTTGTTATTCTTGGTCACCATCTAAGATCCTCTGACTTTGTCTCATTTTTATAGCTCTCTGCTCCTCCTTTCCAAGCCTTCCATGATCCCATAGTAAGCAAATTCTCTGCATCCTCAACCTTTTTTTTTTTTTTTTTT